>NC_091142.1:10268339-10595839 GCF_041381155.1 Argopecten irradians | reverse complement strand
GCCATGTTAGCCAGTGGTCTACTGTACATCGCTGCGATCAAGGCGTCCAAAATACTCCATTTTTCCATGTTAGATACCATTCTCCACATACCCATCAGGTTAGTACCACATGGCTCGCACAATATAATTATAACCCACAACAAAGTTAAGGGGGTATACTGGAATTGGGTTGTTCGTCCGGCCGGCCGTCTGTTTGTAGACACAACTTTGTCAGGCGAACTCCTCCTAAACTAAAAGACAGATTTTTATCAAATTTGGTACACAGAACCCTGACATAAAGGGAAGTTGAGTAAATTATAAAGGGCTCTGCAATGTCCCCTATTAAAGGAGTTATTACTAAATTTGTGCAGCAGGGGGTATTATTCGTCCACTCTGGCAACAGTTCTAGTTGAAATTTGACTTGTATTTCCGCTCCAGTACGACACTCAACAATACACTCAGATACAACTCTCCATTTAGGGTCACCGCAACATGACCACAATGGTTAGCCAATCAGCATGTCACCGATGAAATATTCTGTGTGGTTGATTCTTGGAAGTATAAACTGCTTATAAAACGTGCAGTGATGTTCCAATTCTGGGTCAGGGGTCAAACTGAATTAACCCCGAACAAGGAGTTGTTGTTGGATCTTGTATTGAAGTGTATCGTAGAGCGTTGTAGTGGAGCTGAATTACAAGTCTGATTTTAATTATGAAAATATAATGGTAACTATTCAGTATTGGAAAAAGTTCAGAAATTATTTTTGTTTTAATAAATATACATTTGCTGGATATTATTAAAACCATTATGAACTTGGTGTATCCTACTTATTTAAGTTATCGACTGTCATTTTCTTACAACTAGTGTAATCCTGATTTTTCTTTTGTCTGTTTTAGGTTTTTTGATACTAATCCGACAGGAAGAATTTTGAATCGGTTTTCTTCAGATATGTCACAAATTGACCAGGTCAGTATTTCTGTCTATTAACAAGGATAATTGATTTATAAGTGAGAAGGATTTGTCACTCAGGGTTTTTTTTTGGACAAGTATGTTGCGAGCGCTTTTGTGTTTGTGCACTGACCATGAAGTTGGGAGACAACTGATTTTCCTTTAATATCCGCCATGCAACCTTTGATGTAACTTGCAGATGCCAGGCTTACCGTCTTACTTTCTGAAGCGGTCATTTCATGAGCTGTCGTATTTTTTTAATGAAAATTTAATACATTTTTTCTAAATCTTCTGTCCTTAAACCAAGGACTAGACATCATGAAATGTATTCAGCTTTAAATTGGTGTTTCTTTTGACTCAGTAATTGTTGAGAAAAATGGGTCTACTGACTCTAAATTAACATAGGTTGATTAATTAATTTTCTGTACATGTATTATGACCATATAATTTACATATTTTGTGGTAAAAAAAAATGCACATGGACGATCTTGAAAAGGTTAATGCAATAATACGTTCACACAATTACTAAATGATAATACATGTATCTAGTATATTAAAAATCAATAGAACTCACTATTCTTAATTAGTGCAATATTATTTTTAATTAGCGCATAATTTATTGCATATACAAAAGCTAAAATAAGGTTACCACTAAAGCATGTACTTTTACAGTATGTCATATTGAGAACCTGAAAAAACATTTTTGTTTTCACAGCACCTACCAAATACTCTGGAGAACTTGATGAAATGTTTTTTCCTGACCATCTCAGCACTCATCGTAAACAGTATCGGAACCCCGTACTTCCTTCTGGCTGTCATTCCACTCATCATACTCTACTATTGTATACAGACATTCTTCAGGGCGACCACAAGGTATGTAATTAATCGGGGATCACATGTGTAGTGGTTCAGTCACTCGGCTTTTACCTGCTCCAGGTCAGGTGTCACCTGCCCGATCATGTGGGTTTTCTCCGGTCACTCAAGTTTCCTTCCACTCTAAAACCCTTCATGTGCTTACGGTATATCAGGGCTATCAAAATTGATTTGTACAAGTTATGCATCTAGTTTTTGTAATCATTATAAAATACATATAGATGTGGTCTATAGTTTTACATAATATATAGTCTTCTAGTCCAATGGATATCAAGTAATTGGTTGGTTGGGGATGGGGGTGTTGGGGGGGTAAGGGTGTGGGGGTGGGGGTTGTGCTCCAAGGTCTGCATATCGAGTTGTGAAGGTTTTCCTACAAATTATTCTAGTCCTAGTCTAGATTAGAAGTTTGGATACCAAAAATGGGCAGCTACCAAGTACTGGCCATAGGTTGGTGGTTTTGTTTTGATGTACTCTGATCTAACCTTAGGTTTCCTCCGCTTCTAAACAGAGATAGTCTTTGAATGACCCTGTAATATGAGGAAAAACAAAACAAAAAAAGAAGATGAATGTCGTATTTGTCTTTCCATCCGTCTTTCTACATCTTCAAAAATCATGCATTTGATGGGTAGATTCTGAAAAAGGAAAATATCTCCATTTATTTATTTATTTATTTATTTTTTTTAAATGATTTTCAGTGAAAAGTATTTTTCGTTTTTCAGGGAACTCCAGAGATTAGATAGTGTAACAAAATCACCCATATTTTCACATTTCTCCGAGACACTAAATGGCCTTCAGACGATAAGAGCATACAAGTAAGTAAAAGTAATATCAACTGATTATAGGTACATAATTGTTTTACCATTACACACAATGAACTGCTGTATGTGGACTGATTTCAGTGATATCCACTTTTGGATATTGGGATTTTATCAAATTAATATTAAAATG
The DNA here is from genome assembly GCF_041381155.1 of Argopecten irradians. Lineage (NCBI taxonomy): Eukaryota > Metazoa > Mollusca > Bivalvia > Pectinida > Pectinidae > Argopecten > Argopecten irradians. The sequence goes on along the minus strand of NC_091142.1, from coordinate 10,593,091 downwards.
TTCATGATCCTGATTTTATCTTCAACAAATTCTGTTGATTTCTTTATTAAATTTGCTTCGTATTTTGACCTTTTAATATTGTAAGAGTTTGTATACATGTAACACCATGTAATTGGGAATGTGTTGGTTGTTCCATTCCATATAAAATGAATAATAAATCTATTCCCGGCGACCATCTGTCAGAAATCTCCCATTCGTAATCCAGAGCTACGTCATCACAGCTAATGTTTTATAACTGCTTATTTACACCAGTTAACATTTCATGATTTTTAAAAGATGCTCCACCGCTGACAATTGGTATTTTTTCATTATCAAAAACAAGAGCAGACGATGTAGCATTTTTGTTACAAAAGTTACTTACTTTACACCATTACCACCATTAAAAAGTTTGAGCTTCTAATTTTACTTTAAGTTAGAAATATAAAAAATAATTAATTGCATCCCGAAAAAAATCCGTGACACTATATCCTATATTGAATGAAGTACTGATTGCGCATGGACCATAGGCAAAATAAATTATTTTATAATATTTTCTGTGTTAATTAGACATATATATATACATGATCAAACACCATTTTTTGTTCAAATGATGAATGTCATTTATGCTCTGTCGGCGTTGGAGCAACTTTAACTAAAATCGCGAAAATAAATGGCTCTATAGTAAAGTATCGGTAATATTATTATTCTCCTATATCAAGGTTTCTTTGCACCCGTAATTGTCATATCTAGACAGTTGACTGACCATCATCAATCAGGACTCCATCAATAAGAGTAACTACTGTATGGGTGTTTGTTATCGTATATAATCCAATACGCACCCAGGGCTGTTAAAAAAAAATGAAAAAAAAAAATGACAGAATTTCAGCTAACATTTTACAAAAATAATGCACTGAGTTAACCATCAATCAATTTACAAAAGAAATCAGGTAGAGAAACTTACAGAGTTTTCATAGTTTCACTCTGCATTTAAATCAATATATTAAAGTGAAATTGAAATCCCATCGAAAACGGGGAATTGGGTCAAATACCGTATTTATATAAATATTTTGTTTTCAGAGCCGAGGGACAGTTCCAGTGTCACGCCATACAAGCTATAAATAACAACATTACACCTCTGCTGTTTATACATTCTGTCAACCGATGGCTGGGGATTAGACTGGTATGTGTTCAAAATCTACTTCTTTCTAACCATAAACCCTAGAGTCATAATATACAAACTGTAAATACATCCTGTCAACTGGTAGCTCGGTATTGGACTGGTAGGTGTCTAAACTCTTCTTCCTAATCATAAACCCCGGAGTCATCGGATACAAGCTGTAAATATCAATACATCACTTCGTTGCCGTTAATTCATTCAGTCAACATATGGCTGGGCATTTGATAAGTGAAAAGTATGTAAAAAGAATTGATACTTTGCTGAAAATATTTTAGTGTTATTATCATGTGTCCTTAGTTCTTCAATAGTAACTTGTTACATCATAATACTATTACATTGTACAAAACTATCAACTGATTTATTTTGGAGGCAACTTAATTTCAAATTTCTATGACATTTTCACGCCGATTTTATTTTGTGGTTTTCAGTAAAAAAGGCTGTATTGCCTTAGTAATTGCATCAATTAGTTGTCTGAAATTGTTGTCGACAGTGAAATACACTGAAATTGATAGCACACGGAAATAAATTGGTTTACAGAACATCTCAATGCTAAAACAATCACACCAAGTACATTGTACTGTAAATATTTTGTCAGTATGTATTGTTTGTATTTCAGGATTATATGGGGGCTGTGGTGGTGTTCCTGGCCGCCGTGTCTAGTCTCACAGCTTGTCTGGCCGGACAGGCTACCCCTGCTTCTGTTGGTCTTAGTATTACATATGCCTTACTTGTAAGTACACACCTTCAGTATTACATATGCCTTACTTGTAAGTACACCTTCAGTATTACATATGCCTTACTTGTAAGTACACCTTCAGTATTACATATGCCTTACTTGTAAGTACACCTTCAGTATTACATATGCCTTACTTGTAAGTACACCTTCAGTATTACATATGCCTTACTTGTAAGTACACCTTCAGTATTACATATGCCTTACTTGTAAGTACACCCTCAGTATTACATATGCCTTACTTGTAAGTACACCCTCAGTATTACATATGTCTTACTTGTAAGTACACCTTCAGTATTACATATGTCTTACTTGTAAGTACACCTTCAGTATTACATATGACTTACTTGTAAGTATACCCTCAGTATTACATATGCCTTACTTGTAAGTACACCTTACTAAGTATTCAGTATTACATATGCTTACTTGTAAGTACACCTTCAGTATTACATATGACTTAATCACCTTCAGTATTACATATGTGTAAGTACACCTTCAGTATTACATATGACTTACTTGTAAGTACACCTCAGTATTACATATGTCTTACTTGTAAGTACACCCTCAGTATTACATATGTCTTACTTGTAAGTACACCTTCAGTATTACATATGTCTTACTTGTAAGTACACCTTCAGTATTACATATGTCACTTGTATACACCTCAGTATTACATATGTCTTACTTGTAAGTACACCTTCAGTATTACATATGTCTTACTTGTAAGTACACCCTCAGTATTACATATGTCTTACTTGTAAGTACACCTCAGTATTACATATGTCTTACTTGTAAGTACACCTTCAGTATTACATATGCTTACTTTGTCAGTATACATATGCCTTACTTGTAAGTAACCCTTATTACATATGCCTTACTTGTAAGTACACCTTCAGTATTACATATGCCTTACTTGTAAGTACACCCTCAGTATTACATATGTCTTACTTGTAAGTACACCTTCAGTATTACATATGTCTTACTTGTAAGTACACCTTCAGTATTACATATGCCTTACTTGTAAGTACACCCTCAGTATTACATATGCCTTACTTGTAAGTACACCCTCAGTATTACATATGCCTTACTTGTAAGTACACCCTCAGTATTACATATGCCTTACTTGTAAGTACACCCTCAGTATTACATATGCCTTACTTGTAAGTACACCCTCAGTATTACATATGCCTTACTTGTAAGTACACCCTCAGTATTACATATGCCTTACTTGTAAGTACACCTTCAGTATTACATATGCCTTACTTGTAAGTACACCTTCAGTATTACATATGCCTTACTTGTAAGTACACCCTCAGTATTACATATGCCTTACTTGTAAGTACACCTTCAGTATTACATATGCCTTACTTGTAAGTACACCCTCAGTATTACATATGCCTTACTTGTAAGTACACCTTCAGTATTACATATGCCTTACTTGTAAGTACACCCTTCAGTATTACATATGCCTTACTTGTAAGTACACCTTCAGTATTACATATGTCTTACTTGTAAGTACACCCTCAGTATTACATATGCCTTACTTGTAAGTACACCTCAGTATTACATATGTCTTACTTGTAAGTACACCCTCAGTATTACATATGTCTTACTTGTAAGTACACCCTCAGTATTACATATGCCTTACTTGTAAGTACACCCTCAGTATTACATATGCCTTACTTGTAAGTACACCCTCAGTATTACATATGTCTTACTTGTAAGTACACCTTCAGTATTACATATGCCTTACTTGTAAGTACACCCTCAGTATTACATATGTCTTACTTGTAAGTACACCTTCAGTATTACATATGTCTTACTTGTAAGTACACCCTCAGTATTACATATGTCTTACTTGTAAGTACACCTCAGTATTCATATGCTTTACATATGCTACTTGTAAGTAAATGCCTACTTGTAAGTGCACCCTCAGTATTACATATGTCTTACTTGTAAGTACACCCTCAGTATTACATATGCCTTACTTGTAAGTACACCCTCAGTATTACATATGTCTTACTTGTAAGTACACCCTCAGTATTACATATGTCTTACTTGTAAGTACACCTTCAGTATTACATATACCTTACTTGTAAGTACACCCTCAGTATTACATATGCCTTACTTGTAAGTACACCCTCAGTATTACATATGTCTTACTTGTAAGTACACCTTCAGTATTACATATGCCTTACTTGTAAGTACACCTTCAGTATTACATATGCCTTACTTGTAAGTACACCTTCAGTATTACATATGCCTTACTTGTAAGTACACCCTCAGTATTACATATGTCTTACTTGTAAGTACACCCTCAGTATTACATATGCCTTACTTGTAAGTACACCCTCAGTATTACATATGTCTTACTTGTAAGTACACCCTCAGTATTACATATGTCTTACTTGTAAGTACACCCTCAGTATTACATATGTCTTACTTGTAAGTACACCCTCAGTATTACATATGCCTTACTTGTAAGTACCACCTTCAGTATTACATATGTCTTACTTGTAAGTACACCTTCAGTATTACATATGTCTTACTTGTAAGTACACCCTCAGTATTACATATGTCTTACTTGTAAGTCACCCTTAGTATTACATATGTCTTACTTGTAAGTACACCTTCAGTATTACATATGTCTTACTTGTAAGTACACCTTCAGTATTACATATGTCCTTACTTGTAAGTACACCTCAGTATTACATATGCCTTACTTGTAAGTACACCTTCAGTATTACATATGTCTTACTTGTAAGTACACCTCAGTATTACATATCTTACTTGTAAGTACCTTACATATGCCTTACTTGTAAGTACACCTTCAGTATTACATATGCCTTACTTGTAAGTACACCTTCAGTATTACATATGCCTTACTTGTAAGTACACTTTCAGTATTACATATGCCTTACTTGTAAGTACACCTTCTATTACATATGCTTAGTATTACATTACATGCCTTACTTGTAAGTACACCTTCAGTATTATTACATATGCCTTACTTGTAAGTACACCTTCAGTATTACATATGTCTTACTTGTAAGTACACCTTCAGTATTACATATGCCTTACTTGTAAGTACACCTTCAGTATTACATATGCCTTACTTGTAAGTACACCTCAGTATTACATATGTCTTACTTGTAAGTACACCTTCAGTATTACATATGCCTTACTTGTAAGTACACCTTCAGTATTACATATGTCCTTACTTGTAAGTACACCTTCAGTATTACATATGCCTTACTTGTAAGTACACCTTCAGTATTACATATGTCCTTACTTGTAAGTACACCCTCAGTATTACATATGTCTTACTTGTAAGTACACCCTCAGTATTACATATGTCTTACTTGTAAGTACACCCTCAGTATTACATATGCCTTACTTGTAAGTACACCCTCAGTATTACATATGCCTTACTTGTAAGTACACCCTCAGTATTACATATGTCTTACTTGTAAGTACACCCTCAGTATTACATATGTCCTTACTTGTAAGTACACCCCTCAGTATTACATATGTCTTACTTGTAAGTACACCTTCAGTATTACATATGTCTTACTTGTAAGTACACCTCAGTATTACATATGCCTTACTTGTAAGTACACCCTCAGTATTACATATGTCTTACTTGTAAGTACACCCTCAGTATTACATATGTCTTACTTGTAAGTACACCTTCAGTATTACATATGCCTTACTTGTAAGTACACCCTCAGTATTACATATGTCTTACTTGTAAGTACACTCTCAGTATTACATATGCCTTACTTGTAAGTACACCTTCAGTATACTTGTAGTACAACCTTCAGTATTACATATGTACTTGTAAGTACACCTCAGTATTACATATGCAGTATTATAATTTACTTGTAAGTAAACACCCTCAGTATTACATAACTTACTTGTATACATAACTTTTTAAGAAACATGCAATGATACTTCTATGTTTATTTCAGGTTTCGTTTTATTTGAACTGGATTGTGAGACTCTCGGCCGAGACGGAAATGATGATGAATTCTGTTGAAAGAGTCGATGAATACACTAGACTCGAAACTGAACCAGTCCGACATCCTGAAGGTTAGTCTGGACAATAAGTATCGGTCAGGTCATAAAAGAGCTCTGAAATTTTTATTTATTTGTCTGTTATATTTATGTAATTACTATGTCAAATAACAGTTTTAATTGTTTATAAGAATATCATGATTTTGGTCGTGAAGGCAAAAATATCACATGTTACATTTACAGTTGACAGGAGTATTGACTGACAAGTGATAAAATATTTAAAAAAAATTAATCTGTACTTGAGTCCAAACCTTTTGATCACGGTGTTAATTTACATTTGAAATCTACATATCCATCTGCTAAAATTATATTTCATCAGAAATCATTATTTTATTTGCTGATTGTTTTTTCTGTAAAGTGCAAAAAAATAAAGATGATTAATATTGTTCATTAAAATATCAATTTTCTTATGAATACCATCATGATTTAATCTTTTCAGAAGCAAAGATTTTGATCTTTTTCATCTCCTTATTAGGTAACTTAGTTGTGGATAAAGCGTGGCCGGAGAATGGGAGATAGAAGCGTCCGTAATGAGCCTTCGTTACGAGGAAAGAAAATCTTGAGAAAGGTAAAGTGTTATACCCTGTTGTCAATGAAGCATCATTCAATCTAATGTATATCAGATACAACAGTAAATGTGGGGGCTGACATATGAAGAAAGTTTAAATCTAAAAACGACTTCGCAAAGCATCAAAGATAGTTTGGACTGGCAGAAAATGTATCAATATAAATGTGTATTATAGATACCGTCACAAATTTCATATGGGGCCTGAGGGAATGTTTTAAAAGGGTTTTGTTTTTAATGTTAAAGAACTTACTCTGTAACTAAGATTACCTCACTGAATGTAGACATCCATTACTTGTGTGTATTCCCTTCTGGAATAATTGTACAAATTAAGATGCTGAGTGGCCCCAATATGGAGATTTTCAGTAACATCCTTTATTAAAATTTTGCCTTCACTTCATGTACATACCTTGATAGTACATATTAGCAATCATGCATTATAAGGGATTTACAAAAATTTCAAGAACAAGATGATTAATTGTAGGAATACATTGTACATACATTTACTGTACACATTGTAAGTCATTTAAATTGTGGACACATTCAAAAGTGTAGTTACAATTCAACTTGTATGACTTGTCACCGTACAATCAAACATTTACAGATAGATTCTAATTACTTCTTATTATCTGTCTTTGTATAGTAATTACTTCACATTACAAATTAAATACGACTTATGAGTCAACATACAATGCATTACACATGAACTCAACATTAAACAGACTAATGCATTTCAATAATTTACTTTCATTGTCAATTTTCGAGTATAAAACACATTTATTACATTACACAATTTTTTTACTACAATACATTGCACACATTCACAGACACATTCAACAATACATTGCACACATTCACAGACTTCACAGACTACAATACATTGTACACATTGTACACATTTCACAGTGACTCAATACATTGTTGGCACATTCACAGACAATCAATACAATGGCACACGATCACTAGACTTATCAATGACAATGCACACATTCATAGAAACTACAAAACATAGCACACATACATAAACAACAATACATTGCCCACATTCACAGACTACACATACAGGTATGCACACATTCACAGAACCTACAATACAATGTGCACACAATCACCAAGACTTAAATACATTGCACACATTCAAAGACTTGCAATACATTGCACCACATTACCACAGACTACAATACATTGTGCACACATTCACAGACTACAATACAATTGGCACACATTCAAACAGACTACAATACATTGCAGCACATTACACAGACTATCAATACATTGCTGCACATTCACAGACTACAATAACCATTGCACATTCACAGACTTGTAATACAGTTGCACACACATTACAGACTACAATACATTGTACACATTCACAAGACTACAATACATTGGTGCACGATTCACACTACTACAATACATTGTACACACGATTCAAAGACTACAATACATTGTATCACATTCAAAGACTACAATACCATTGCTATTTAATCACAGAATACATTCACAGACAGACTACAATACATTGTGCACATTCACAGACTGGTTTTACAATACTTAAGTTACACATTCACAGACTACAATATAATGTACACATTCACAGACTCTACAATACATTGCACACATTTCACAACTACAATACATTGCACACATTCACAGACTACAATACATTGTACACATTCACAGACTACAATACATTGCACACATTCACAGACTACAATACATTGTCACACATTCACAGACTACAATAACATTGCACACATCATACAGACACAATACATTGTTGCACACATTCACATACTACAATACATTTGCCACACATTCACAGACTACAATACATTGCACACATTCACAGACTACAATAAATTGAGCACACATTTTACTGACCAACAGATACATAGCTGCCACACATTCACAGACTACAAATACATTGCACACATTCACAGACTGCAATATATTGCACACATTCACAGACTTACAATAACCATTGATTGTACAACAATCAACCCGACCTACAATACATGTGCACACATTCACAGACTACAATAATATTGCACACAGATATTCACAGACTACAATACAATTGCAAACACATTCGACAGACTAGCAATACATTGCACACATTCACAGACTACAATACATTGTACACATTCACAGACTACAATACATTGTGCACATTGCACAACACTATACACACCATTCACAGACTAACAATACATTGTCACAGTGCAATGTCACAGACTACAATACATTGCACACATTCAACAGACTACAATACATTAGTATACACATTCACAGATCTACAATACATTGACACATTGCATTTTTTACAGAACTGACAATACAATGCACACATTCACATACTAGACTGCATTGTGCACATAAGACTGCAATACATTGTACACATTCACAGACTACAATACATTGCACACATTCACAGACTACAATACATTGTACACATTCACAGACTACAATACATTGTACACATTCACAGACTACAATACATTGTACACATTCACAGACTACAATACATTGTAACATTCACAAACTGTACAATACATTGTACACATTCACAGACTACAATACATTGTGCACATTCACAGACTACAATACATTGCACACATTCACAGACTACAATACATTGCACACATTCATAAACTACAATACATTGCACACATTCACAGACAGAATACAATAAATTGTACACATTCACAGACTACAATACATTGCATACATTCACAGACTACAATATATTGTACACACATTCATACAGACTACAATACATTGTACACATTCACAGACTACAATACATTGTACACATTCACAGACTACAATACATGTCACACATTCACAGACTACAATACATTGTGCACATTACATTGTGCACATACAACTACATTGTACACATTCACAGACTACAATACATTGCATACATTCATAAACTACAATACAATGCACACATTCACATACTACAATACATTGTGCACATTCACAGACTACAATACATTGCTACACATTCACAGACTAACAATACATTGCACACACATTTACAGACTACAATACATTGCACACATTCACAGACTACAATACATTGCACACATTCACAGACTACAATATATTGTACACATTCACAGACTACAATACATTGCACACATTCACAGACTACATATACATTGTACACATTCACAGACTACAATACATTGCACACATTCACAGACTACAATATACATTGCACAATCACATTTTACAGACTACAATACAATCTGCATACAGTTCACATACAATACATGCACACATTCACAGACTACAATAACATTGTACACATTCACAGACTACAATACATTGCACACATTCACAGACTACAATACATTGCATACATTCACAGACTACAATACATTGCACACATTCACAGACTACAATACATTGTACACATTCACAGACTACAATACATTGTACACATTCACAGACTACAATACATTGTGCACACATTCACAGACTACAATACATGTACAACACATTCACAGACTACAATATATGCACAGACTACAATACATTGCACACATTCACAGACTACAATACATTGCACACTACATTCACAGACTACAATACAATACATTGTGCACATTCACAGACTACAATACATTGCACACATTCACAGACTACAATACATTGCACACACATTCACAGACTACAATACATTGTACACATTCACAGACTACAATACATTGCACACATTCACAGACTACAATACATTGCACACATTCACAGACTACAATACATTGTACACATTCACAGACTACAATACATTGTACACATTCACAGACTACAATACATTGCACACATTCACAGACTACAATACATTGCACACATTCACAGACTACAATACATTGTACACATTCACAGACTACAATACATTGTACACATTCACAGACTACAATACATTGTACACATTCACAGACTACAATACATTGTACACATTCACAGACTACAATACATTGCACACATTCACAGACTACAATACATTGCACACATTCACAGACTACAATACATTGCACACATTCACAGACTACAATACATTGCACACATTCACAGACTACAATACATTGTACACATTCACAGACTACAATACATTGTACACATTCACAGACTACAATACATTGTACACATTTACAGACTACAATACATTGTACACATTCACAGACTACAATACATTGTACACATTCACAGACTACAATACATTGTACACATTCACAGACTACAATACATTGTACACATTCACAGACTACAATACATTACACACATTCACAGACTACAATACATTGTACACATTCACAGACTACAATACATTGTACACATTCACAGACTACAATACATTGTACACATTCACAGACTACAATACATTGTACACATTCACAGACTACAATACATTGCACACATTCACAGACTACAATACATTGTACACATTCACAGACTACAATACATTGTACACATTCACAGACTACAATACATTGTACACATTCACAGACTACAATACATTGTACACATTCACAGACTACAATACATTGACTACACATTCACAGACTACACATACATGATACACATTCACAGACTACAATACATTGTACACATTCACAGACTACAATACATTGTACACATTCACAGACTACAATACATTGTGCACATTCACAGACTACAATACATTGCACACATTCACAGACTACAATACATTGTACACATTCACAGACTACAATACATTTCACACATTCACATTCACAGACCACAATACATTTCACACATTCACAGAATACAATATATTGTACACATTCACAGACTACAATACATTACACACATTCACATACTACAATACATTACACACATTGGAGGTCATTCTTAACTGTTTATAGCCTAACAAACCAGATCAAACTTATCATTAAAAAAATTACTGTTACATTTGTTTGACCAGAGTTGCTTCCCCTGTATACCAATCTTACCCCTGATAAACAGGATTGATTTCCCTGTAAAATCATGATTATTGACTCGCTTAGCATTTTCCCAATATAATCAGACCACTCAACAGTTCTCATAAATAGAGCTTTTTTTACTTAGAACATAGCTGTTCTTCCTGTTCATGAGCTAGTCTTCCTGTGATTAGATTATTCCTCCCAGAAGCATATAATCATAAGAGACTAACACAAAGCAAATTATCCGCTCTAACATGAGTATTCTAGTCTACAAAAGAAGGAAGAAGTTATCCCTCTTTCAATCAAGTTATTCCCCATTGTTATAGTTTTTTTCTTCTTGTAAGAAAAAGAGTTATCCCCCACGTTTCAAGTTCATTCACAGTTCCCCTCGTGTAAGAGAAGGAGTAATTCCCTTATTTCAATTCCCCCTTTTTACCATATTTCCTACTGTAAGTCCCCCTGTAGGCTTTTCAATTCTCCCTTTTACCATAGAGTTATCCCCCTTTCAATAAAGTTGAGGCTTTCAATTCTCCCTTTTTACCATATTTCCTCCTGTAAGATGAAGAGTTATCCCCCTTTCAATAAAGTTATTCCCCTTTTACAGATTGGCATCTGTGGCCGTACAGGAAGTGGTAAGTCTTCCCTTCTACTCAGTCTTTTCCGGATGATTGATATCTGCCACGGTCAGATCCTGATCGACGGAAAGGACACAATGAGGATTTCCCTCCCGGAGCTGCGGTCCAAACTCGCAATTATTCCACAGGACCCAGTTCTGTTCGCAGGGACAATCAGGTAAATTCTATTGGTCAACCCTATTTTAGTGGGAATATACCTAACTATCCATCCAGTTTCTAAGAATATCTCTGAAATGTATAACATAATTTATTAGCTCACCTGGCCCAAAGGGCCGGTGAGCTTATGTCATGGCACGGCGTCCGTTGTCCGTTGTCCGTCCGTCCGTCCATCAACATTTCCTTTAAATCACTACTAGTCATAGAGTTCTGCATGGATTGTAACCAAATTTGGCCACAAACATCCTTGGGGGAAGGGGAACAGAACTTGTATAAATTTTGGCTCTGACCCCCCAGGGGCAGGAGGGGCGGGGCCCAATAGGGAAAATAGAGGTAAATCCTATAAAACGCTACTAGTCATAGAGTTCTGCATGTATTGTGACCAAATTTGGCCACAAACATCCTTGGGGGAAGGGGAACAGAACTTGTATAAATTTTGGCTTTGACTCCCCCGGGGACAGGAGGGGCGGGGCCCATTAGGGGAAATAGAGGTAAATCCTATAAATCGCTACTTGTCCTAGAGTTCTGCATGGATTGTGACCAAATTTGGCCACAAAAATCTTTGGGAGAAGGGGAATAGAACTTGTATAAATTTTGGCTCTGACCCCCCCGGGGGCATGAGGGGGGGGGCCCAATAGGGGAATTAGAGGTAAATCCTATAAATTGCTACTTGTCCTAGAGTTCTGCATGGATTTTAACCAAATTTGGTCACAAACGTCCTTGGGAGAAGGGGAACAGAACTTGTATAAATTTTGGCTCTGACCCCCCCGTGGGCAGGAGGGGGGCCCAATAGGGGAATTTGAGGTAAATCCTATAAATCGCTACTTGTCCTAGAGCTCGAGTTCTGCATGGATTGTGACCAAATTTGGCCACAAACATCCTTGGGGAAGGGGAACAGAACTTGTATAAATTTTGGCTCTGACCCCCTGGGGGCAGGAGGGGTGGGGCCCAATAGGGGAATTAGATGTAAATATTCAAATTCCTTCAGAAAAGAAACAATGAACTTGTATTCAGAACATTACTTGGCATTACAAACCAGGTGAGCGATACAGGCCCTCTGGGCCTCTTGTTAAATCTCTCAACATACAGAAATCAATAAAGAAAGGTTTGCTTTGATTAGTCATGGTTTTCATGCTACACATGTTGAGGATGACTGATTAAGAATGAGCTTTTAATTTTCATGTTTTAATAAGACTTTTTGTCTGTGACTTGACTTTCTAAGCAGGGGCTCTACATGACTACCAATCTTTCCATCACCCACATAAAAGGTTTAATTCTAAAAATAAAGAAGGTGGAATTAGATTGACTAGGAATGATATTGTATTATGTTATTTCACTGACAGATACAACCTAAATCCAAACTCAGACATCAGTGACGAGAGGTTGTGGCTGGCCCTGGAAACAGTACAGCTCAAGGAAACCATTTCAGCCTTACCAGAAAAACTAGGTAGAACCAACATGACCTATTCCTTCTTTGCATGTTACAGAGTTATTTCCCTTGTGGGTAAGTATCAATTGTGATGTCATAATTTTATGGGCACAATGTCACTCCGTTTTCAAAAAAAAAGTATGACATTACGCTCGCAAACACATGACGTCACAATCAATACCTACCCGCAAGGGCAGATAACTCTGTAATATGCGAATACAGAATATCAAATATAGATTCTGTAGTTCTTGGCTTCTGTATCTTTGTATTACAAATAAATCTGTAAAATCATTTTTAGGTTAGTGAAAAATTGACCCAGATGTTATGTACACAGATATACAATTATTTTCTTTCATATCTACGGGTGTAATACTGGCTGGTCTAGGGCAATACACTCATGTCGCCTGAGGCTGTATTGCATGGCTACCCATACAATAAAGCCTCGTGACGTCAAGGCGTCAACAAAATTTCTATTTTCTCGATAAATGTTTTTAAAAAATTTCACAAACTTGACTGGTTTTACTATAAAAGATGCAAACAACATATTTTTTTCAAAATATCACAAATGAGTGGCAAGCCTCAGGTTTTACTACATTTTGTGACCCTCGGGTTTTACTACATTTTGTGACCCTCGGGTAGAATATCCCTATCCTTCATATCCACATATGAAAGAGTCTTATAATCTTATCCTATTTGCTTTGAATAGTATGTGACATCATGAAGGTTTCAGTAAGGAAGCCATCAGCTATTGTTTTAACATTCAAGGAGACTTGACTTGAAAAGACAGTTAGACCATGTTAACTCAATCCCATATACCATTACTCAAAAGGACTGTATTTTGTACGATCTAACCAAACTTTTCACTAAAGTCTAAATATTTGAAAAATACCAAACTTGACAGAGACAGTGGCTGAGTGGTTAAGATGTCACGACATATGACCTCAAACTCTCCACCTATGTGTTACAAGTTCAAATCCCATGTGGGACCGTTGCCATATACTGACCACTGTTCGGTGGTTTGTCTCCAGTTACTCCGGCTTTCCTCCAGCATTAAACCTGACACATCCATACATGATCCTAAAACTGAACAAACCAAACTTGAATACGGTATTTATTCTATTAGAAGCCCCACGGGCATGAATTTTTTCAAAGAGAGTTCGAGGACGTCTAATAGAACACAAAATTTCAGACTCAAAAATGTGTCAGAAAAACTATATCAAATGCACCTATACCCCAACAATGTTGTAAGTTCATTTTTGAAACATTGTTTAACAAATAAATAGGATAATTAGCCTGGATGTTTGAAAACAATTTTACTTGATCATGAGCATTGGATCATTTAGCTGGTAACTTGCTGACATGTGTACAGAAAACGACACAAGGTTGATCTCGATCCCACGATCGTGACAATTTCTAACTAGACACTTTGATAAGGCTGTGAGTTTTCTCATATCACTAGCATTTTGCCACAAAATGTGCCATTAAATCATTAGTTATTGAATTCCTAACATATCACACTACCTAAGCTTGCAATCAGCGTGTCAGAGGCCATGTCGGTAACAAAGCTGCTATGCTTGTTTACACGTAAGATCCGGCGCAGTGCATCATGGGAGCACATGGGTGAAGAAAGTGCCACAGTACATTCATATAGCAGACGCAAGAAATACTTCATACAGTGTTTTATTACCTTTACTGTGTGAGCATTTGTCATTTTGATCGGAGGTTTTGTGACTTTGACTGGAAAAATAACAAAGAAAATAGGTTGGGGGGCGTTTTATTAGAGATGGGGATTCTAATGGAATAAATAGAAGTAAAAAGAAATTGAGAAGGTTGGACGTGTTTGTTCTTGAGGCTATACACCAAGTAAATAAACAGTATCCTACTCTAAGTTCTGTGCTCTTTGTCTTTACAGATTCTTTTGTATCGGAGGGAGGAGAAAACTTCAGTGTTGGACAGAAACAGGTAATCCTCAACAGTTAATGTGTTTCTCAGGTTCATTAAACTATGTACAGTCAAACCTCGATGTATCAAAGTTCATGGGACCAACACAAAAACTTAGAAACATCGAGACTTCGAATTATTCACGGTTAAATGTTTTTACCATGACCAACTGTCACACAGTGGTAGTTGTGTACATGTCGTCTCTGTTCTGTAAACATTATAATCATTGTATTTACCACAAACAAAACAAAATAAAAATGAAGTATACAATTAATCAATGTATTGCTATCCTTAGCAATATATAATAAACAAGACTTACGTACTACCCTAACCCATGTACATGTGGTGACTATTGAGGAGATGGTTAATATTACAAAATGAATGTAAAAACAAAAACATGTTGTAAAAACGAAACTAAAAAGGAGGAACCGAAAGCACTACAATACCTACAAAATAATTCGATTTAGAATGATTGATTTGCTCTAGTATTTATGCCAAAGTTTTGGAATGTAACAGTTTGAGTATGAGTTACTAATTATGTGGCTTATTTACCATTTCGTAAATTCTACAAACCGCTACCAATGGCGGTGGCAAACATCAAAAACGACTAACTGTATCTTTGCTGTACTAATTATTTACTAACGCAGCTTGTAAAAAAACAAAGCTCCAGATATCGGCCTGATCAGTGATATTAATTACCGTGGTGATATCAAGCAAGCAACACAAGCTGTCATAATCCCTATTGCCTGGCGAAGGGCCGTCAATGACACCTAGGTGTGACAGTATGCCACCGGGCATCGGCGAACACCTGATCTATATCTGTTTTATTTGAATCGAGTGTCAGTTACCTATGATTCTATAACAAATGGTCCATGAAAAAAGTTTGATACATCGAGAACTTCAATTTATAAAACTTTGATTCATACATGGGTTAGTTAGTAATGTTATATAGCGTAGAAATTTGGGACCAAGCAAAAAGCTACAGCAAGAAAAATTGATTCATCAGAGTTCGAAACATCGAGGTTTGACTGGATTGTTATTGTCTAAAGGCTGTAATTGTATTTCAACATTTCTAGATCAGACAAGATTCTGAACTACAATGTATCAGATGGAGACAAAACAGTTTTTTATGCTTAGTCAATAAGAATGAGACCATACACTAGTTTAATTAATCAATATTTTATAATAAATTAAAATTCTCTACAGGGAAGAAAAGAAAATAATTCAGATAAAAAAAAATCCTGAGTTTTACATCTATCTGCTATATTTTAATGGACAACTCGAAGTTCAATAATTTCCTTAAGTGAGGACATGTTGATGGAATTTGACCTGTGTTTCTGTATATCATCTTGACCAAGCACAGTACTTTCAGTACTTTGATTCTGTTTTTACAGCTCTTTTGTTTGGCTCGAGCATTCCTCCGAGAAAACCAGATACTGATTCTAGATGAGGCAACAGCTTCCATAGATCTGGAGACTGACAGTAAGCTACAGAATGTGATATCCACCGCTTTCCAGCATCGCACTGTCATCACTATCGCTGTGAGTTATCTCCCCTTATAAGCTGTTCTATGTTACCCTGTTATCAACTTATCTTGATACCCTTTATATAATGAAAATAAAACAATTGTGAAAAAAGCAACACAAGTATTGTCTGATGTTACATCTTGATATTTCACTTTGTAATTTAGCTGCAAATAATTTAAATCATTCCACTCTGAAAATTTATAATGAACTGTTTCATGGTTTAAATTAGAAGAGTTCAAATGAGTCTTCAGGGGGGAATGAGTTAAATTTGAATTAAAATCATCTCTTACTATATCCTCATCCTCTGAGTGTTTAACAGAATGGAAACAGAAACATTTAACATTTGTGACTTTTTTAACTGATTTTCTATTGATCAACATAAAAAATACTTACTTTTATCTATCATTTTTTCTTTATTTTTGACTTTTATCTATCATTTTTTCATCATTTTTGACTTTTATCTATCATTTTTTCATTATTTTCTTAGCATCGCATATCAACCATACTGAAGTACGATCGAGTGTTGGTGATGGACAACGGACATATAGTGGAGCTTAATACTCCCGACAAGCTTCTGGAGGACACAGACTCACACTTTTACTCACTAGTCCACCATGCTAAAAAATAACGACCCCAAATGTTTGTCTTTATCAAGTTTAAATAGTGTTTTTATGGTATGGAGATTATTAATACCGTTTACATTTGATTTTTGTATTTATTTTAAGTGTTATGATAAAACACACATGGTAAGGGGTGGCACAGGGTGGAGGAATTTCACCTATGAAAAAAAAAAGGAAAAAATAACAGTATTGTAATTTTAAGACATACATAATTAAGGGCCAGAGACAATCCCCTTTTATCTATGTAGGCCAGGAAATTTATTAATGACCTGAGAGTTCTATAGTAGAGTCTACCTCTTCTCATTGAAAGAAAATCATACTTTTGGTCAATCCAACTTTCTTTCGCGACAATTAAATTTCACGATTTCTGTTTCTAAACATTTTCGCGGAGATTGAGTTTGGCAGATTTAAAATGAAATGAAAATACATTTGAATTTAGTTGTGTAAGTATTGTGAAAGATATCAATTCGCACAGATTAACTAATGCAAATTTAACTTGATCATGAAAAATAAATCGCAAGCGAAAGTAAGTTGGTGTTCAGTAGTCAGTAGAGCAGTAACTAATTTTACCAATTCACTTGTAAAGATGAATCTTAGTTATTTGCAATACAAGCTTCGACACAATATTCTTTTTTTATGATCAATCTGAAGATTTAGTTTCTGTTTAGTAGCAAATGTGATAATTACATGTCATGATTCAGTGCAGTCTGTGACGTTACTTGTTTTCGCTGCTAGTCATTTGGGTTTGTAAATCCCAAAATTTTACTTGTCCAACTATTTAGTCACTAGTCAAAATTAGATTTACAGTTGCTTTGCTTCAGCATTTTAGTCATGATCAATTTAATTACAATTTTCGACCCAAGTTGCTGTCTAGATGCATTGGTAAACACAAATTTTCACAAAATCATGTTGAATCTTGTAAATTTAGTACAGTTTCTGATTTTAATCGGTTGTGGAGCGACTTGTCCAATTGGACTAGTTCATTACCATTGGCACTAGTCCAACCTTAAAATTACTTGTTGTGGGCATCGGACTAGTGCTTAAAGTTACAGACTGTCATTGTGTTCTGCAAAACGTTCATAAGAAATCCTAATAAGTTGTGAATATGAGTGTTAAATTCAGCTGTAATTGAAGATTGCTCTAATGTAAAATATCTTCCCTCCCGATATTACAGATTTGTTCACTGGGTACCACCTACACAATTTTATTTAACAATTTACATTGGAATAAAAAGCAGTTATGATCCTAATAAACATAAATTACAGTTTAGTAATTTTTTAGTTGTATGCTCTGGAAATTTATTGTTGCAGAATTGTTCATAAAATTAAGATATAGCCAATCATGAATAATGATAATTCTTCGATATGCTTATCTGTTAACTTACTTACCCCGGAAGACACATTTAGGCTCTTCTACATCAAAGACAATACCAGTCTAACTTGAAATTTCAGGGGTGAATGAGTTTATGCTACCATATCTTATTTATTTCAAGTTTTTTGTAGTTCAAATTAAAATCTTACGGTACTTTTCTAGAGAGTTACTTCCCCTTTGTTGTGAGTTATCTGTCCTTGATTGTGAGTTATCTCCCTGAATTTAGTGCTTTCAAATGTTTAAAGTATTAAGGGAAGTAGTCTTATAAGTTTGTGTGAAAGTGTTATGTTAAAATGTACATGTGTTAGGGCCTGAAATATATCCGTCCATTCATAATTTGTTGCCCTAAAGTATAACACCCTTGCTCAACAAAACCTTGAAGTAAGCTTCATTACATCCTGAATATGCCGCAGCCTAAGTTGAATTGCCATCTTCTATTTCTAGAATATTACTTCCATTCATTCGATATGTAGTTCATCTACTTATTTAAGCTTTTAAATTTGGGAGATCTTTTGAGAAGATTTCTCTTCTTAGAAGAACGGAAAATAAGTAGGCCATTTGATTTGAATTTACTGTCTCTTTCTTCTAAATAGAGTGTATGTTATCATAACCATTGGCGTATCGGGAATGATTTCATAATTTGTCACACTAGTTCAGTTGGCAGTCTACTGTTTTTCTTAAAGAGAAATATTGGAGTTCTTGACTCCATAGCATTACTGGTCATTTCATTGTAAGGGTGTTATAAACGGTCGATTGGGGTAATGTGTTGTGTTTGTGAGAGTATGCAGGTTTCTGGTTGTTTTAGATTTTTAGGTTCTGTGGTTGCCATGGTGATTGAGACTGATGTTTGTGGACGATAGAATGATTTTGTTTGGGTGTGTGGTTTTCAAAATGATTCAATTCGTCATGGTAATAAAGAAATTTGGGGTGTCTGGTTGTCAAGTTGATTTAGTTTGTTGGCATCCAGTTGTCATGGTAACTTGTCAGAGTATCTTTGTGATAGAGGCTGTTGAGGTGAGTATACATGTGGTTGTTAGGGTGTTGATTTTGTGGTTGTCAAGGTGGTCTACCGCGGTAGGTTGTCGGGATATCTACAGTAGTCGGTGTGATCGAGGTTGTCCGAGTCAGCTCATGATCTGTCTGTAATTGATGTGGTTAAAGTGTGTAGACTTCAAATTTTTGGCAGATGAGATATGAAGATCTGTAACATTATCAGTAGATTTATACAAATATGTAATCAAAACATTTCTTTATAATTTATGTTTTTGCCAAAGTCAATAATTGATATAGGATTTTTATAACATTTTTTGTTACTTTAGTTTTTTTTCAATGTAAACAAGTCTGGTTGTTGTTCTATTATTTTTTTTTTGTAATGATTTGCTTTTCATACAAGTTACATTTGAAATATAGTTATATAATATACATATGTAGTTATTGTAATACATTTTTAATTTCATATATATTGTATTTATATATTTTGATCTAGATTATAGATTTAAGTTTAGAATTGTGTTGTCAAAGTAGTAAGATAATATTGTGACAATATCACTGCCTACTTTTGTTAATTTGATCCAGGTGATGATAAAGAATTAACCTGTAAGAAGACTGATGTCTTACTAAGTATATCTTGATGTAAGAACTACGTTTACTTCTAATCAAGAATCTTGTTCCACCAAATAAGCGACCCCACCCCTTTAAGTGCCCATTCCTTCTTTTTAAGGCCTCAATTTCACTTTACTGAAATTCAATACAGACTATCTGTAAAACTATGAAACTTGTGTAGGTATTTGTATTTGTTTTCTTTTGCAAAAGTTTGTAAAATTTAGTCCAAATTTGGTCCTATTAAATACCATCTATTTTTTTTTTTTTTTTTTTTTTTTTTTTCCAATTTTAAACTCTCTGGGCACTTATTGGATGCTATTGTTTGCGCTTTATTTATTTTATGCGTTTTATTTTAGACTTCAATCATTGATTATTTAGTTGTGTTTCCTTACAGATTTTGAAATTACTTTTGTTTATACCTTATTTCAATTATTCATTTATTTATTTTGTTTATTTATTTGATTGTTTTTTTATTTCATTTACCTGTCTTTTATATAACTGGTACATTTACACCTCATCAGTTATTGATAATTATCCAATGATATTGCCACCGATATTAATACTGGTTGCTCACTTAAAAACGACAGGGTTCACATGTATTAAGTTGTTGTTTTCCGAGTGATGTCTTAATTTTCACATATTTGGATTTGTGGATTTTTACTCAAGAGTTATTGCCCTTTGTTTATATTTCCATATGTCGATCATCCTCACTTTTCAGCCTATTTCTTTCAAACATGACAGATAAATATGTTTGGTATTTCTATTCACCTAATAATTGGTTAATATTATTTTTAGGGAGAAGACTTGTATAGACAATGCATGACATCTCATCCCTCTGTCATTGACAATAAAAATATTTGAAATGGAATATTATTTTTAAAAAGGCAAGTGTATAGTGCTCCTCCCTGTCACACTCCTGTTTCATTATTTTTTTTAGTGAGATATCAAATGTTTAGGTATCATTTACTGTTATTACTCCTTTGTCGGTATTACTTTATTTACATTAATTGTTTATGCATTATATGTATTCAAGCATTGTATATTTGGTTTACATGAATTCATGAATTATTTTTTTATATATCTAGTCATAGACCATTAACAATCAAAAACTTATGAAAAACATTTTTGAAAATGGTTTGTGCCTCAGTATTTATTGATGTTTAAGTTTATTTTTCAGTTTTTAAAACAGAAATATTTCATATTCATTATTTAAATTACCCGGATACATGAATTTTGAAAAAAAAAATATGAATAAAATCATGTTATTTATCAGACATCTACCTTGATATGTACAGCTTTTGCACACAAGTCCAATCTGATTAAAATTCATAACTTTGGATTCATAGAGCATCGGAAAAAAAAACCATTAGGGGACACATATAAGTGTCTGGATTTTAATGAGATTTACTTCAATTGAAAAAGTCAGCCAAATTTTAGATAAAGACCTTGTACCAATTTCTCAAAAATGCAGATTTGACTTAAGTCAAAGTTTTTTCTCCTCCTATAACTTATATGAAAAATTACGACTTACTGTAAATCAGTTTTTAGCTTAATGTTTGTTTAGCTGACATTTATATTGTTTAAACGACATTTGTTTAATTTTGCTTAAAACAGGCTGATGTGAAAATTACCTGTAGAGGTGTATTAGTATTAAACATGTGTAAAGTTCAGATCAATGTTAAGGTGTTACTACTACCAGAAATATTTGGACCTCTCACTGAAAACACATACCTTATACGACCCAATAAGCCCCCAGGGCATTTACAAAATGAAAATGTGCTTAATAAGACAAAAATTTTGCAAACCAATACAATTTTGGTCTTTATTTATGCCCGCTCAATTGAAAGTGGAGCCTCAAAAGTGGGGAGAGCGCTTATAGGGACATGGACGCTTATTGGGGAGAGTATGGTATGTTAGCCTATGGTGAATTGTATTTACATATAACAGGTATTTTGAAATTGTTAATCTTATACTGGTTATAAATGTAAGGCATATAAATTCAAAACTTCCATTATATTGCTGGACACTGCTGGAAGTATTTAATAGCTAGTTAGAAGGTGAATGTTCAAGAATTCAAATATTTTGGCCTTTCCTATGTAAGATTGAATGTATGCATATTATTTTTAGGTATCAGGTTATCATGAGTCATTAACCATATGTGCTAGGTATTGATGTAACCTTAAGTTATATATATTGTTGACCTTTATAAAAATTTCCACTGCCGTATTCGACCATCAAGCGTCCATATCCCTATAAGCGCTCCTCCCCCTTTTTAGGCCTCAATTTCACTTAAAATTAAATGCATACAGAAAATATAAAAAACACTTATTGATTTCTTTGGCAAATTGATTTACTTTTGGCAATTATTTTATGAAAGGCTAGTCCAAATTTGGTTTTATTAAGTGCCCTCTTATTTATTTCAATTTTAAACGCCCTGGGCACCTATTGGGTCGAATACGGTAACAATATTTGACCTTAAAGTTAGTAGTGGGAAGGCTGGCTTGGACCAAAACGATTGTAAAATATCTACATATATATTGTATGCAATTTAATTTCAAAATCTCAAGGTCAAAGTGAAACTGCGAAAATTCATTCAAATTTGAAGATGTAGAAAATCAAGTCATTTTCAAAAGCTAGAACTGTTGAAGTTAAATTGCCATAATTTTGTGGCACATATCCAAAACAAGAAATTGATGTTTGCACAAAAATAAATTGGTTTGCCGTTATTACTATGGAAAGAAAAACTGGTACTTCAGTTTGTGTGTACGAGCTTAATATACATCTACATGAGAATCAAAAGCATTTAGAATTATACAAACATAACTGCCAATTGTGTATTGAATGGTATATAATAATAGTCTTCTTTGAAGGTATAAACATAAGATGTTTACCTTTTACCTGATGTAAGAATTTGCATTTATATTTGGATATTATGGTGTAAGTACTGGAAACAGTATATTGGATCTAAATATTTTCGGTGCACATCATTTCATAACTTTCACATCGATATTACATTATACTGCAAATCAACTTCCTTTCATGGCTTCTAAATTTCGCTATTTTTATTTTGAAAAAAAGTTTGTAAACATTAGCATCAACAGATTTAAAAAATTTAATGAAAATTCCTTCGACCATAAGATGTAGTATTAACTTGCAGAGATCAGCTTTCACAAATCGACTTTGTCATGAAATTTGCGAAAGTACATTACACCCAAAGAAAATTGGTTTACAATAGCTCTAATAATGAATGGTGAAAATTGTGCCTGTTTAGCATATTGTGGAATATTTGTGGGTGTATTTGGCTGATGATAATGAATGTGACATGATTTATAATTCATTACATATGTACAATAATCATAAGTAAAAGTGAAAAATTAGTTCTTACACAATAAATGTTGGAAAAGAAAGTGGAAGTAAAGCAAAAGGTCGATCACAGAATGTAAAACTACACAAATGTTGATCCTGTACAAATAGTAAATTTAGTGAAAGTAAAAATGAAAAGATGATCACATACCAACAGTAACCATAGAGAAAGTGAAAGTAACATTGAAAGTTGATCACATGACATCAATAATAATCATAGGGAAAGTGAAAGTAGAAGAAAACGTTTTCGTGACTTGTATACAGTCACTAGGTAAGATGTAATGTTTTTACTAAAAAGTAAACAATATATTTTCTTTTTTTCCTCATATTGAAGGTGTGCTATTATATTATAAACCAGTCTCATTGTTGTCAATTATGTGTTCAGCCACTGGTGGCAGAATGATATTATGTAAAAATGTAAGTATTTAGATCAGACATTGCATATTCAGTAACATCAGAAATATCCCATCTGTATACAGTCATTATTCAATTGTATATGTGTCTGTGCGGTCATCTAAACAACTATGTGGGTCTTCCACAGATTTCCATGTAGTAGATAATCAAACAACATCATATCATTTGAAATAAACGAAATTACAATATTTAATGTCTTGTAGCCTTATTACAAAATTGTGCAAGAATGACAGGCTTAATTTTTTCAAGCAGAGGAACTCACTCAACTATCAATACACATAGCCAATAGGATATAATGCAAAAATCGGGACATGTGGATTCGTAAAATTCTCCTTGAATTTACTCAACAAAGACTTTATGAAAACATAATCTGGATGAATCAGGAATATTATACGTAGATATCTTAAAAGACTCCAAACATCAGTTTCAAGGTAGAGCAGCAGTTTTGTGAAGGACTGGGGAATATCGCCAAGAGGGATGTTCTAGGTGTGGATAGTCTGACAAAGTCTACTGCAACAGCTATCCTAGCCATTGATGATCTATGAGATTATCTTTAAAGATGTGTAGCAGTTTTTCGTTGCTTCTTGTCAAGTCAACAGGGCTATACAGTTGGACATCAAAAATATCTTTGTGGAATAGATCAAGACGGAAAAGGGTATCGTTTATCCAGGGGGTAGAGAAATACCATTAAAATCATCAAGGAATACCGGTCTGGGTGTTCTGGATCGTGTGTGTAGGTGGGAGAAGCTAGTGGATCTGTGAGTGAGAAAACTCTTCAGGGATCCCATGTGCTATCTTCTACTAATAAGAGACTGGTCATGATGTCTGAAAAGAAATGTGCCCTGGATGTCAAGATATCGATCTGTTCAAGAGGAGGAAAAAGGAAGATTAATGCAGAGTTGACTGACGAATACGGAAGGAATGAATAGCAAAGATAGAACTTCTCTGTAGAGGTGGATTGTCAACGACTCTCTAGACAGTCATGCTGGAGATGGTGGAGAATGAAGCCCTCGGCGCCATAGTGAAGAAAATTGCCTTGATAGATCTAAGAAAGAAAGCATAAAGAGGAACCTGTTGGATGAGATTGCGCAGATGCGACAGTAGCTGGAACCATCAGCTACTGTCCAATCTGCGCCAACCAACGGTCGGAAAGTAGGGATGATCACCCAATATACTGACCCAACATCCAAAAAGAGTTCCTGCGAACGTGTTTAAACCATCGAACAGGGGTGGACAAAGGTTAAGTAGCACTACCAACAGCTGTTTTCTGATATACTAACAAGTTTCTGGTGACTAAGACTTTAGAAGGCAAAAGGATCTTACTGAATTGGGAATCTACGAACGTTCAATGAAGCAATCGTGCACTGTTTAAACGAGAACGATTCCGACAACTAAGATTTAATGTAAACGGAGGACAGCTTCTAAAATTACTGATAGTTGGCGACGCTCTGCTTACAGGTACTGACGGAAACAGGAGCAGATCATAAGCCAATACCGACTTTCAAACATCAAAACAAAGATCTATGTCTTAAATAGACCTCATTTATTTTCAGGATCGACCAAAGAGTCGTGGAACTAAATAAGACGTGTTCACTGATCACGCAAGTTTATATGTCGATAAAATACAAATACATAAAATCGATATTTTAATTAAGTCAAACTTGTATTCAGACCGCTCTAAGAACCTATGGAAAATGACCGCGCACGACAAAATTTATATTATTATTTTCTATTACTTTCATATTTATTGTCCTAACACGTTTATTTATGGTAGCTAAATTCGTCCATGTGGCTCTACCGCTTAGGCGACCCTGCCATGCAAAGACCGACAGGACGCCATGCGAGAGGCTACACTGCGCCAAGCAAAGAACGACAATGAGTCCTGCGAATTGCGACAATCAGTCAATCAGTCCTGCGAATTGTGACAGTGCGCCATGCGACCACTTCTTTTCAGGTGAGATTATAAGTAAGATGTCATCTGATTTAATGAACTGTTATTTTTTGGTACACCGCATGTGGTGCCATTCTGGGAATTCTCAGATGTATTTTGTCGGAAAAGAACTTTCTTGTTTGAAGCATTGTCTCCGTTTTTTACCGTTTGTGTAGGACTACGTTGATCTATCACGTTTTCCAATGTGCGATATGTACTCATGTGGAGTGCCGACATGCTCCCATCTTCAGATGTGTCAGAAATGATCGAAACATTTGAAGCTTTTGAGTGAACTGTGCCGGTGTCTCTTTGTTTCTTGGAACACGTAATCATGTGATTAAAGTATGTCCGGAATTCCTCGCAGTTGACGTAATATATGACGAAATTCGAGACAAACGTCGAGATGACTATTAAATACAATACGGCCAAGATCGTTTCAAGGTCTTCCCGGCAGATAATATCAACATGAAACACCATTGATATTACATGCAAAACCACCAAAATGGATCCAGGAATTTCCAATACAAGTAATATCCCAATCACCCAGCCGATCATGACCGTCAGTTTGGCCTCTCTTCTCTGGTGATGTGCTGACGAAGATTTGCCGTGCAGAAGGTACGATCTCACCTTGGTCGCCTTCCGCAACTGGCGGATCATGATGGTGCCGAACACGATGAGAAGTATGCATGGAATGACCTTGAAGAGCAAAAGCCATACAAAGATGTGTGGAATGTATGCGATCGTGACATCGTCAATCAGAGGTTCCAAGGAACACGCTGAAATAGTTTTATTGTCTTTTAATCTTACATCAACGCTCTTTCGTTCAAACATTAAGGAGTTTATCGTTTCCGGTATAACGCAAATTGCAAAACAAATAATTGCAGCGATGACTGTTCTTTGAGTGGTACACCAGCGTCCAACTTGTAGCGGATAGGTAACGCTAAGGCAACGTTGGAACGCTAGCGTCACTGTCAAAAGGTTAGCGGTGCTATGACATATTGTGGATGCCATGTCTGTTAAGAAGTACCATATAGAGCAGAGGTCGTATGGCAAATATGACACGATGCCCATGTATACAAAAACATAGACGTAGGCAAGGGATGGAATGACAAGCGTCAACGTGTCAAATAAACAAAGCATCCCTATAAGGAGATGCGTCACGTTTCTGGACATAAAGTGTCTTTTGGCAAATATGTACAACAGGGTGCTGTTCACTGTTGCAACAATCACGGCTAACAATGGCCAGACATAACCGTAGATATAGATCTCGAAGTCGTAACGGAATATCTTATGAAAGTTTACAATAAACGTTTCCTTGTTAATGTCGTCTTCTGTCAGTATGTGGTTGACCTGACGAGAGGTCGTTCCCTGCTCCATGCCAAACTTCCCGTGCGTTCTAGTTAACGTGACTGCACTGCTCTGTCTCAGAGTTTACAATGTTGTACATTCCTGGAACCATAAAAAGATCAAATATAATGTTAACGTGACTGCACTGCTCTGTCACATACAAGTTTACCATGCTGTACATTCCTAGAACAATAAAATATGCATCATACTTATAATGTCCTTAATGAAACACATGTACATGTACAATATAACCTGTCAAAACCGATTCTTGTCTAACTTAGATCGCCGTGTACTCCGGCATAATTGTATGGCATTTTCCTTCTTAATTGATGCTAATCAAAACCTGTATAATCCGAAAAAAATGTTATACTGGATAAATATGCTAGTCCATGTGAAGTTTGGATTATTTAGTTTAAAATCATTGAGTTGCCGGACGTGTCAAATTTAGAAGGAGAGTGCAAGTTGGAGTATATTAAGAAAAAAAATATAACCACGGTTAGCCCCCAATATTGGTAAACAAGATTGGAGATTTTTGAACAATAAACATTATAATAGCTAAAGGATATTGGACTAATGAAAACGCACTATGGACTCTTTCAAACCAAGATATCTAATTATATATAAGGTCTCTTTGAAGATGCTCCACCGCCGGCAGAGCATAAAAGCTATTAATCACTTGAACAATGATTGGTGTTTAATCGTGTATATATGTCTAATTAACACAAAAAATAATATAAAATAATTTATTTTGCCCTTAGTGCATGCGCAATCAGTACTGAATTCCATATAGGATATAGTGCCAGGAATTTTTTCGGGAAGCAATTAATTATTTTTATAACTTTAACTTGAAGTTAAATTGAAAGCTCAAAATTTTCAATGGAAGTAATGGTGTAAAGTAAGTAACTTTTGTAACTGAAGAAAAAAACTAAATCGTCTGCTCGTGTTTTTGATAGTGAAAAAATATCATTTGTCAGCGGTGGAGCATCTTTGAGCTTGTGACCTTTTGCTTTAATAGTGACGCAAAAACACGAGACTTTCTATACGGTTAAAGATGCTCCACCGCCGACAGAGCATAAATGATATTCATCATTTGAACAATAATTGGTGTTTAATCGTGTATATATATGCCTAATCAACACAAAAAATAACATAAAATAATTTGTCTTGCCTTTGGTGTATGCGCAATCATTACTTCATTACATATAAGATATAGTGCCACGGAATTTTTTCGGGATCCAATTAATTATTTTTCATATTTTTAACTTGAAGTAAAATTAGAAGCTCAAACTTTTCAATGGTGGTAATGGTGTGAAGTAAGTAACTTTTTTAACTGAAGAAAAATACAAAATTGTCTGCTCCTGTTTTTGATAGTGTAAAAATACCATTTGTCAGCGGTGGAGCATCTTTAAGCGTTTGATATTGTTAATCTCGTGTTGTCAAACTGAGCAAAGAAAGTAAAAGATTTCTCCAATACACAACGAGACAATTTGGTTAAACGTATACTGGGATTTTATACACGTTGTTATACACTTTACTGTGTTAGACTTAAAAAGGACACGTTCGCGTCTTGTGATATCCAGAAACTTCTATATTGGCTGTTAACCGAGCCATTCACGTCGCAAATGTGAAATATTTTACCCTAATATCTGAAAGAAAAACGCATTATTAAAGTAGAAAATCAACTATACATAATTTCTTATGATAATGTGTATAGAATGCCATTGTGTGTTTAATTAAAGTTTCTCGCCAATGTATGGAACTTGATATTTACATACATGTATATCTTATAATTCGTCTTCCATCTAAATCCCATAGTTAATTCAGAAGGTTGTTTCAATTTGAAATACTAAATACGATTGTATGAATAGTACTATGTAGAATACGAATTTTACCGACTTTTATCTAGACCCCTAAAACGTCTAAAATGATCTGTAGCAATCTGCCGGTGGGTAGGATAATAATTTAAACTGTAACCAATTATCAGATCTCTGTGAATTGAGTTTGAATGGCTGGTTTATTTTCATCAAAGCTTAATAAAACGCCAATAAACAAAACAAACAATTATACGTACCCATGACATGTTATAAGGCCCTGCCATCATCTCGGTAGCATACTCCTATATATGTACTGGTCACAACAGTTCACCTTTCTGTGTCAGGACAGACGACGGGACAATAAACAAAAACAATTAACGTATATACTCCTCTCCGTATATCAACCGGTGTACACTAATATATGGTCAGTGTGGTGGTCATTTACCATATGGCGGAAATTTGACTGGACGAAATAAATTAAAACTTTGTTATCTTCATCATATCAATACACAAATACCATTGTTGACCCCACGGTGATATACGGAATTTAATGTTACTAATCCATCTGCAATTAGCGACGGTATATCTTATCGACCATTAAACTGACCCCCGGGCATTTAATTAACGTTCGGACAAGCACCTGTCGTGTGAGTTGGCGCGATATTTATGAACCGAGTACGTCAAACAGGTGATTAGAAACAGCAGTTGTAGGTATATATTATATATAGGTCTGTTTTCGATTATACGATTCGAAAGGTTGAACACACAGGGACCTGGCAGGAAATTTTAGCTACCAACAATATATAAATATACATACATGTATATATGGGACAAAGAAGTAATTCCAACCGTGTGGACAAAAAAAAATCAAAAAAATCGAGGCGATCTGCCACTTTATCAAGACACACACGAACACGATTACAAAATATAATACGAACAGTAATACGGGACAATGAAAGTAAACAAATATCAGTTAGCAACATAAAGGAGCGCAATTAACCCTCCGTCAAGTCATATAATTATATTCTTTCATACCTACGGGTGTAATACTGGCTGGTCCAGGGCAATACACCCATGTCGCCTGAGGCTGTATTGCATGGCTACCCATGCAATAAAGTCTTGTGACGTCACGGCGTCAACAAAATCTCTATTTCCTCGGTAAACATTTTTTTCACAAATATGACTGGTTTCACTATAAAAGATGCAAACAACAGAATTTGTGTTGAAAATATCACGTAATTTTTCATGTATGGAAAATTGACTTCCAGTCATCGATTTCTTCGAATTTATTTCAAAATGGTGGGATATTTTAGTTGTAAATTGCAATAAAACGTTGAGGTATGAAAGAAAAATACTCTTTCATAGGTTGATATGAAGGATAGGGATATTCTACCCTCGGGATCACAAAATGTCGCAAAACCCTCGGCAAGCCTCGGGTTTTACTACATTTTGTGACCCTCGGATAGAATATCCTTATCCTTCATTTCAACCTATGAAAGAGTCTTATAATATAGTGTTGGTAAAAAAAATCGTGCCAGGTCCCTATGGTTACATGTAAAGATGGATCTGGTGATTTTGTAATGTTTTCAGGCGAGTCTTGACAAAACCCTCACAGGCCTGTATTAAAAAATGCAGGTCCGTCATGATTTATGCTTGAAATGCACAAAAACGACCCTGGTCCAGATCACAGGGAGATGAGAATCAGAAACTGTTAATGTGTATCCTAGATATATATAAAAAAAATTACCACAGGGACGTGAGAATTTGATACAGTTAATATATGGACCAATACAAGTTTATCACAGGGACTGAGAATATCATAAGTTGCATACGCCAAATGACGATAGCTCCAGCTATCAGCTATTGATATACAATGTATCATATTTTAAAATCACAGGGCCGTGAGAATTAGGTACAGTTAATATTGATCTATACAAGGGTCAAAGAAGTAATATCAACAGGATTTCCCAGATGACACGGGATCCCATCAAACGTAATTAAGTCTGTAGGATACGAATTAATTACTTCAAATGGTGATACATATACAAGATTTTTTCAGAGGATGTGAACATTCTGTACATTTAATTAATGTTTAATTAGATCTTTGATAGTTTTTATCACATGGTTATGAGAATTGTGTACAGTTAAACTATCTGAATTTTTTAATGCTAGTCTTTATATCTGTCACAGGAGCGTTAGAATTTTGTACAGTTAATATGGTATATGTACAGGCTTTTGAATCTATACGGACACTTTTATATACATTTGTAATATTGTATTCATATATCTATAGAACCAAATGCCTGTGACCTATATACGGAAATATAATAAGTCACAGGGGTATGAGTATTTGGTACAATAATTTTACATCATCAATTGTGGTTTATATACTAGTCTTCATCACAGGAACGTGAGGATTTGGTAGTTAATGTATATCTGCAGAGTCTATACTGGTCTTTATCTACATACATGTATAGAAACGTACAGATGTACATAAATTGTACATGTAATACATACTATATTCAAGGATTGAGTATAATTTTAGATTTCTGTTCAATACAATATATTGTAGATCAACGTCCTTGTTGTTTCTTATTCAAATTTTAATAAAAAAATCAATATATTTATAATTATATTCGTTTTTGATGATTTCAACATCGCTGGTTATGATATAAATGATCGTGTAATGTTTATATAATACATCTATTTCCATATTAAAAGTTATCAAGTAATAGCATTGTCAACTTTGCGACATCAATCACTCCTTATATGTACAAAAGTGGGCGGAGCTTACTTGAAATCTCGTGCCAACGAGAGTGACCTTAGCAAAGATGGCGGGTGCTTGAATTTCCCGGGATTAGAAAATGATGGGACATCACAGAATAAGTTTTCGATAGTGATTCCGTGCATGCAGATCTCCTTATCATGCGGCTCCTGAAGCCAAGTTGGGTCAACCATGGTGGTATGCAATGATTGGTTTTGATTTGTTGACTGTTTTTGTTGACAGGCCTAATGAAGTGCAGAAGGTGCAAGTGTTGCTGCGCATGCACTGGTCAAATTCACGTTTTTCCGAAATAATTGAATTATTTTTCTCGTCGTTCGAGTATGCATGTTGATTTTAAGACATTAAATATACTTTATTGATATTTCATACTTTGAATTGTCTTCTATTATGTTTATCAAAACAACAGAACCGGGCCGTAGTTGGTCTTTTTCGTCCCATGTTTTTTTTTCGTCGCATCTGCAGACACCATTGTCATCTCGGATAAGTTGCTTTGTGTAAACAAGTCAACACAACAATGGTTGGCATGAACATTCTTATAGGACCCACTGGTCAATATCGACCTTTTTTCCGATCTGGCGGAATAGTGTAAACCTTTATTTATTAAAATTTAGAATTTATCTGTAGCCCTATCTCCGAGTCCGCTTTCATTTAGCCATCTGGCGATCAACTGTACTCATCTGGATTATCTACCCATCAATGTAAAATAATAAACCTCTTTCCAGCTATTTTTTGTACCTCACCATAAATTTTCTACAGGACACTATTACCTACGTGTATTTGGTCAGTTTCTTAAAAAGATAAAGACAAATTTTCACTTCTAACTCGGAAGCATGCGTCTACACAACTGTGTTCCCCCACATGTAAATTACCTGACTCGTTAAAAAACGAGCCAGGTACCTTTGGATCCCCCAAAAACAGCATGTTACAGTTTAATTTTTCTGATAAACAGCTGTCTGTGACATGCTTTACTTTAAATAATTGCAAATGATAACTGATTCAGTATAGTGTAAACAATAGTTCATAAATATTTTCGAGTGGGCGTTAGAATTGTACCTGCTGCCCCTATTGCAGGATCGTAAAAGGCAAATAAATCAAGGATCTTATCTTTTCTCTTCTTCCTAACTGACTTTATCTTTCCTAATGCCTCCCTTGGCACCACCTCACTTTTGGCCTAGAGTTGAGCGTTCGCCCCTGTGAGGAAGGCTCTGGGTTCTGTCCCCTGGCCGATACACACCAAAGTCTATAATAGTGGTAGTTTCTGCTCCTGCTTAGCGCTCAGCAAACATGGAGTGGGACGACTGGTTCGCCCGTTGTCAGTATAATATGACAGGGTGGGGTGTGTTGCTTGGTGTCTTCGGCGGCATGCTTCAGTGATATAGCACTATAAAAAGGGCAACAGTTCCACTATACAAGAAGACACAACATGAACATACTGCAGTCTCCCAAAACACGCACCTCACACTTCACACACGCTACACACTGTAAACATGGGAGGCCGTCCTTACATGACACTGGCTGTTAATAGGAAGTTAAAATAATCAAACAAACAAACAAAATCTGCAAATTTAATATCAGGAACTAGAATGACAAGATTTTCCATATAATTATATAGTTATACTGATTATTTTATGCTCGCTCCTTCGCCACACCCCAGAAAAATAAGCATACACAAACACCACCATCTACTTTAACCTTAACTGCTAAGATTCTTAACAAATAAATCCTAAAGTTTCATAAGACGGTTGATATTTGTGGAAATTGAACACCTTTGTTTTTATTTTTTGAAATAATTTTGACAATTGACGCTTCTACAACAATACATTTTGATCACAATATAGTAACCTAACTTTTGTTTTACCATTTCAGGGAAACCAATATTTTCTGTTGACATCCACCCAGATGGATCTCGTTTGGCTACTGGTGGTCAAGGTAAAGTTTTAGCCTGCTTGGTGTTAGAGCTGTACGGACCACTTATAATTATTGATGAGAATGATTTGTTTATTTCAATTAATAAGACAATTACCTTTTTATGTCGCAGAATTTTGAAAGATTATGATGCAAATAAGGCTTCGATTTCTCTAAACACACTTGAATCAATGAATTCATTTCATTACCGTATATAAATGATAGTTAAAAAAAATACTGAAGTCAGTTTATTCAAGGAATTTGTGAGCTAGGACATTTGATTTTTTTTAATTGCAGTAAATAAAGTTGAAAATTGACTACTTCCAAAACAATCTCAAGAGCTGAAACATAATGTTTATCAAATAGTCATATTCCTTTCTAACACAAGAGCATGCGCAGATATCTGCGAATTAAACACCTTCTGTACAAAGTCAGTTTTATGCTCTGTTGATCATGTTTAATCCTGTTGAAGATATTTTTGCTGTACCCCTGCAGTAGTGACATGGTCATGATGGTAGATAACTTTGTTGTGTTTGTTTGCAGGAGAAGATTCAGGGAAGGTGGCCATTTGGAACATGGGACCTATTAAAGATGAAAGGGAGGAGAAAGATGAAAATATTCCCAAGCTCCTGTGTCAGATGGATAATCACCTAGGTAACAAAGTATACTGGGCATAGTGGACCCTTCACAGGGCACAAGTCGAATCATCATTGTATATCACAATTAGCCTTCCATCTCAGGATTATTCGTTTGGAATGATACTAGTTATTAATTATAGATTCATGATCTTTTTCTTACATTCATATACATCATACCCTATATATGCACAAACTATCTGTGGCTGTCCCATCTTCTCTTGCAGCACAGGGTAATTAGGCATTGGAAACATTTCTGGTTATGAATATTCGATTGGTATGCTGTAAATTTACTCTTTTCTTTTCACAATAATTGCTATATGACATCAGTTAGTATCAATAGTTTAATTACCTTTGTAGGAAATGGAAAGTACATGTTTGAGATCTTTTGGTTTTGTCTCGTGTTGGTTTTTGTACTAATTATGATTAGCATAAAAGTTTTTATAATTGAGATGAATGTTATAAAGTTTGTGATAATCTATATATGTTGTTTCCTTTGTGTAGCTTGTGTAAACTGTGTTCGCTGGTCTAGCAGTGGGAAGTACCTAGCTTCAGCTGGAGACGATAAATTGGTCATGGTATGGCAGATATCTAAGTAAGTACACACCTAAGTTATATCATTACAAACTGGCTAATCTATCAGAATAAGCATTTAAAAATTTGAACTTTCATATCTTGATTACCACTAAACTATTATTTTGTCTGGTTACAGTTATGCAGGAGGTACTAGTGTGTTTGGTTCTGGTAAGCAGAACGTGGAGCAGTGGCGACCAGCCAGTACATTGAGGGGCCACACAGGGGGTAGGCATCTTTACTATTGAGTGTCCTTTAAACCTATTGACCCCTGGAGACACATTTGAACTTTTCTAATTCAAAGTCAGGAACAGTTCATTATGAATTTGCAGGGGAGAATGAGTACATACTACAGCCAGGAAATGTTGATATAAATTTGTATGTCCTTGACAGGTTCTCTTCCACTAAGGTCTGGTAATATTTATATTCCTCATATCCAGGTCTGGTCATTAAAGACATGCCTTATTTAACTGCAGTCAGCGAAGTAATTGTGTCAAAATAAAGCGAGTGGCAAAGGGGTCGCAGAAGAGGTAACAGGTATTAATAGAAACAATTGGTTGTTTATTTTGTAGACATCCTTGATTTGTCGTGGTCGGGCAATGACGCATGGTTAGCCACCTGCAGTGTAGATAATACTGTTATAGTATGGAATGCAGAGAAGTTTCCAGGTAAGTCACCTGGTTGTAAGTCATTCTCATTGTAAAATATATGTATAGCCAGGATTTTCGAAGAAATTGTTGTAATCGCGAAAAATTTATTTGTTGTAATTGTGAAAATTTAATACATGAAATGATAAAGTAATAGATTAATCAATTGTTCTGTTATTGCCAGATTAAAGATTTTATTTATTAAAATTAGATATTTTTTTTCTATTGAAGAATATTTTTGTGATTTCAGAACAAATAGTGATGCTGAAAGGACATAAAGGTCTAGTAAAGGGAGTGACGTGGGATCCTGTCGGCAAATACCTCGCTTCTCAGGTAGGTTATAATAGGTTACAACGGGTTGAATTTTAAAAAAAATGCTTAGTTATGGTAAGTAAGATATTAAGAAGTGTGTTTAGTAAGATCAGGGGGCGCTGTGGCCGAGTGGTTAAGATTTCTTAATAAGTGCTTCACCTCTGGGTTGCGAGTTCAAATTCCACGCAGGACAGTTGCCAGGTAATGACTGCTGGTCGATGGTCTTTCTCCATGTACTCCAGTTTTCCTCCACCAACAAACCTGGCACATTCTTAAATGACCCTGGCTGTTAAATTGATATTAAACTAATAAAACCAAAAGTAAGGTATTAAGAAGTATAGCAAGTAAGATATTAAGATTAATAAAAGAAAAATGAAAATAAAAATTTCTGCATTAAGAAAAATAAGTAAAAAGTTGTCAATGTGCTATTATTAAATTAAAGGTATAGTGAAATTATGAATTATTAACTAATATTATATTCAGTGGAAAAACAAAACTGTCCTTAGGAACACTTCTTGTTATATTCTAGACTTGGAATCATGGGATTTGATAATTAAGTGTATTATTAAAATGCTTGATAGATTGAATGGTGTCTCCTTTATTTCAGTCTGATGACCGGAGTGTGAGGATCTGGAGGACTAAGGACTGGCAGGAGGAGTCTGTGATAACAGAACCATTCCAGGAGGTTAGTAAAGTGGTAGTTTAATTAAAAATTAGACTTGTAATTCCACTCCACTACGATGCTCAACAACACGCTCTAAAACAAGATCTTAACATTTCCCTGTTCAGGGTCACATCAGCATGACCCATGGCCTAGAATCAGAACATCTCAGGACATACTAGTAGCTGTTTCTGCTTCCGAGAGATTCAACTATACCAAAAGGAACACACTGGTTGGCTCACCATAGGGGTTATGTTGAGGTGACCTCGAATAGGGAGTTGTTTGATCTTGTATTGGAGTATATCGTAGAGCATCGCAGCGGAGCGGAAATAATATAGTCTAATTTTAATTAGATCAGTAAAGTGGCGGATACTCTCCAATCACAGGGGATGACTGATTCACCTGTTGCCAGTATTGTGTTGTTTGTCAATGTAGGTAAACAAGTTGAATTGATTAGTCTTATTTCTTATATCATGAAGCGGGGATCATACAGACTCATTACAGACTATTTAAGGGCCATTTATTACCTCCCACATCAAAGTAAAGAGGGGTATTCTGGAATTAGGTTGTCCGTCTGTCTGTCTGTGGACACCAACTTTGTTCGGCGAACTCGTCCTAAACTACTTGACAGATTTTGATAAAATTTGGTACACATAACCCTGACATAAAGGGGAGATGAGTAAACTATATAGGGTTCTGTAATGTCCCCTATTAATGGAGTTATTACTAAATTTGGTCGGCCGGGGGTATTAGTCGTCCACTCAGGCACACATTAGATCATGTATTTTCCTACTGTATAGTTGCTTATATTATTAAGTTATAATTTTGTGATTTCGGGGATCCATCCAAAATCGCGAAATTTAATCCTTCTTGAAATTTATCAAAATTATGGTTTCACATATCATAGCCTGTTGTAGAAATGACCACAAATATAATTCGCAAAATTTTACAACTATGCAGTACATTGTTATTGTCACATCCTAACCTTGATTTCCCTAGTGTGGAGGTACAACTCACGTCCTGAGACTGAACTGGTCCCCAGATGGTCACTACATTGTGTCGGCTCATGCCATGAACAACTCCGGACCAGTGGCACAGATTATAGAACGAGACGGCTGGAAGTGTACGCTAGACTTCGTGGGACATCGCAAAGCTATAACCTCTGTGGTAAGGTTTCATCCCAGAATACAGTGTACCTTGTCTAAACTGGATGTCACCAGACAAACGTATTTGGCTGGTATAGCTAGGTCTCCTGATTATGCAGGTTTTACTCTAAATCAATAAGTAAAATGTCATACAAATATAGCAGTTTTCACAGGGATTCAGATTAAACAAGGGTCTAGAATACAAATATAGCAGTTTTCACAGGGATTCAGATTAAACAAGGGTCTAGAGAGTGATTTTTCATGGAGATATGAATTTACTTCTTTTACAAAATTCACAAAAATTTTGTGAATTTGAAAGAAAGTTGGTTTTCAGCTTTTCTTTTCTTTCTGATATACCATACAAGATTCGAGTCTTAAAAGATCAATATCATTTAGATGGGAAGGTGGCATTTACATCATCAGATACAGTAAATATTTTCTCCTTCAACTTTGTCATATTTATAGATAATTATTCTTCTTCCTACTACTGACAATGTCTGAAGTAATTACCATATTCGACCCAATAAGTGCCCAAGGCTTTCAAAAAAAATGAAAAGGTGCGTAAAATGACAAAATAATTGCAAACCTATACAGTTTTGGTCGTTTTTTTTATTTCATATAGGGACATGGATTGGATGCTTATCGGGTCGAATACGGTACAGATGTAGAAAAAAAAGTCTATTTTAAAAGTTAATGTTGTTTCTGATTTTAGAGGTTTAACCCGAACATATTCTCCAAGAAATCAAAGAAGTCTTCAGAAAAGGTAAACATTTTTAATCTGAATGATTGATACATGTATAGATATATTATTGATTAAATTTCCATGATTTGAAAGATTTGTCAGTGAATATTGTTGGACTGAAAACCTAAACGTAAAGTATTTGTATTAACGACAATATTGTAGTAAGATTGTTGTGTTGTATTGACAGGTTCAGCAGTACACATGTTGTGCGATTGGAAGTCGAGACAAGTCCTTATCAGTTTGGGTAAGTATGTTATTTCATTATTGTGTGTAACTAAAGAACAGTGAGATTAAGAGCAGCAGACTTGAAACTTGGTAATTGGCATGATATACCTATTAAATTACTAAATAGATAAAAGCAAAAATTTACACCTTATCATCTCTATCAACATTGAGCATCGATCTTCGACTTTCATTACAAGACAACTCATATACTTTTATACCTTTGTGTACACATACTGTCTGGTTATTTGTCTGATGAAAGTGACAGTGTACACATCGTACTAGTCATCTAAACGTCACATACGAAATATTTACTAGTTGGGTAGCAATATCATTACTAAAAATATACATAAAACATTTTGAAAACAACGAAACTCTTTTCTTTCAGTTGACTTCATTGAAAAGACCCCTAGTTGTTCTTCATGACCTGTTTACCAATTCTATTTTAGACATAACATGGTAAGTGATTTAATCTTTAGGTAAATTGTTTTGTCAAAAATTTAAGAAAAGAAATAATTAGTACTCACGATTTTCTTTGTCTTCCACCTTTAGAGTATATACCGTAGATTCAGGGCCCAGTTCCTTCAACATACTTTAATTTTAACGAATTTATTAATTTTCTATAGGAAACCATTACAAAAGTTAAGAAACAAAATCTCAAGTAAAAGTTTAATTTCACATAATTTTTTCCCAGCTTTTATGTTTGCATGTAAATTGTGAACAAGTGTGATTATGCTATTTTGAATTAACTGTAGTAGTGACTTTTGTGATGTCAACTCAGCCGTGTAGCAATAATAAATAGACAATTTGTAGATTTTTTTTATAAAAACTAAAACTAAGTGAATATTTACTTCCCACATGTCTGTAGGGGACAGAATGGAATGGAGTTGGTGGCTGGGTCCTGTGATGGAAGCATAGCCTATGTTGACTTCAGCCCAGAGGAGATTGGCGTGGCCCTGTCTCAAAAGGAAATGGTGAGTGCAAATGGTTACATTCTCTGATCCTTGTTTTTCCAGGGGTTATTATCACTGTTTTTATATCAACCCTTTGACAAAGTCATAGCAAAACTGATGTTATTTTAGGGGGAAAAACTGACCAATCAAGTTCTATTCTGTCTTTGCCTATTACAGAGTTAGCTCCCTTGCGGGTAGGTATCAATTGTTATGTCATTATTTTGTGAGTGCAATTCACGTTGTTTTCTCCGAAACATATGATGTTACGCTCTTAAACACATGACGTCACAATCAATACCCACCCGCAAGTGCAGATAACTCTGTAATATGCAAATTCGGAATAAAGACTTCTTTTGAAGATTTACAGAAAGCTACAAAACCATAAAGTGTACTATTATCTGATTCTTTTGTTGTACCTCAAAGGACTGAACTACCTGCCTAAACTTTTGCCTCGCACAGAGCCTTCAGTTTTGCTATGAAAAAGTTCAGGGGTGGATACATTGATGGTGATGATAACCCCTGGAAGTCCGAGGATGGAGACTTTGGGACAGTTTGTCATTTGTGAATTTAGTGTCACCAGTTTACTGTAGCATTTTGTATAGATGCAATTATGTACAGATTGTTAGTGTCTGGATGGATAACCAGATTTCTGTGTAGTTTAAAAGGTATTTTATACTAAAGATCAATGAAATATTTCTTTGTATAGAACATGTTTCTTGAGAAAATCTACGGAAGATGCTTGACAGCAAAAACTCAGGGTAATTCAGCCAATCAGATCATAGAATCAACTGCTCTACTGAAATTACAACAGCAGCAGAAACAGAAGCAGGAGGATGAGAAAAAACAACAACTTCTTCAGTCTAAACAGGAGACACCAGAGAAAATGGATACCTCTGGTAGTCGGTCGTCGTTAATGAATGGATTGGACGGACCTTTCAAGGTATGCAAACATGGCTAAATCTAACTTGTATATCACAGAATGAAACGTTTTCATTTACCAAGACATTAAAAATATATTATATCACCAGTATAGAAATGAAATTGAAAGTTTTACCTATATTTCAATATTTAATAGTTTGTGATGATGTAATATAAAAATGATTAATTTTGTGAAAAATAACTGAATTGTAAAAAATAACTTGACATGTCACTCACTTAAAGGACAATATTTTCTTTGAATAGTTTGTGATGATGTAATATGAAAATGATCAATTTTGTGAAAAATAACTGAATTGTAAAAAATAACTTGAAATGACACTTACTGAAAGGCCAATATTTTCTTCCAGCCAAGAGACAAACAGATAGAAACCAAGACACCTGATGGTCGACGGAGGATCACTCCGATATTTCTCTGTCCACAACCAGATGTTACTGGCAGGTCAGTAGTACAGAAAGAAGTGCGGTTTTGTTTTGCTGATTTGTTAAAAACAGAAAACTTGATTGTCAATGTTCTCATATTATATATTGGTATTAGGGTTTATTTTAAACTTTCCCCGAGTCATATTCAGCTAGAGTATTAGTAATTAGTAAAAGCTTAATGCCAAGTGGTTCTCTAGTATAGAATGGTAGGTTAACTATGCTACCCTTACATAATGTAGGGATGCAAAGTCTACTATGTCCGTCCATCAACCAACAAAAATACTTTGAATCTTTCAACCCATAAAATAATGTGTTGTAAATAGTAGTAGCTGATTCTTGTTGAATCTTTGTTGAGTTTGGATTAGTTCATGTTCTTATATCATTATTTGTAAATATTCCAGTGTGAT
Source organism: Argopecten irradians (assembly GCF_041381155.1). Taxonomy (NCBI): domain Eukaryota; kingdom Metazoa; phylum Mollusca; class Bivalvia; order Pectinida; family Pectinidae; genus Argopecten; species Argopecten irradians. The sequence continues at coordinate 10,551,108 of NC_091142.1, read as the reverse complement.
CCCGGCCCCCTATAGTGCTGTCAGCAATAGTAGTATCAAGTTTACCACATCCAAGGATACCAGTAAGATCCGTGTGGAGAAACAGAATATAGTAACACGCCCTGGTCTTGCCTCTCCATCACCTAAATCTAACCAGACAGCTAGTATGTCCTCACCCCCCGCTGGCTCCACTCCAAAGTCCAGCAGTGAAGCCACGCCCAAATCTAGCCTCAGGGCCGAGTCGCCAAAACCAATCAACGCATCTATACAGGTAAGGAGCGATGAAAAGCTTTTGTGTTATATCACTGGATGTACAGTAAGTTCTTGGGATATTTCTAGAAAATTTTCTTGACTATCGTTGTGTAATATTCAGTTATCACCTCTTGTTAGAAGGTATTAATTGGGACTTGATGAATTTACTCCAAACCAACTTTCTTTCGCAGCTCCTAAATTTCGTACTTTTGGTTTCAAATCAAGTTCAGGGAGATAAACTTTTGTGAATGATTTATTGAGTTGACATATCTAGATACAACATTTAAGTAAACATTAATTTGTGAGGACAAACCTTTGCAAATTTACTTTGATCTGGGATTTCGCAAAAATAAACCAAATATAGAAAAAAAATTACTGCATCTTGTTTTCTTACAGAATTAGTTGAAAGATTTAAGATCTATTGAACTATTAAGTAATACCTGTTTACCAGGACAGAAAACGACTAATTAAATTAAAGATAGAATATTTTCAATAAAGTTTCTGCACCTGTTTCATTAGTTTCAATACATCATTTTGTTCATCCTCCAGCCCATGGCAGCCCTTACCCCAGTGAAGGAGAGTACAGAGAAACATGAAAAGGTCAAGTCTAAGACTCTTGTCAGCACCCCAGAGAGGTGAGAAAGTCTAGAAAGTAACAGAGATTGATCATAAAAAATTGAGAATTCTTAGAGTGTATTCGAGATAAAATCTTCACTAAATTATAGATACACGTATATCATATCAACAAACAAAAATGTGTTCTAAGCATATGGCTCATGTTTAAAGCTTCTACTTTCAGCAGTGTATTCACAAAATGATAAAAGTCAAAAGAGCTGATTTATAATGATAGGTGTTTAATAGGAAAGCAAAAGAGATAGGTGTTTAAATAGGAAAGCAAAAGAGATTGTATTGTAATCAGAATGTTTTCTGCTTTTCTCCTAAATAGACCTGAAAAGGACAGGGTGAAGGATAAGATGAAAGGGGTCAAACGTAAACATGATGGTGTTCATGGGGAACGACTGGAGCGAAGGGGTCGTCCTCGAAAGGTTGACAAGGAAAGACAACTGGCTGCTCAAATGTCATCAGTTCCTTCTACACCAGTAAGTATTGTGTATGATGTCAGTTTGTAAATTTTGTTATTCTGACAGCAAATTTAAGATCAAAATATTTTAGGTTTAGTTTAGGTGTAATGGTGATCAAGCGGTGTAGGGGTAAAGATATTTGCTGTTAACCAAGCAGGTCAGAGATTGATTCTCGGATTAAACATAGACAAATGTTTATTTCTGCAAATTAATATCTTTTATAATTCTTTTGAGCAATTGAATTCAAAGGTATATTCATTCAATTCCAAATCTGCGAAACTTATTCTCCGCGAAATATTTTGAAACGGAAATCATTCAATTTAGTTGCTGTGAATTAGAGTTTATAGTATATCACTGTCAATTAGAATTCATGAAAATAAAAACCACAGGAAAATGTTTTAACTACATATCAATTTGAAATTTACTTTTAAACTAGTTTGCGAAAGTAAATCCCCATAAAAAAGTCTTTGGTCATGGTCATGAAAAGTTGAAATGATACTTTAAATCTGTTTAAACATCTAAATTAAAGTCGCTATGAGTAAAATTTTTATTAACAGTAATATATTTTCTCTTTTTCAGCAAACCCACATAGAGAAGGAAACAATACGATACGTAGCAACAAGTTCTGATCTCAAGCTTCCAACACCATCTGTAGAAAAGTCCTTCACCAAAAATGTATGAAATACGAGACCTAACTCTTGCATCTGTGGAAATATTAATGATTTACTTCTACTTTACTGGCTACCTGGCTACGATTTACTAGATTCCATCTCATCAAGTTTAAACAATATTTTGTCATTACAACAAGAAAAGCCCTTTTCTAGTTTGAAGAAATTTGATAATTTTTAAGCAATTAGACAATAAATTTCAATGGGATTAATTCCTATACTGCATGATACCCCATAACATTTTAGTGCGATACTAGTATCTAAAGTGGTGACGGAATGTAACTCTTTGTAAAATTACCACTCAAATGACATTAGCACAGGATATAATCTTTTAGCATCATTTCATCACTAAAATACAAGTCCCGTACAAACTTTATCAGGTATCACATGGTACATCAATTAGTCCCATTTTGAAGCAGTTCGACAATTATTTTCCATTTTGAAGGAATGCTATAAACCTTTCTCACATGTTTATCAACCATGCTTAAGTTTATAGATTATTGATGTGTATATCAAAGTAAAATTGTCATTTTGATCTTCTACAGATCCAGGGTCGAACTACTGATGAGAAGTCTTCAATGTTGGAGGTAACAAATGACATTCCTCTGGGAACACACAAAGTACATCGCATCCAGCTGGTGCGGGACGGTGTACGAGAGTGGGAGCAGGTCCATACAGCCAGAGTCCTGGCTGTGGAAGGCTCCAGGTACAAATGATGTAGTGTAACATGTTTAAACCAGATGTTACCGGACTAGCCTATTCCGTCTTTGCATATTAGAGTTAGCTCCCTTGCGGGTAGGTATCGATTGTTATGTCATTATTTTATGAGCGCAATTTAGGTCATTTTCTCTGAAAAGTATGACGTTACGCTCAAAAACACATGACGTCACAATCAATACCTACCTGCAAGGGCAGATAACTCTGTAATATGCAAATATGGAATATGGCTGGTATGGCCAGGTTTCTGGATAATACAGGTTCTAATTATTATAGGTTTAGAAGGAAAATGATTTACAATTTTGTCAGAATACACAGGATCTGGATAAGACAAGAGTCAGTTTGGACAAGTTATAGTATTATCACTTTTTTACTTAATCATTGAACTAAATATTTGCTTATTTGGATCAACTGGGAGAGATAAGTTTGTAAGCTTGTGTTTTATTGGTAGGGAGTAGCTCCCAGCTGCTTTAGGATGAGTCTGTTTAGTTTGTTAATAGTTAGATCAAGTTTAATGAGATCTACAAATACTATAGTGAATTGCTCAGAACTCTCGGTTTTAAATCATACTCTTTGGACATTTCCATGAAAGTAATTTGTGCTGCTGTGTTTGAAATTGTCCTTATTGACTGTTTCTAGCAAAGTCTTGAATTATACTATTTGACTGTTTTTAGGGAAGTGATCTGTGCCGGTTGTGAAGATGGATCCGTTCATGTGTTCACAGCTTGTGGCCGTCGCCTCGTACCACAACTTGTCCTGAACTCCCGAGTATCACGACTCTCTGTAAACGGCCACTATGTGATGGCAATCTCTCAAAAAGGCAGCGTATATGTCTGGTAAAGTATTATTTTACCGAATACTGTAAACCAACATATTTTCTAATGCCATTAAATTTCTCATATGTTGCAGGCAATGAAATAAATCGCTGCAAAACAGATTAAACTACAAGTTTAATTTTGTAAACTTTGGTATGTGTAAATTTTGGTATTTAGCCAAAATACTGTAAATTTTGGTATTTAGCCATAAAATGTCAGTTGGCAAGATGATGTGATCAGTAAGTCAGTTAACAGAAGTTTACTTCGACGTACTGTATATATATTTATCATACAAATAAAAAACGAAACTAAAAATTTTAAAATATTGAAAGAATTTCAAAATATTGAAAGATTTTAATGAATATAATGAATTTAATGATTTAGACAAGATGACCAGGTCATTGCATGTTCAGCTTGGCCATATCTCTCATATATTACTTTTGTTCAGCTCTTTCTGTACCAATGATTTGAAATACTTTTCCTTTGAGCAATTAGAAATATTTACCTTACATTTCAGGAATATGCAATCTAAATCTGCTGTGATAAGAGATGTTAACCTTTCTGCAATAATGTCAGGTAAGTTATACTCATCTTATACTAATGGATACAGACTTAGCATTTTGTTTAAAGATGCTCCACCGCCGACAGAGCATAAATGGTATTTAATTAACACAAAAAATAATATAAAATAATTTCTTTTGCCTTTGGTGCATGCACAATCAATACTTCATTCCATATAGGATATAGTGCCACGGAATTTTTTCAGGATGCAAATAATTATTTTTTATATTTTTAACTTGAAGTATGATTAGAACTTCAAACTTTTCAATGGTGGTATTGGTGTAAAGTAAGTAACTTTTGTAACTGAAGAAAAATACTAAATCATCTGCTGCTGTTTTTGATAGTGAAAAAATACCATTTGTCAGCGGTGGAGCATCTTTAAGAATAGTAAAATGTTTTTTTATGCTTTCCTCTATAAAATGGCAAGGGGATTTACTATAATCCATGTCTATGTTGTCCTAATTTCTGATTCCTTGTCCTATAGATATGTCTTGTTAAAGAAGAAATAAATGAAATTGAAAACAAAAACTCAAGATTTAGAAGAGAAAATGTGTTTTATGTAATATATTGTGGTATACCTAATAAGTGAGTACATGTGTGTATTCTGGGTTGAATGATGAGGTTTGTGTATGTTTTACAGGAGAGGATAATATTACAAGGGCATCCATGACCAAGGACGGTGTTCCCATGGTAACACTATCTACACACAAGTCTTATACATTCTCACCAGATATGGCATGCTGGTAAGTAAAGCTCTTCTAACGAACATTTCTTCACTGGTATCAAATTAACAGTGGTATTCCACCTCCCTTATATAGAATTGTTTCAAAAGCAGTCTATTGAAACTGTTCTAAGCATATCTGACACTAGTTCCTCTATTACAAGAAGACAAAACACAAATATACTGCAGCCTCCCAAAACACGCTTCATACATGCAACACACCACATACATGGGGGCTGTCCTAAAATTATCCTGGCTGTTTATAGGAGTTAGACACTATCAGAGAAAGGATCTCATTCCGAGTGTTTTAACGTCTACACAGTGGGACTAGGCTCAGTTGATTATCATCAACACAAATTGCTTAGTAAAATAAATAAGTTCTGCTAAATACTTTTCAAAATGTTCTAATGCTTTCATTTTTATGTTCCTGTCATAAAATGGTAAGAACCAGTCATAATGAATTTCTTCTCAGGTTAAAAAGGTAGTTTATTAAGACTATGAATGTACCTTGTAATACTGTACGAACCTTTACTGATATATGGCACAAACCAGACAACAACCACCTAGTAAATGAACAAAACGTGCGACACCTAGCTGGAATCAGCTAACTATGGTGTCTATGAAGAGGTAACAGGTAACAGGATTTAAATGTATTTGGTGTTGTATTGACCCTTTAACTGATATAAATGTATTTGGTGTTGTAGGACATTACTATACAATAAAGATGACCCACTGCAGCACTGTTCAGATCACCATAGTTACACTCCCGCCACCTCCATACTCAGGACTCCTGGACCACTGGCCTCAATGCAGCCACTACAGGACAGGTAAGTTTGCTCGCTTAGAGACTCGTACTCCTGGACCACTGGCCTCACTTCAGCCACTACAGGACAGGTAAGTTTGCTCGCTCAGAGACTCGTACTCATGGACCACTGGCCTCACTGCAGCCACTACAGGACAGGTAAGATTGCTCGCTCAGAGACTCGTACTCCGAACAAAGAAATTTTGTCGAACAGGAACATAAATCTCATTAAAATTCAAATAAAGTGCAGAAGGTGGACAGGTGAGGTGAGCTTTGTCTGTTTATCATGTAGCAACATTAACTTCAAATTGCTACTTATCATTAAGTACTGAATGGATTTAAACCAATTTGGTGAGCTTTGTCTATTCATCATGTAGCAACATTTACTTCAAATTGCTACTTGTCATTAAGTACTGAATGGATTTAAACCGATTTGGTGAGCAATATTCTTTAATTTAATTAAAGTGCAGGAGGTATACTTTCCTCTCTTAAAGGACAGGTGAGCTTTGTCTATTCATCATGTAGCACCATTTACTTCAAATTGCTACTTGTCATTAAGTATTGAATGGATTTAAACCGATTTGGTAAGCAATATTCTTTGTGAAAGTAAACAAATTTTGCATAACTAATATTTATGACCCCTGTCAGGGACCATCAGTATGAGGTATGGATTTGAGAATGCTTTAAGATCTGAAGCACATATATCAGTACTATTGACCTTTTGTTAGGTTTAATTAAATATACACATAAAATAGTTAGTCTTATAATTGGATAATAGTTTAACATTTTCTGGATATTAAATTTAAACTTTTAAATGTTTTAGTTTTGCTAAATGTAAACAAAAGTATTTGATCTATCTCAATTTCTGTGAATCTCTTGTTCAGTGGTCCTGTTGGTCCAACCATTCCCTTATAGAATTTATACCAGCAGCCCATAGTATATAAATCCGAGTAATTCTTGGTGAAAACATTGACTAGCAAATAGAACGTTGCTAGTCAATATAATGTGTATTTTTAGGTCACCTGAGACGAAGTCTCAAGTGACCTATTCTAATCACCTTTTGTCCGTCGTCGTCCGTCGTGCGTCGTGAGTCGTGCGTCATCCGTCGTATGTCCGTAAACAATTTACATTTTCGACTTCTTCTCCAAAACTGCTGAAGCAATTTCAATGAAATTTTGCACAAACCTTCTAAGGCATAAGGCCAATCAAAATTGTGAATTATATGGTCCCCACCCCCCAGGGGGCTGTGGGAGGGGCCAAAAGGGGTAAAATTGAGTAAAATTTCAAAAATCTTCTTCTCTACTCACAGATGTGGTAGAATCAAATACTCTTCGTAGATAGAAAGGTCTTAAGGTCCTTTACAAAAATTGTGATAAGTTTACTATACCATATATTGAAAAAACACATTTTTGCGCATTATTTGGTTATTTGTAATAGGAAATGAGTCAAATGGCCATTTAATCCTATTAACACATTTTCTATGACTGACCCCCAGGGGCCTTAGGGGCGGGGTCAAAAGGGGTCAAATAGGCTAAAACTTCAAAAATCTTCTTCTGAAATTCTGGAAATGGTAGAATCAAATACTTTTCATAAATAGAAAGGTCTTAAGGTCCTTTACAAAAATTGTGAATTATATGACCCTGGGGTCTCACGTTTCCCCCTGGGGAGGGGGTCAAGTTTACTATAGTTTATATAGGGAAAACACATTTATGAGCATTTTTTGCTCAATTTTCATTGGAAACGAGTCAAACTTAGTTAGAATTATTAGCCTGAGATAGCATTTTAATATCATATCCACATTGGGTCTGGCAAACCCCCTGGGGGCAGAGGGGCTGGGCTAAAAAAGGGTCAAATAGGCTAAAACTTCAAAAATCTTCTTCTGAAATTCTGGAAATGGTAGAAACAAATACTTTTCATAAATAGAAAGGTCTTAAGGTCCTTTACAAAAATTGTGAATTATATGACCCTGGGGTCTCCTGTTTCCCCTTGGGGAGGGGGTCAAGTTTACTATAGTTTATATAGGGAAAACACATTTATGAGCATTTTTTGCTCAATTTTCATTGGAAGCGAGTCAAACTTGGTTAGAATTATTAGCCTGAGATAGCATTTTAATATCATATCCATATTGGTCCAGGCCGATCCCCTGGGGGCAGAGGGGCAGGGCCAAAAAAGGTCAAATAGGCTAAAACTTCAAAAATATTCTTTTAAAATTCTGGAAATGGTGTAATCAAATACACTTTATAGATATGAAAAGGTCTTAAAGTTTGTTTATAAAAATTGTAAATTATATGACCCTGGGGTCTCCTGTTTCCCCTTGGGGAGGGGGTCAAGTTTACTATAGTTTATATAGGAAAAACATATTAATGAGCATTTTTTGCTCAATTTTCATAGGAAATGAGTCAAACTTGGTTATGATTATTAGCCTGAGATAGCATTTTAATATCATATCCACATTGGTCCTGGCCGACGGGTTAAAAAAGGGTCAAATAGGCTAAAACTTCAAAAATCTTCTAAAATTCTGGATATAGTAGAATCAAATAATTATAGATCGAAAGGTCTTCAGGTGTTTTATAAAAACTGTGAATTTTATGATCTTGGGGTCTCACATTACCCCCTGGGGAGGGGTCAAGTTTACTTTAGTTTATATAGGAAAAACATATTTGTGAACATTTTTTGCCCAATTTTTGTAGGAAATTAGTCAAACTTGATTAGAATTATTAGCCGAAGATATAGCATTTTAACATCCATATCCGTCTTCGATGACCCCATGGGGGACCAGAGGGGCAGGACCAAACAGGGTCAAATTGATTAAAATTTCAAAAATACCTCTAAGTTCACAGGTTTGATGGAAGCAAATACTCTTCATAGTCTAAAAAGGTCAAATTTATAAATCACTGACCAACTTCAAGGCCCAGCATATAGTGTTTATATGTCTTTATTTGTTTCATTATTTGTTTCATTATATATTCTAACTCAGGTGACCGTTAAGGCCCATGGGCCTCTTGTTTTATATAGAAATTCATAAAATAAAGAAATTTCTTTTGTTATGACAACAGACTTGGGTCTCTGGCTGGACGCGTGCTGAACTCCGGACACCATCTCCAGCAGACGGCCACCATAAGTCACCTAGAATCTCAACTCATGGCCTGTATGTCCCTCCAGTCGGGATCCGAGTACAAGTTTTGGCTACACACCTACATCCGCTACATTGTCAAAGAAGGTAGGTTCAAAGTCATCCTTTAAACTAATTATGGTACTATATTCATTGCTTGACTTAACCGTTCAAAATTAAAAGAAAACTAGAATACCTGAAGAGAGTTTCTTTAAATGTACTTAATTTTGCACAATCAAATTTTAATGAAAACTTCCTTTTGAACATTAGCATAGTGTTGAGTTTGTGTACTCATTAGAATTGTTATACAGTTGTACTAAAGTTCTACAGATAATACTTTTAGCGTAAAATTTCTGGCTCAGAACACGCTAAAATATAGTATCAAAAACAGGAGCAGACGATTTTGTGTTTTTCTCTAATTACAAAAGTTACTTACTTTACACCATTACCACCATTGAAAAGTTTGAGCTTCTAATTTTACATTAAGTTAAAAATATGAAAAAGAATTAATTGCATCCTGAAAAAATTCCATGGCACTATATCTTATATAGAATGAGGTAATGTTTTTCGCATGCACCAAAGGCAAAATATATTATTTTATGTTATTTTTGTGTTAATTAAGCTTACATATACATGATTAAACACCAATTATTGTTCAAATGATGAATATCATTTATGCTCTGTCAGCGGTGGAGCATCTTTAATGTATTTATTTCTGTAATATTATTCATTCAGTTTATGCATATTGCAGTTATTGTTTTTGAGCAAAATTCGCATCAGTTTCTCTTTAAGTGTGTCATCACAATCACAAACATAAGTCACTATCCTTCATGCAAGGGCACATAACTCTGTAATATGCAAATACGGAATAATATATTTAAATGCAATGGATTAGTACAAACCTTACAATTATACAATGCTTGTTTGTAGGTTTAGAAACGAAGCTGAGAGAAGTGTGTGATGAGTTATTAGGCCCCATATATAAAAGTAAACGGAAATCATCCTGGGACACGTATGTGTTGGTGAGTATCATGTTGGAGCTAATATGTGACGTCGTCTGTCGTAACTTTTGTCTGAATCATTAGGGCCCTGAATCTCTGTATTCTTTGGAAATCATGTCGGAGCTAATATGTGATGTCGTCTGTTGTAATTTTTGTCTGAATCATTAGGGCCCTGAATCTCTGTATTCTTCGGAAATCATGTCGGAGCTAATATGTGATGTCGTCTGTCGTAATTTTTGTCTGAATCATTAGGGCCCTGAATCTCTGTATTCTTCGGAAATCATGTCGGAGCTAATATGTGATGTCGTCTGTCGTAATTTTTGTCTGAATCATTAGGGCCCTGAATCTCTGTATTCTTCGGAAATCATGTTGGAGCTAATATGTGATGTCGTCTGTCGTAATTTTTGTCTGAATCATTAGGGCCCTGAATCTCTGTATTCTTCGGAAATCATGTCGGAGCTAATATGTGATGTCGTCTGTCGTAATTTTTGTCTGAATCATTAGGGCCCTGAATCTCTGTATTTTTCGGGAGCCCTTTAGTATTATATAGTGTATATTTTCAAACCACCAGCAGAATATTTTGAAATCTACTACTGTTGTTCAAAAGTGTTAAATATTGCATGTAGAGGAATCGGTGTACTGCGAAATTAAAACACCATGAATATACTCCATTGATAAAGCAGCGAAATATGTCCCCCACGAGGTCATTAGTCATATACTGTGAAAATATATGAAAATTGCTGGATATTTGATTGATCATTAATGTATATTGATTTATTTATTTACCAGGGAATGGATAAGAGAGATCTACTACAGGAAATTCTACCTTTAATTGGTAAAAATCTGAGCCTACAGAGACTGTTCACAGAATACCAGGAACAACTGGACACAATAGACAGGTGAACACAGGTGTTTAGTATAGACAATGGACACATACAGCTGGGAGGAATTCCTGTGTAGTCAGACCCTGGCTTCACACTCCGTATAAACATAGAACATCATTCTCTGTGAAGCATCAGACTTTCTGTGGCGTTCCGCAAAATGGTTTTGTGGATTATGAGAAGATAATCTCTGCAGGATTCAACAGAAATGAATCTGGACTGTAGGAGTCATGGAAGAAAGTCTAGTGTGTTTACAAATGTTTTTAGGGAACATTTGTATTATACCATAACATATTGTATTTGCATTAAAATTGAAAGATGCCAGATAGATTCCAGATGCTCCAAAGATAAAATGTTAAGATGTGTTAAGGATGGACTCCCATCACTTTCCAAAACTTGGTTCTCAGACAACAAGGTTAGCAAAACAGATTTGATTCAGGTAAACAAGGTCTACAATCAAACTATTTAGAGATCTCGTGAATAATTTAGATGATAGTTTGGCCAAGAATATCTTGTCTGAATATTACAGGCAGTATATGGAAGAGTTTCACATTCATTACTTGCATTACCTCTAGGCCAAAAGTCCTCACCAGTATTGGAGGTTGCTGGGTACTGCCTGGTTTTACTCCGGGAACTCTGACTTGTCCACTGCCAAATCCTGAAATATCCTTATATGGCCGTAGCTGTTAATAGGATATAAAAAAAACAAGCACAACAACAAATTTTGCTGTTTAATACAAGCAGTGCTCTCATGTGCTATTTTGTAAGATCCTTAAGACTCAAAAAGCTTTTGCAGCAATTCTGTATTCTCAAAGAGCAACAGGATAAAACTGATTTTCCAAATATATTAAATTGAATGAGCTCTCTTTATCACCAGTATTCTGTTTGATTTAGTTTTAAAAAAATGGGCATTGAGATCTTAAGCATGTGCCATTTGAATACATTTTATTATTATATATGTATGAAGTAACTATGCTAAGCAATCATAGTCTCTGCTACTGACGTTTAAATTCTATCAATCTTTGACCATTCTAGTTAAAAATAGTCATTATTATTTTGGTCCCAATATATATACTGATGTCTAAGTTCTATCCATATTTGACCATTCTAATTGAAAATGTTCATTATCCATTTGGTCCTAATATATACTTATGTTTAAATTCTATCCATCTTTGACCACTCTAGTTGAAAATGTTCATTATTTATTTGGTCCTAATATATACTTATGTTTAAATTCTATCCATCTTTGACCACTCTAGTTGAAAATGTCCATTATTTATTTGATCCTTATATATACTGATGCTTAAATTCTATCTATCTTTGACCATTCTAGTTGAAAATGTTCATTATTTATTTGGTCCTAATATATTGTGAAATTTTTACCATTCTATAAGATGTCACACTGGTTAGGTTCACACTGCTGTTACTTGTTAGGTATTACTGGTGTCACTCTATGCTGTATATGTATGACAGGACCACTCCACTCAACAGTACATGTAATTAGGACTAAGGCTTGGTTCCATGAAGTGGGGTCCTTCCCAGATGAAATTGTGTTCCTGTGTTTAATGGGAATAATTCCCATATCACGTGATACCCGATAGCGTTTGTGTGGGACTAGTATCTCCAGTGGTGATAGAACGTAACTAAATTGTATTTGTAATGTTCCCCCTGAAATGTTGTTAACAAGAGATATCATCTTTTGATGTTATTCCATCACCAATAGAAACAATAGTACCGCAAACAAATGTTATCAGGTATCCTGTTGTATGTGAATTATCACCAATAACATGGACTTTAAGAAGAAATGGTGTCCTCATTTTCTGTGCTTAAAGAAGAATATGGGAATGGCGCAAACGCAAACCTTGTTAAAGTTATACTACCTTTCCTTAATAGTACCTAGCTACTAGACCTATCCCATGGACAATTTTCATTGAACAAAGGCCTACATTATAGAATTGTTTATAGACTAGTAAGGATAGGCCTTATGATTTCGTGTTGCTTTTTGTAGACACACCCCTTTCAAGACCTGCATGTTTGTAAGCTTAAAAATTGGCTGAACAATTTTGTCAGCAGAAAATAGTGGTTCTTGTTTCTACTAATCATATAGTTAACTTATAAGTTGCCATGATCTCAGACGAGTGGGGGGTTATTTGTTAGCCCTTAAGTGGAGGGGGATATTGTTTTACAGTTCTAGTTCTACCTTACTAGGTATTACAGAAGTTAACTGCTTCCCATTTAAATACTATTTATCAATACATGGCATTATTTCAAATAAATGATTAAGTAGTAATATGCTAGTGTTCATCATCATCTCATTTATTCTGTCATCATATCATCAAACCACCATTTCCACAGCAACCACAGCAAATAAGATCATTATTATTTATTGTCAAAATTCTTAATCAAAATTTTCTATCCAAAAAACACATTTTGTGATATTTCTCTTTTACATAGTGTTTCATAATATGTTATATCAGTTCCATCACAAATACCAGGTATATGACTCTACATATATTGTACAAACTTCATTTGATGTATTGTATCGTGTAACATGTACAGAGGAGTTTCAAAGGTATGATTTATTGGGAGTTTAAAAAAAGTATTCCGTCTTTGCATATTACAGAGTAAGCTCCCTTGCAGGTAAGTATTAATTGTTACATCATACTTTTGGGTGTGCACTGTGCAATTCACGTCATTTTCTCCAAAATGTATGATGTTGCGGTTGCAAGCACATGACGTCACAATCAATACCTACCTGCAAGGGTAGATATCTCTGTAATATGCAAATAATACAGAATACACAGCATTGTTGAAGTATTGAAGCCTTGGCTTCCTACAGTGCATTATTAGTGCCGCAAATTGTTTTAATGTTCGTGTTAACGACAAATAAGTACGTGCTTTATTGAGACAGTGCTAGTATTAGGTTTGTGTGTAGATGTGAATGTGTGTAACATGTGTGAGAGGAACCACCCAGGCCTACAGCTAGAAATAAGAATATGATCACAGGTACAATTTTACATTTAGTTAACCATGATACCAATCTGATTAAAATACAGATTTATTATGATTGTTGACTGTTTATGATTATGAATGTTTGAGACTAGTGTTACGGGTGTGTGATGACATCAGAGATAAAAATGTAAGTGACAGTGTTGGTGATATGTAGCTATCTATGTACTCTTGATTGTAGTTGCTGAAAGTTAGTGCTGAAATGTGTTGATTTCTACTTAAAGTCTAGCATTCTTGTTGACATCTGAAATCTTAACGAAATTGTTTTCTCTCTCTCTTGTTTTCTACCTTAAACTTTTCCTCTTATAAATATATTGTGTTCATGAAAATAGTTGAAAAGAAATTTCCCTGTTCTACTGACGTTATTCATTTCTTGTCCTCTCAAACTCTTACATGTATTTCTTTCATACATTTGAGAAAAGGGAACAGGTCCACTTGCACAATACATTGTACATCTGACTAAGATTTATGCTCAAACTGAAGCTTGATTGAGAATTTTCTCAGTTCGAGAACTCATATGTAGGCAGTGCATATTCTCACCAAACTCTTGTTTTTCTGTTACATATGTATATACATGTATATACAAATCTATTTCCTGGACCAACATTGATCTGAATGACTATCATATGTTATGTAATACCAGTATTACCGACATGTTTCCATGGTGATATGATGTTTCTGAATTAAACACATCATTTCACTTGAACTACGACCATGAATAAAAGTAGCTAAAATATGAAAAGATGTGTTCTCTAATCCTTTATCAACGAAGCAAAAAAATTAATGTTGTCAATATATTAAATTTCATCAATATTCATTTACTTACTTAAGGAAATCCTGTAACTTAAAATTCTTTGTATGGTAGCATTTCAGAACACAGGGACCTGGCACGAAATTTTTTAACCAACAGTAGGCCTATACATATATATAAATTATAGTATAATATACTATAATATGTATATATGTATACTCACTGTAGTGCAACTAGTACGGCTACGATGTTTTGATCCGTTTCCGGTATCGCTTCGGCGACATGAAGACCACGGTACTGTGCTTTGTATCATTAATTTGCTGGTGTTACGGATGATACCATGATTCATGGTATGTAGTGATTGCTAAAGAGTATGATAAGTTTCAACCAAACCAAAAAAATGTATTATTATCTGTTTTCTTATATTTCAAAAAATGCATTTGAATATCACACATGACAGAAAACACAGCTAGATTTTTCGTTCAGCTTCGATTTGCCGACTTATATTGAGGTATAGTTTTACTGTGATTCAATATTGGAAATCTTTAGACTTTTCCGTTTCCATTGGTATATAATATGTTTACAATAATGTTAAAAATACTTATGAAATTCAACAATTTGTGTTCGATATCAGACTAGTATCGCAACGGTTTCGAATTTCAATAGTGTACGGTTGAGACACAAGTTTAAAACAAAAGTGAGTGTACGGTTTCGATTTCTTTCTTTCAGATAATGACATGAAAATGGACCAATTTTTGTACTATTATTAGAATTAAATTCATTAGACGTAATATTTAACGTGTAAGCTATCTTAATTTTGTAGTAGACTAGAAATGGGTATACTAGTTTATCCCATAATGCGCTTGATATACAGTAACCTTGTTTATGTCATATTTTTGTATACATCGGCTATTTTTAATTTTTTTTTAAAAAGCATATCAAATAGCACGCACAAGGACTTCAAAAATATACTTATAAATACTTGGTGCGAATTAGCACTCCATAATAGAAATATACACATATACATGTACATGATGTATATCATATGACTGTGTTTTAACATATATCCGCACCATGATAGATATGCGAGAACAACCAATTTATGTCACACACCAATGCATGTCAAAATATGACAACGAATGCTTAATTACACTAGTGATACATGCAAAATATTATACGGGCAAAATCACTAGTCGTTCCAGTTATAAAGGGAAAAAAGCTAAAGTTTAACAATAAAACGCGTTCGTTTATACGTCTGTATAGAGTAAGAATACTATTCGATAAACAGTTGATGATTTGGGGGGAATTTCTTCTGGTGTGTTGTAATCAGCAACCGATTAAACAATGACAGTATCTGACTGCCGATAAACCAAATATACACAGATATATATACTTCTTCAATTTTAAGAATACATTTTTGTACATTGATATTATTCAACGAATTCTCACATTGACTTAAACTCAGTGTTTATGTGACCTCTTGAACTCTGAAGAAATAATTAGCACACCAAAATCTACATGTAACTGCCAATGTTAATAATGAGAATTATCATACATTGGGGTTAATAGCCATACATAGGTACTGTACATATGTACAGTGACAATATAAATATCGGCTATTAACGGGCACGAAATTCAATCTGACGTCATTTCAAAAACGATGAAGGGACATCAAGAAACCAAGACGTTACGCCCACAAGAGTCTGATAATTAGATAAAGTTTGTATCAATGTACACCCAAAACAGTGCCCATGGACCATTTTATACGATTTTAAAAGCAAAAAGTATCGTTCTTTCCAACGGCAGTAATCTGTTTCTTAAGACTTCCTAAAAGTATGATTTTTGGCCGCTAAAGCGCAGGCGTGGTAGATTTTTCTTCGATTTTTGTGTGTGTTGAGGAGCTTTCCACCTTTCGCAATATATACGTACTTTGTAGAATGTGAGTTAACCGATTTTTATCTAGACCCCTCAAACGTGTAAACATGGTCTATGGGCTCTTTGGTCCATATTGAAATGAACTGTAGCTTATTCTCAGATCCTTGTGGTTACGCTAGGATTCGAGGACGGCGGGACAGGCAAGTTAAGATGTCCGACTCTATTGCATATTTACAGCAAATTTTGCCGTTAAAAAATTCTCCCAACATAGTTTATGTAGGTATTCGATAACAAGTTTCATAAATTCAAAAGTGTTCAAAAGTAAAAACTCCTTAATCCCACATCAAAGGATTTGAGAGACCTTATAGGCATTGTAATGATGGGCATAAAAACGGTATACGAAATCATGTACATATCAGATGCAGGTACACACATCTCACTCGTATAATGAAAATGTGCCTAATTAGTTATAGTATATATGCATTGGTCAGTGTGACCGAGTGGACAGCGGCAAACTATTATTTTAAAGGTGAACTGGACAAATGCAATTAATGCCATAGCTAGGGATCTGATGATTATTTACAGTTTAGATATTTATGTACATTAATTACAATGTAATCGTGGACCCACAAGAGTACCCAAAGACCATTTTAGACGTTTTAGGGACCTAGATAAAAAAAATCGGTAAACATCCTATTCTACATTGTACTATGTGTGTTTAATGTAGAATAGGATTTTTACTGATTTCTTTTTTATCTAGGTCCCTAAAACGTCTAAAAATAGTCTATGGGCACTCTGGCGGGTCCATAATTATATAAACTGTAACTAATTCTCAGATCCCTGTGCTTAATACGTTACGGTTGGATTATATTACGCATGGAAATGCCATCATATAAATAATACCAAACCGTTGCAATCTCAAACTCCAAACCGTACACGTTTTCGCAATATCATCGATCAAAACCGTTGCGCAAAGACTGACACAACGATGTAAACAATGGGTCAAACACTCTTTATTCTTCATCAAATATAGCAAAGCGCATATCAAATTGATACATATGAATCTAATTATTTGTTTCTCAGTCATATTTTGTGAATATCTTGGATAATAAGCAAGATTCAGATGAAAACTTGAAGTTTTTGCTAGGAACTCGCATCAAGCTGTATGTAAGTGTCACAATTGTATGATAAATAGGAGTACTTTGCGTGAAATCACGATCTTAATACAAGGTAGGATATCTAATTAACACTTGAGCTGAATATCGGTCTGTAACACCATGCGCAATGTATTTAAACTCTACAAGTTGGAACCTACCTGCTCGGTACTCGTATATCGAAGCGATACCGGAAACGGATCAAAACATCGTTGCCGTACTAGTTGCACTACAGTGATAGATAATACCACCTGTTAGTCGTGCCAGGTCCCTGTGTTTCAGAAGTTAAGGAAAGATTTCTATGGAGAAATATTATTGGACCCGGAGACCTATGGAGAATTTTAAGCTATTAAGAAATTTTTCTCAAGTTACTTGTAAGGACCATTGATTAAACCCTTGCCTGAGTAGATATTTCTTTAAAAGCAGATCATCTGTTCAAACTTTACACTAAATGCAAAAAAGACAACTTGCTGAAATTATGTAAATAAGAAATATATAATGTCCATTTTGAATTGCTAGCATATTCCAAATTACTGAATTTGAAATTGTTGACATTGAACATTCAAACTGCCATACAACTGTACAAGGATTTATTCTTCTTTTTTAGCTCACCTGGCCCGAAGGGCCGGTGAGCTTATGTCATGGCGCGGCGTCCGTCGTCCGTCGTCCGTCCGTCCGTCTGTCTGTCCGTCAACATTTCCTTTAAATCGCTACTAGTCATAGAGTTCTGCATGGATTGTAACCAAATTTGGCCACAAACATCCTTGGGGGAAGGGGAACAGAACTTGTATAAATTTTGGCTCTGACCCCCTGGGGGCAGGAGGGGTGGGGCCCAATATGGGAAATAGAGGTAAATCCTATAAATCGCTACTTGTCCTAGAGTTCTGCATGGATTGTAACCAAATTTGGCCACAAACATCCTTAGGGGAGGGGGAACAGAACTTGTATAAATTTTGGCTCTGACCCCCCGGGGGCAGGAGGGGCGGGGCCCAATAGGGGAAATAGAGGTAAATCCTATAAATCGCTACTTGTCCTAGAGTTCTGCATGGAATGTAACCAAATTTGGCCACAAACATCCTTGGGGGAAGGGGAACAGAACTTGTATAAATTTTGGCTCTGGTCCCTCGGGGGCAGGAGGGGCGGGGCCCAATAGGGGAAATAGAGGTAAATCCTTTAAATCGCTACTAGTCATAGAGTTCTGAATGGAATGTAACCAAATTTGGCCACAAACATCCTTGGGGGAAGGGGAACAGAACTTGTATAAATTTTGGCTCTGACCCCCCGGGGGCAGGAGGGGCGGGGCCCAATAGGGGAAATAGAGGTAAATCCTTTAAATCGCTACTTGTCCTAGAGTTCTGCATGGAATGTAACCAAATTTGGCCACAAACATCCTTGGGGGAAGGGGAACAGAACTTGTATAAATTTTGGCTCTGGTCCCTCGGGGGCAGGAGGGGCGGGGCCCAATAGGGGAAATAGAGGTAAATCCTTTAAATCGCTACTAGTCATAGAGTTCTGAATGGAATGTAACCAAATTTGGCCACAAACATCCTTGGGGGAAGGGGAACAGAACTTGTATGAATTTTGGCTCTGGTCCCCCGGGGGCAGGAGGGGCGGGGCCAATAGGGGAAATAGAGGTAAATCCTTTAAATCGCTACTAGTCATAGAGTTCTACATGGATTGTAACCAAATTTGGCCACAAACATCCTTTGGGGAAGAGGAACAGAACTTATATAAATTTTGGCTCTGGCCCCCCGGGGGCTGGAGGGGTTGGGCCCAATAGAGGAAATAGAGGCAAATCCTTTAAATCGCTACTAGTCATAGAGTTTTGCTTGGATTGTGACCAAATTTAGCCATAAACATCCTTGGGGGAAGGGGAAACAGAACTTGTGTAAATTTTGGCTCTGGCCCCCCGGGGGCAGGATGGGTGGGGCCCAATAGGGGAAATAGAGGTAAATCCTATAGATCGCTACTAGTCATAGAGTTCTGCATGGAATGTAACCAAATTTGGCCACAAACATCCTTGGGGGAAGGGGAACAGAACTTGTGTAAATTTTGGCTCTGGCCCCCCCAGGGCAGGACGGGTGGGGCCCAATAGGGGAATTAGAGGTAAATCCTTTAAATCGCTACTTGTCCTAGAGTTTTGCTTGGATTGTGACCAAATTTAGCCATGAACATCCTTGGGGGAAGGGGAAACAGAACTTGTGTAAATTTTGGCTCTGACCCCCTGGGGGCAGGAGGGGTGGGGCCCAATAGGGGATTTAGAGGTTAATATTATTATTCCTTCAGAAAAGAAACAATGAACCTGTATACAGAATATTACTTGGCATTACAAACCAGGTGAGCGATACAGGCCCTCTGGGCCTCTTGTTTTAAATAATGTATTGTTCATATATTAGTACTAGTCCTAATTATGAATCAATTCACTGTGAACTTTTCAATGAAGCCAACAAATTTTACATGTACCAGAAATCATCCAGCCCTGGGTCACGAGTTTGAATCCAATATCGGGTAGTTGCCAGGTGCTCTTGACATTCCTCTTTCTGAATCTGTTGTGTCCTTGAATGACCTTGGCTGTTAATAGGACGTTGAACCAATCAAATCAAAGGTGAATTTTTCGATAAACCTTGTATACTAGATAGTATATATTGTATGATGCTCAGGTGTGGATTTGGATATTGTAGTACACATGTACTTAAATTATCCTTGAAGGACAACAGCCTTTTAATGTTTATTGCTCCTACATTACCAGGATTTTGTATTTCGTTATAAGACTGCAACAACATTAATGTTTTCTCTCTCATCTTAAATTCGGATCACAGAATGTCATTTAAAAACAACACTTACACTGAAACAAAATCATCCAAAAGCATTTAATCAATCGGGAAAAGAAGCAATGGTACAGTTCTTACAAAAACTGGTCACAAACTTAAAGCTTTTACCATTTTATCATGATTTATAATCAATATTGATTACCTGAATTTGAAGACACATGATGTTGAGGGTAACAATTTTAGGATGGAGATATAATAGTACCGTTTTCAACCCAATAAGTGCCCATGGCATTTAAAAAATTGAAAAATAAAAAGGTGCTTAACAAGACGAAATTATTGCAAACCTTTTATAGTTTTGATAATTTTGGTCTTATATGCACAATCAGGCAATTGAAATGAGGCCTCGAAAAGGGGAGGGGGAACTTATTGTGTAGAATACTGTAATCACTTCTTCACACAAGGATAAAAAAAATCTGTCTTTATGTCTCAAAGTATTTTAACTTTGATCGCAAATACATAAATTGTGATACAAAATAATGACACATTAGTAAACCAACCACAGCTGCAAATGCTATGACAATAACTACGACTAGGGGTAAAAGAACTACTGGATTGACATTTTTTGTTTTGTAAACGATAATACAAAATAAAAGACATTAAATGCAGTAAGTTTGCTGAAGACTAAGAGCCTTTGAAAATTAAATCACACCCCAAAATTAATTGGTTTACAATAAAATCAATAAAATGACAATAAACATGAAGCACTATTAATTAACTATGATAAAATATTTTATCACTGGTATCTTTCTGTTTCTTACCAATCTAATTAAAATTAGATCTTCTATGTCTCTCTTCTACGAGCGGACGGTACGGAGAGCGACATAGAAGATCTAATTTTAATTATATTGGTTTCTTACTCACCAATCTGGATATTATTGACGGAGTGTAAACAAAGGGAAGTAACTCTAGGAAATCCTAATCAACTACATCAATGTCATTATTACATACTTACACTAGACTAACATCGGAATGTGACTAATTGCAAAGAACGAACATTAAAGGTTCAGTACACATAATTATTAATTTAATGATAACATTAATAGCTGCATATATCAATCTATTTAATACAATATACATTACATACAGCACATGTATCCAAGGATTTATAAGTGGGACTTTAAAAAAAATCTTGATGTATCATGTCAAGATAGTTTTAAAAACAATTAAAACTATTGGCAAAAAATCCAAATCAAATTTTAACTCAAATAAAACTTGCTATCCAATAATTTGGAAATCATCTTTATTTCTAATAGTCAGTACGTCTTTCAGCCTCTACTAACTACATGTAGGTTATAACACTGTGAAAGTTGCATATATACATGTATACTATTATAACTGTTACATTTAGGTACATGTAAATGGTATTGTAATTTGATCGATGGGTCATAACTAAGTTTGAAAGCCAAAGAAATTAGAACACATATATAATTTCTTACACAGTAACAGTATATATTAGTACGACACATTAGTAAAGTGTAGGGAAAAGGAAATTCAATGAGTAAAGATAGGAAAAAGGAAAGTACGTGAGTAAAGTATAGAGAAAAGGAAAATACTTTAGTAAAGTATAGGGAAAAGGAAAGTACGTGAGTTAAATATAGAAGTATAGAGAAAAGGAAAGTACGTGAGTAAAATATAGGGAAAGGGAAAGTACGTGAGTAAAATATAGGGAAAAGGAGAGTACGTGAATAAAGTATAGGGAAAGGGAAAGTATGCGAGTAAAGTATAGGGAAAATGAAAGTACGTGAGTAAAGTATAGGGAAAAGGGAGGTACTGACTAAAGTATTAAGAAAAGTAATGTACTTTGTAAATGAATAAAGTATAGGGAAAAGGAAAGTACATATCCAACGCAATGGTAAAGATACTGTCTAAGAAAAGAAAATCGTTTTAAGACAGTACAATTGAAAAGCAAGTGGTAGATAGTTATCAACAGTGGTTTCACACGTCGACAAAAAAGAGAAATACATTTATACACATCAGAAAAACGTTTTGAAATAAAAATATGCTGAAAGTTTAAATCTTTATACGCGACTTGATGAAACAATTCATTAGAGATGTAGCACTATGTCTAGAATCGTATCTCAGAATAATTACTATGTAAGCACTATTAATTAATATATTGCTTTAGATTACGCGCAGTGAAATTTAGCTCTTGTTATCACTTTATGAATATAGCGGACTGGAGTTTGATATCTTTAATACTGCAGAAAAAAACTATTAGACATTTATATATCTCAATAGCTTTTCTGGAAAAAAAATCATGCGTTCATAACGCTCTGTGGAAACGTTTGGCGTTTATAACACCACATGAAAAAAGCATGCGTTCATAACGCTTCGTAAAGTGGTTTTGGCATTTATAATGCTACAAAAAGAGATTATCTTTTACAATAATTATAGCACGAACACATATTGTGTTTATATCGACACAGGCAAAAACAGCTTAGGCATTTTCAACGCTGCAGGTAAACGTTTTTTCTTCAAAATATATAAAACAACTTACACAAAATATGATAAGTATAACTTTTACGACATATTATGATAATTTTGTAGTCAATAGTGATACCCATATTTTGATAAAAAATATAAACGGAAAACTTAAAACTTAATTATTTTTGTGTAAATAAAAGTCTTGGATAAAATAATTATAAAAAAGAAATAAAAATTAAAACCAAAAAGACGTTAGTATGTGATAAACTTAAAATACATTTGTTGATATAAAGGAGTTTTAGTAAGTCAGCACAATAACAGCTAATAATGATTAGAAAATAGAAATATTCTACAATATTTTAGTATGTCAGCACAAGAATACAAAATTAGAAAATAAACTTATTCTACGACTTTTTTAGTATGTCATGATTAGAAAATAAACTTATTTCCACTAGTACATCATAAAAAATAATCATTTCAATAAAAGAAATTAACAAGTTCATTTGCCAGTGAGCCTTTCAAACTGATAATTACATCGATATGTATTTCCTCTGCGTCATCTTGTTCTAAACGAAACAAAGAACTGATGTCGATATCGTGTAGATTTCAGAATTCAAACCTATTGTATGTATCAAAGTCCTCACCGTCCAATAAATTGCTTTGGACATGACGTCGGCGTCCTTGAAGCTTCTTTCTGAAATTCTTGCCGGTATTATTAATATTTTGCACTGGGAACTTTTCGTCAACTTCAAATGCGTAATACTTATTCGCCTCGCGCCAATACCATTCGTCCTCCTCCTCCGGAAAGTAATCCTCGCCGTGGAAGAAGGACTCGGGGAATAAATCTTCGTATTTTGGATGTGGAAGAAGTCGGACAATCCGAGGGTGGGGAGCTGGGGGAGGGGCTTCCATGTGACATCTCTTAAAGTTCATCATTGTATCGTTACATAATTGTCTCCAGTTTTTCCCGCCAGGGTCTCTCCTGACAACAATGTCTGCCCCGCCATTGGAGGTAGTTATCTTAAAAACAAAATATTCATTCAGAAAAAAAAGTTTTGAATAGACAAATACTCACGTCCCCGTGCCTATACTCAGATCCCTGTGTCTAGAATAGGGCTACACATTTAGAGTAAAATTAACTAATACCCAGGTCCGTGTGACTAGAGTCCTTTTCAATGGTTTTTGTGAAAACAATGGGTGCTACAGTGTTATAGATACCTATTCCCAGATTTATCACTGCACATATATACATGTAGATTAATTAGGATAGGCGTACATAGATGATACATATATCAACTAGGAATGGAATTTATTTATAGACTATAATCGTTCCGGATGCAGAATTAAAAACTATTATCCGGAAAAAATGTCCGAATCTTGGTTTGATTTAACAAGCGTCCGAACCTCGGTCGTTTTGCCCTAATTCTCAGGTCCCTATGTCTAGCAGTTATTAAAAACTATTATCCGGAAACCTGTGTCTAGGTTATGTATACACATATTGACTTACTAAGTAATACTAAGGTCCCTGTGTCTAGGATAGATCTACAAACCACACATATTTAGACTAACAGGTCCCTGAGTCTAGGTCTACACTCATATATAGTATTAGACTTATTTTTACTCAGGCCCCTGTGTCTAGGACAGGTCTACATATATATGGACTAACTAGGCTAATACTGAAGTGAGTTCCCTGTGTCTGGGGTATGGCTTCACACAAGTAGACTAAAGTTAACTAATACTCAAGTCCCTGTGTCAACGTAAATATACACACACATAGAATAACTAATGCTCAGGTCCCTGTGTCTAGGATAAGTAATACAGTTCACATTTGTGATTAATTATCACATGGTCCTCTAGGCCTATATGAAGAAAAACAACATAAAAATACAAAGTAATTACAGTAGGGTTTCTTACCTTCGATAGCTTAACAAATTCACGGTCTCTCTCGAGGCATGTAATGCTAAAATGAGACGTTGGATCCCACACCGATTGA
Organism: Argopecten irradians; assembly: GCF_041381155.1. Classification (NCBI taxonomy): domain Eukaryota; kingdom Metazoa; phylum Mollusca; class Bivalvia; order Pectinida; family Pectinidae; genus Argopecten; species Argopecten irradians. The sequence goes on along the minus strand of NC_091142.1, from coordinate 10,526,480 downwards.
AGTTTCTTAAACACCCATAGTCTCCGATTGTCTAAAGAGAACCATGTATTTCTGAGACAAAACACACTGATCTTAGGGATGGCATCGATACTGATGTCTCCTCGAAGGATCTTGTCCACGACCTCACCCAGGGGCATCTTGATTACATTCCCCTTGGTGGTAGTAACGTGCATGGTGTTGGCGATGGTATCCTGTGTTTCGAGAAATGTACCTGATGTCACTAGGGCGAAGACGGACGTAATCATTATCCCTCTTCCTCTTTCCATGTTTCCTGTTCATCTTGGATTGTGAGTATGGCCCGGGACACCGTTGACTGTGTTGTGATCAAGTACTCGTGAACACAGTTCAAATTAGCCGCGTGACTGTCACGTGCTCTCGACGTAACATCAATGTATACAATGTATTACATGCATGAAGATATGCATGATCTACTATTGAGCGCAGTTTGTATTTGATAAGAATACAGCCAAAATGTCTTTAATAAATTGTTTTTACAGGGATTTGGCACGGATTCACACATATCATAAATAAATATATATATACAGTAAACTTTTATTGCCGAGTACCTGTAAATATAATTTTTCCACCATTTTTTTCATCTCTAAAGACGCCTAAATTGGTTTATGGATATTCTGGTAGCTAATTTTTATATTCCTATGATCGTATAGGAAATAAAATGTTTGTAGAGATCTTTTGTTTTTTACTCTGATTGGTAATAAATCAATCAACCAATCATCCGTCCGTCCGTCCGTCCACCCACCCACCCATCATTTGCTAAAAATCATTTCTCAACAAATGTAGCCTGGCATGTCCAGCCAATGATGGCTTACTTAGACATTGAACAACCATAAGTACATGAATATAAAACGGAATACATGTAGTCTAAAATAAGGATTTGCGAAATAAAAATAAAGAAAGGATGTCCCAAGTTGTTAAATGATTAGTATAGGCACCTTATAATACAGGGTTTAAAAATCGTCGGTTCTTGAAAATCTGTAGAAAGCATGAAACTTTGAATATGACTTCTGTATTTATAACAAACATAAGGTTTCAGAAAAAAATGGATCCATCACAATTAAGCCCACACGGCTGCCATATTGATTTTCAAATTGCCACCAGAATCACATTCTTTTAGCCATTTATTGCATTAAATAACAGCTACATCCAAAATACAAAACATGTGCACCTACAGATATTTGGTATTTTGTTACTTAAGGCCATTTTAGTATTTTGTTACTTAAGAACATTATAGTAGTGTTAAAATACTTATTGAGGGATAATCATTTTGTATTTCAAGGTGGCCGTCAATCTTACGACCTGTATCTACCTGAATTTATAATTATTGATAACTGATTTTGACATCTAAAAGACATCTAACAACTTTTAATTCACGAATCCAGATGTAGATGGTTTTAACATGTTATTCAACACAAAAATCAATAGCATTTTGAGAATTACAATACTTACACAGTCAAATAAGAACTAAAAATGAATTTTAGCAGCATTGTCATCAATCAAAATTTACGTCAGTGATATAAGTAATTATTAAGTGACTTTTTAGATATGTTCTCATCTAAATATACGTAAAGCATAAAAACAATAAATATTACATTGCATAAATTCTGTGGTTTGCAAATGCTTACAAAGCATCGTGCGTGTTTTTCCATGTCTTTGAATGCTTTTCACAGCTTAATTCATCTAAACATGATTTTCAATAGACTACTGAAGAAGAAAAAGGATGTCAAAATTTTCTCCGATATAATTTTAAGATTGTGATGGTGTTCGATTTAGTACATAATTTTATTCACTGTGTTAAAATCTGAAATAGTCGCCATTCTGAAATCAAAGATGGCCGCTCAGCTTAAGATTGGAACTATGCATACGTCATAACAGGAAAATTTCTCATAGTGTGTTTTGAGTCCTGACCTAAAACATCTTCAATATAGTAAGTCAACGGAAATTTGCTTACTCATTGCCATGTGCATTTACCGATGTCGTTCAGCTATCTTGTCGCTTCCGCTACGATCTACCAGGCGCTTTCTCTGCAGTTTTCGAAAATAGATCTGCAGCTGATTTCATGTCTATATACATTATTTCAAATGTAGGCAATGGCGTCCATGTTGAATGTACAAAGGGATCTGTACATCTATTCTCCACAGTCTAGGATCCTGGAATCTCCCAACTCTTCATACTTTGGATCTTCTTTCATTGAAATGTTTCTGCAAAGCGTACCTACCGCGGGATTCTTCGTCTTCTGTAAGTCTGCCCTGCCACGTACATTCCAACCTTAACAAAGATGATGCAAGTTAAGCACCTCGTGGGTGTGCCAACCCTACCTTTTTTATTGGGTGGGGATGTTTGGGGTTGTAAGACACGCAATGTTTTCTGTAGTAGTCTCTCATGGTACCACTATCAGCGGCGTAGTCCTGACTGGTAGGCTTGCATGCCCCAAAATATAGAACGGTGGTGATTTTATAATAGCATGTCAATCGTACAATACTAGACTCCCCTCCCCCCCCCCCCCCCCCCCCTCTGTCTAAGTGCCTCGAACAAAAAATAACGGATTTTGGTGGTAAAAAAATTAAAATAGTAAGGACATGGGAGAATTTTGGGTTTTTTTAACTGATGACAATTACTTATATGGCGCATATTCCTAACATAATCATGTTTTTAGAAATATGTTCTAACCTTTTCAAATGGAATTTTGGTAATCCGTAAGTGTTGTCCTGATTCAAAAATCCACTCTTGCACTTGAGTGTAATTTGGTTGAAGGTCTATAATATTGTCTTTTGACAGGATTCTAACATAATCGAAATTCATAACACCCTGGTAAACCCGGAAATATATAGACATTTCTAATATAATTTTACAGAATAACAAATGTTCAAATCTTTCGAAATGTGCCCCGAATAGTTTTGTTAGGCATACCAGTTGGACATTTATCATCTGTATTATACTATTTAATATTCTGCCAGGCGATGTTAACGTGTATTCAAATGTTGTTGTTTTTTACTGACTGTACAAAAATTGTAAGTCAGATTTTTAAAATAATGGTGGCATGCTTGAGCCAAGCATGCGACGCGCGCTACGCACTTGCCTATGGAATTTGGCAAAGAATGTAGGTCGTATAGTACATATACCGACATCAACCGAAACTAAACCCAACCAGGTTCCCGATATCTTCAAAGTTATTTTCCTGTCTGTGATTCCCAACTTGGTCTTTACATCCTGGGCTCATATCTTCGCGGTTTGGAAATCCTGATTCACTCTTCTATCGTCTGTTTCATGAAGTACTCCGGGATTGTGTTGTGGTGTGGGTCCATATGCATTGGAGAGGTCCTGCTAAATAACTGTAAGGCCTCAAGGCTTGACCGTTGTTTACTTGATAAGTTGGTGATGGTTTTATTGTGTTTATGAACGCGCAGAATCCTTGAGAACTTCCATTCTTCAAAGACAAAAATATATTCGTTAGCTGCCATGGAGGGTGCTATTCGTTTTATAAGTATGACGAAGATCTTTCTTTCCACGCTCATAAAGGAGGTGGTCCTCAATTGGTAATGTGCCTTAAAATTAGTCTCTTCCTGACAAAAGTCCGGATGTAGGCGGCATCGCGGGGAAATCGCTTGTACGATAGGAGAGGGGTCGCTGAGCATTTTTCGGTATTCATTTCCACAAAAAACCCGGTAGTTTTCACGGCAATCCCAGAAACATTTATTAATTTGATACAGTGATCGGGGAATTGTCACATTTATATACGGAAAAATCTTGTGCTGACAAAACGTTAATGTATTTATTGGAATAATGGGCATCGTATACAACCATCCATACCTGGCTGAATAGTTCTGAAAGACAGGAAAATGCGGAAATTGATCTCCCGAAAAGATGTTACAAAGTAATGGGGGTGGATCGTTTGATTTTAGTGTTACGAGGGGAATCGTTTTAATAAAAATTGATATAAAAAACCCATTAAGTCATTAAAAGGGAATACAACATACAGTAAAACCCCTATAACTCGAACAGCAGGGGACCATATCAATAATTCGAGGAATACAGGGTATTCGACTCATCCGAGGTTGGTCATGATCGACCGTTGACAGTCAAAATGTCCGGTCACCCTATGACAAACAATACATTGTAATGACATTTTAATTACCGTAATTTCAGCATTTTGGATTTATTATGAAAGTGTTTTTGATAGCAATATCAAGTTGAAAAAAATATGTATTACATAAAATGAGGGTTTGAAAATACTGACGACAAAGTAAATCAAATGTAAACGATCGTCAAACGTGGTACCATATTGGTTAAAACAGACAATGGGTACAATTTCGATGATTTAATTAAAAAAATCATTTAACACATTTACAAAATAAATACACACTATAAAGTTATTAACCAGCATAGTTACGAACAAACAACGATACCTATGTGTACCTTGTAAAAGCGTTAGGTTACACGTGTTCACGAGGAAAGTTACGAAAATACAATATGCGGGAAAAGATACGGAACGCACTGATAAAAACGAACATGGGTCAATGTGATTTGTACGGAGCAATATCAAATTTTGGTATCGTTTATATCTTTTGAAAGAAACCACAGAAACTAAAAAAAAAAAAAATATTTAACTTATATAGGAAGTCGGACGTCAGCGATTTCTTCCGACTCTTTTGTCATTTCACAATGCGTACTTTCTATTTTCGTATTTAAGCGAAGATTATTGCGAGAGAGACATCGATTATTTAATGCCTTTTCTGAAATATTCAAATAAAGTTTGCATCAAACAACGACTGGCGATCGTGAAAGTAGGTAATACTGACACCGTTAATCCCTTGCAACATTAACATTTATAATGTGTATTAAAATGAATATGGTTAAGACCCTAAGTAACAGTCTTCAATCTCATTTCATTTGGTATTTTTACATTATTAAGTGACTTCTAAAATATTTTATATTTTATATACATATAAAGCATTAAAAACCAATGATATATTATTACCAATGTTTATAAAACATCATATAAGTGTGTTTGTGTCGGCTTTAATAGATTACCAACTGAAACTATAATAAACAGGTCAAAATCTCCGACAAAATTAATTAAAACTTTTCTATTGTTTTTCTCCACCCATTTTCTAACCAAATACTTAAAGGTGTACGTCTATGCGCTAAAAGAAATCATGCGCAACTATGCACGGTCACAAGAAATGAAAGTTGGCTAAGAATGTAGCTCTGGAGAACTCCTATGTCAATACATTGATCACGAAACCTGTTTGTAAAAAAATATTTCACCTGGAACTCAAAATGCACTGTTCTTAATAATCCACATGTAGCTCCATATTAATTCTTAGAATTTGCCATGTTTATAATTTTATGTATATAAAAGCACTGATTATCTTTAATTAATAATTTACATTGTATATTATACGGAATTTATTGAAGGAATTATTTTCCAAAACCCACCAATGTTACTTATGATACTGATTGAAATACAGGTAAATCTCAGGTGACTTTACAGGTGTAAATATAAAGACAGCTTATATGAAACAGTATATAATTGCCTTCCTATTGTTTCCTAAAACAACACCTACCTATTGTTGATAAATATGTTGGCGTTCAGAGAACACTCCCCCTTAATTACCGAAATGCTTGATACGACACCTGTATAAACACAGGTCGTGAGCTATTATCCGTGACGGTCGGTGCAGTCAGGTTTGACACAGGTAAACAATTACCAAGGGCCGAACACCTGTTCGACGAATGCATGGGTACATACTATGCATTTGCTCAAACGGGGATATATTTCTGTTCGAGGAATAAGGGGTATTCGACGAATAGCTGTTCGAGCTATCCGGGGTTTTGTTACATAGATTATATAGGGAGACGGCCGGGACCGTACGACCAGTTCGACGAATAGGGGGTATTCGAGGAATCCGGGTTCGAGTTAGAGGGGTTTTACTGTAATTATATACTATTTACGATAAAATTACATTTGTCGCACACCATTTATGTAAATATCACTATATATATCATTACAAGGTAATTAAGTTTTTACATTGATGTTAGACTGCTGCGTTACTTATAGGAGACACCAAGATATAGACATTTATATACATATGCCTATGTATCATTAAGCAAGCTCACGAAATTGACGAGTCACGTGACAGCTAGTGTTACATCGCAACTCGCCAGGATCAAACGAATTATCAACACTGTCTAGACTGTTGTGCCGTGGAATTAGCAGTAACTGATGGTTTTCGAGTGTGGTAAAATATTTCTACTAAGGACTTTTGGGACTTTTAAGACTGACCACTGTCCTGAATGATGAGTGCTCGTGGTGACCAAACTATGGCGGTGGACTCATCGGAACCGTTGTCGTGTAGTGACATAGACAAGGCACGTGATGGTATACGTCACCATCAAAATGGCGGTTTACCACGTGCATTTGAGGCTTCAGATGCGTTCAGTGGGTTGTTTGACTCTTCGTCCAACCTTATCAAAACTTGTAGAAAATGGATCCGTAGACGGTTTGTCGATTTTCTTCACCTGTTGGCTATTATTGGTTACAGTGTGTATGTTGTGTTTGTTATCCTCTACGACCCGTCAGTTGCATTTTGGACAATCATCGACATCATCGTCATCGTTTTGTATGTTCTTCATCGCTTCATTCGTCTTCAAAACGTTGCCAAATTCATCACCAAACATGGCCGGATATGTTTGCTATACAAGAGACACTTTAGAATAAAAACAAGGACAAGAAGAATTATTCGTCTGTAAGTCGTGTTGGAAATTCGAACCTGCTTTCAAACGGCATGGATATATACTTTGACTATTGTATTGTTGAAACGTAGCACTAGATTGATTTCTTGTCTTGTAAATATAGTAATACACCATACTCTAGTTAGAATGGTAATAATTATTTATAGTATTCCTGGTCATCTTCTTATTCGTGATGAAGGTTCTATAATATATGTATATAGATACATGGTAATCTCATTACAAGCGCAAATATTCAGGAATAGATCCACCGACCTGAATATAATTATATATAATTGAAAATATATTAGGGAAAGTTGTTAACTTTCTTTCTTTGGGTATAAATATGAGTTATTAAACAATAACACCAATATAAAATTATAAGGAAATTTGCTGTTGCAATGGAAAATGCAATATTTTCGCTTCATTTATCACACCATTAACTCCAGCTAGCAAGTAACGCTTATTTTCTATGGGTGGTTATAAGGACATTTTCGTGTGGCGTTTTCATTAAGGTCACATGACTACACTAACACCGTGACGCCGTATTGGACCATTTAAAAAATTACTTCGGTAGAGTAGCATGCTTCCTTGAAAAACTAATCTGGGCAAAATGCTATGACTATTTGTTTATTGTTAACCAACTAATTTTTATGAACCATTTAATTTATGGAGATTAGCCGAAAACTGTACAATATGTGGAAGAGAGAACTGTATCGAGGCCCGTCATGCCCGGATAAGCAATTTTATTAAGCACTGCCTACATTTTTTACTTATCCTGGTTATACAGTGATATTAGCATGTAAATACGTGTCCTAAACGATAACCGCACAATCCTATGTCCTCACGATATCCCCCTTCTCTGAAGTTCTCTACATAAGTTGTTCCTGCTCGAACCTTAGCAAATTCTGTTCAAAACGAATTGGGTATGGCTTACAATCATTTTAGAATATCGAAATATGCTAGAAAATGGCATTTATGGGTAATTTGCTTATTTCCAAGTAGAAGTCCTAACGATAACCACATTTGATCTGCACGCGCACGATGTTTTTCCGTGAATGTTTGCAAAAACGGCACATTCTGTAAGAAATCCATTAACAGCCGATGAATCTTGAATTCATTTAAAGTACTATAGACGGCATTGATAACTGATAAGTTGATTAATAACGATACAAAAAGAGGTAAACTTACCGCGAGGCGGGCTTCACGGTAGCCATTACGTTGTTCTCTTAGTAACGTTTGTGACGTACATTCCCTACCGTAATAACAGTAATTTCCAGGCTAGTTCAAAACAGTCGGTGTACCCAGAACTTTCGTTGAATTCAGAGGATTTAAAATATCGACCTCTCTAGGGACAATCTTGTATTCAACAAGCCAATGGGATTTTGGTGAAATTCTAAAGTTTTGTTACTACAGCGTAGATGATTTGGAAATTTAATATCAAATGAGGTGTACCATAACAACAAGGTTTCAGAAAGCGGAAATTGGAGTTAATGCTGTAGACATGTGTTACATGGTGAATTCATAACAAGGAGGAAAATTGATATGTACAGAAATTCTGCGGATGTGTTTAATTCCGCATCAATAGAGGATTAAATTCTCTTCATATTTATTGTGTGGGATTTTTTTTTTGTAATTTGGATTAAAAAATAAAGGAATATTCCGGCAGGTTGTGTAATATGATTAAGCCCGGAGACATATACTCACCCGCATTGTGTAACTCTCCCATAAGTTACCTTTTACTGTCTTATGTGACTGTCTTATATTAGAGTCACTTATAAGACAATAAAAGGTAACATATAGGACAGTTACAGGTAATGGTACCATAACCCGGGAGTTAAAGTACAGAAACAACAATAGATGACATCACAACTATGTTTTAATTTCGCGTATTTGGTTCCCAATGATAATTCGCGGAAATAAATCACCAAGAAAGGTAATTAACTACTATTGCAATGGAGCGTTTGTTTTACCTGTAAATGTGAAATAGACCTTTGTGTATTGTTGTTGCTGTTTCATTGTTGAGGAATCTTATTTTGTATTTTCCAGGTGTCTGACGATACTGGTGCTGCTGTTGATCATCACATTCATTGCTTTTGATGTTCGTGCTGACACGGAGAGACTGATATCGTTAGGTGGACTGTTCCTTTTAGTGTTTCTCGTCTTCGCCACTTCCAAAGCTCCAACTAAGGTGAGAACAATATGGCGTGCAAATCATACCCACAATTCCTCCAATTTCAATGTGATGCTATTTTCATTTAGCAGAAGTGCACAAGGTATGACATACAATGTATAAACGGTTTCATATAATCTGCTAAGGTAAATGACACAAAATGCAACTTTAAATTTCAATGAAAGTGTTACTGGTTATCATTAGGTTTCATAGTTTTCACAGTTATGACGTCACTTCCGTTTCAGGTAAGCTGGACCCCCGTGCTGTGGGGACTTATACTACAGTTCACATGGGGGATCGTCATACTTCGATGGAAACCTGGATACGAGATATGTAAATTATTTGGAGATGCTGTGGTTGGCTTCCTCACCTTTGCGGACGAAGGGTCAAAGTTCGTGTTCGACGAGAAAAATTATACAATGCACATCATTGTATTCAAGGTATGTACATCCTCGATACTCCAGGAGTTCCGATCACTTACGATCTCTACACCCAGAAAACATTTGACCAATCACAGGCTAGCAAAGATTTCCTTTGAAGACTACAAAGAGAGCGACGCCTAACATCAAAGCCACACAGTCAACCACAGTGTACCGTTATACGGCTCTTTTGATGTACATCAAAGGACTGAATCACCTGTACTGTTCTGTTGCCTCCAGTTTTACTATGAGATAGTCCAGGAGTGTATAGAGATCGTAAGTGATCGGAACCCCTGGAGTATCGAGGATGAGGTATGTAATGATATAAGGAAAGTATTCTGGTGTCTTACAGCTTCTTTAATTAAGTCAAAAAACGCATATTATTATCTTGATATTCAGAATTCAAAGCTAATATGTTTTTCTAAATATTAAAATGGTAGTTATCGTAACGCCAGATATTTACGAGTGTCAAAGTTTTCGCGATTCTAGTTAAAAATGAAAATATTAACTTTCAGCAGGATAAATTTTCACAAACTGGCTATCAGGGTAGTTATGGTTCAATCATAGCTCAATAATTTGCTGATCAAATTTTCGCGATAATTGCCATGCCTTCCGAAATCACGAAAATATCATACCGCGAAATTAAGCGGCTATACGGTATGACACTTCCGAACAACAACATAACACATGGTGATTAACACAAGAATTGACTACCCAAAGAGGAATGATTCATTGGTATCGAGGACGGTCACTACATTCAACGTGCCTATATCTTCTGCTCACTGTTACACTGTTATATATTACCAGCGGTGATATACCTTTGTGATGTAATATTTTCCCTCTATGTCCCTAGATACATTGGTAATGCATTCGAGTAATGAAATATTTTCCCTCTATGTCCTCAGATATTGCCAGTGCAAATGCATTCCAGTTATGTAATATTTTCCTTCTATGTCCCCAGATATTGCCAGTGGAAATACATTCCAGTAATGTAATATTTTCTCTCTATGTCCCCAGATATTGCCAGTGGAAATACATTCCAGTAATATGATATTTTCTCTCTATATCCCCAGATATTGCCAGTGGAAATACATTCCAGTGATATGATATTTTCTCTATTTGTCCTCAGATAGTGCCATTGGTAATACAATCTAGTGGTATGATCTTTTCTCTGTTTGTCCCCAGATCTTGCCAGTGGTGATATACTTCAGTTCCATTGTATCCGTCCTATATTACCTCGGAGTTATGCAGTCTATCATCAACGGACTGGCCAAACTGTTCCAGTTCACAATGAATACTACAGCCATTGAATCATTCGCTGCTTCCGCCCACATCTTCATCGGACAGGTATTATACCCGATTCTAGAAATTCAAAACAATTTATATTATAGCAATAGTCAAAGATGTTTTACGGTGAATTTACTATATCAGTCATACACATGCTGTTGGTCAAGACTTTTTTTCTTGTATTCTTGTATTGTTCTTACACTACAGTTATTTTTTTTGGAATCAATAAATTCAACTTTCTATGCCAATAACATTCTCCTTTCCTCTGCTCTATAGTAAAATCAATGTTGTCATAGCGCTATTAATAAAAAAAAAATTCCAAATCTGAGCATATGAAAATAAAATTTTCATTATATACAATTATCTGACCACAGTTGGAGTCGTCCATAGCCCTAAAGCCATTCTTCCGTGACCTCACTTTGTCCGAGCTGCACTGTGTGATGACGTCAGGCTTTGCTACTGTGGCTGGGACAGTTATCGCCGCCTACATTGAATTTGGAGTAGGTACTTATTTATACAATCTATTTTGGTATTATCCTTGTTTAAGTTCGTTTAAACATTGAACCGCATTCACTTGGCAATTATGTGAGGATGATTGCCTACTTGACAACGAAAAATTCCACATGAAGCGCTGGCGCGCGTCATCAAATTTGCCGTTGGATAGGGGCAAACTCTCACTTGAAGGGATTTATCGATACTTTGATAAGCTGTATAAGGAAAAAAATATTCTAAAATCTATTTCACAATAATAAATATTTATTTCCTTTTGCGTCGTTAAAGCGGGATTTTTATTGTAGTTATAATATACCTTAATTACTATATTAATGTGATGAAATGAGATTAAATATAATGTAAATCCAAATACTAAGTAAGCTATAAAGGAATACTGCATGTAGCTTGTTTTGTAATAGGTCCCAGCCGAGCACGTGATTTCTGCGTCTTTCATGTCAGCTCCAGCCGCTCTTGCCGTGGCCAAGCTGGGCTGGCCGGAGACCAAATTGTCCAAGATCCAGGGAAAAGCCATAGTACTTACTGAAGTCGGGTAGGGCCATCGAGTAGCATATTAAACATAGTTGTAGAACTTGTGATAAAAATGTCATAAAATCTTAACTCCTTTGTCAAAGATTTCAAAAGGTAAATTACTAAAATAAATCATGACGTGGATGAACTTTAGATTTCTTTCCAACCTAGCTAGCAGTGAAAAAGAATGAATAAGCTATCCCGTGTTTTGTGTTGTACAGTTTGAAATGTAGAGGACCAATAGTATCTCAGATTTAAGTCAAAATTACTTCGCCTCCATTACTCTGGTGCATCCTTTTATGAGAAATAATATCCAACAAAAGCAAATTCTTTTAAAATCTCTTTCCTCTTTTAAATGCATGTTTTTCCCTAATCATTGCAATATCCAGGTGAGCGTTACATGCCTATCGGACCTCTTGCTTACACAATGACTCTCGTTGTGATATAACATTGTTTGTCTCCCGTGTTATATAGTAAGGAACACAACCTCATGGAAGCGGCGTCTGTAGGAGCCGTCACGGCCATTAAACTGGTGTCCTATGTCGTCGCTAATCTCATCGCATTCATCTCAATTCTAGCCTTCATCGACTACTGCTTCTCATTCATGGGGGCTCGTGTTGGTCACCCAGAGTTCACTTTCGAGGTATTTACTAATTGAAAATATGTTTGATTTACTGGAACTTAATTTGGTTTGGCGTTTTCTTGTCTTGAAACCAGCAGTTTTTAAATGGAAAAGAAAACTAGGGATTTACACATCAACACACTTTTATTATCTAAATTATCACATACTGTAAACCAATCTATTTTCGCGACGATTTAATTTCGCGTTTTCTTGCCCAATGACCTTTTTTATGGATATTTATGATTTCGTGGTCTACAGTTACAACGTATAGGGCGCTATGAATATTTATCTGACACCCAGATTGCATTTATATTTCCAATAAATGCAATCTATCATTTCTTTAATTGTTATATTTGCATTTTATTTTCCAGTTCAAAGTATAACATAATTTAGCATCTAAATTATGCTGCATTGAACATTTGAATTTCCGGCTTCAGCCATCTAATCTCAACAGCCAAGTTCAATGTGATAAAAACAGTCCCTATAAAAACTGAAAGGAAAACAAAATTTCATTGTTTTTTCAATAGTGTTTCAGTTAACTTTCAATTATCTAGACATTTAAAAGATATTTTTTATAGTTTCATAACCAAACTGGTTCCTTCAACTACAATGTCAATTTCCCAGGCGGACTAACATGGTGTCAGTAAACAAGACTCACATCCATTTATATAGATATTACTACACTAAGTCTAGGCTGCATTTATTGGCTCATAATGCAAATTACGATTATCATTAGAGTAATGGGAGTTGCTGTACACGAAACGAAAGATTGTCGGCTTTTTGTCAATGACCTTTTTCAATCTCATCTTAAATTTTAGTACTTCTGTTCGTACACCTTCATGCCGCTGGCTTTGGTAATGGGGGTCCGATGGAAGGACTGTGACAAAGTCGCTAAACTTATTGGCAAGAAACTGTTCATCAACGAGTTTTTATCCTTCGCCGACCTTGGCGCAATGATACAGAACAACGAGTTAGATGTAAGTACATTATTTCTTGAATCGGTCCTCTTTCTTTTAGCAGTTTTCCTATATTACAATTTTCAAGAATAAGTTAGGAATCTTCGTACAATACAAAAGACATTACACTCGTATATTGCGTATATTGAATAATGGAGAAAAAAGATTATTATGTGAATGGATCGTAATCTTCTTTCTTCTTATGTTTCTTCTTTTTCTGTTTCTTTTCTTTTTTTCTTTTTCACTTTTCACTACTTTTGATCCATTTGATCCAGATTTGTCTTTACTTTGTTCTCCGATGGATTCTGGTCTTAGAAATGTATTGCAACAATTTGCAGAATTTTCACGTTTGACCTCTTTATTTTCAAGAATCGTTCTGCAGTTATAGCTACCTACATCCTTTGTGGGTTCGGTAGTATCGTCGCCATGGGGATCAACCTTGGAGCGCTTACAGCCGCCGACCCCAGCCGACGACAGGACTACGCGACAGGCATGTTCAGAGCATGGGCTGGCGGGAATATCGCCTGCTTCATGACGGCGTGTGTTGCAGGTTAGAACAGACATATATAGTACCTAACAAAAACTAACAAATGCTATCAGATATAAACTGGAGTGATATTTATTCAGATGGAAGTTTAGGTAAATCGATATGAGCATAACTTCACTGGTGTTTATCATGCCATCGTGCAATATATGTTTTATTGGAAAACCGTTGCAATAGTATTTACAGTAAAAAATCGCGGTAGTTTCTATAGTGGTTTTGTCACTTGGGACATAATAGTCTGTTTTATGCAAGTTTACCTGAAATTCAATATTGTGAACCTATCAATTTTCGTATGCGATTATATTTTGCACTTTTGCGGACATTTTGAAATCGCAAAATCGCGAAAATCATTTCTCAGCGAAAATATGGTACACTGCTGTAACTATCCATTTTAAATGATGTAAACTACTTGTTTAATGGAATATTTTAAATATGATTCCCTACATTAGCAAGTTAAGTCCGAGGATAACATATTATAACTTTGCTTCTTACTACAGGAATGCTATACCAGGAGTCAAATTTCCAGACAGGTATCAACATCACAGATGTAAACGCAACCATTATAGCGATCAACTTTACTACCATAAACAACTCCTCCAATCTGATAACATGAGCGGTCATGTGACGTTATCATGTGACGTGGGAGTCGAACCATTTAACCAGTCGGTTGCTTGATGAGGATAAATCGTTGGCGTATCGTTCTCGCAATAGTGCTCCATGAAGCATGGACATGTTTCCCATTAAGTGTTCGTTAAGTGCCACACGGCATTACCAATATCAATATAGAAGAGGTAGATAGATATATGTAGATCTCGTGTTTCCTTCGATGATTTGGAAATTTTCAAGATAGTAAGCGTAAGTGTATTCAAGGTGGTATGGTAAGCCGAAATGTCGCGTTGTATCGATCATATATAATGCCTATATCTAATAAAACCTTTTTAGTCTGTATGTGAAAGAACAACAATGACAAAGGCTTATATAAACAGAGGAATTTTGTCAGGAAAAACTATAATCTATTATTTTTTTACAAGAATTGCAAGTAGAGTAAAAATAATTTGACTAATCTATCTTGATAGCCGAAGCTTCCAAAGGCATGGCAAGGGTCTTGTCTTCACCGGAGGAAACAGCCAGATCTAGAAGTGCCCTTGGAAAATCCACGTGGTCGACCATACGCCTATTGAGGTCCAGTCGGGAAATATTAACTGCGGCCGTCTTACCATTACACATCCAAATCAAGGATGGTGCTTTGTTGGTCGTTTAGAAATAAGATACGTCGTTTCCATTAACTTTAGATTTAAAGCTAAGAATTTATGCTTGATCCGATGAATGTTACGATGTACATGTATAGCAATTCGAAGAAAAATTATGTAAGATATTTCTTCCTCAAGTAAATAATAAAGAAAAATATGTCAAGAGAAAATAAGTTGCTTTATTTCGTGAGGTGTTATTAGATCAAGTAATATATGCGTCTATGAAAGATAATTCTTATTAATCTGTTACTTCCATTTCTTACTAGGGGAGGTAACTCCAAATCTAAGTAAAATAACTCCGATGTATCAGAATATGAAAGCATATGAAATATGATTTAGTGTGATGGTATATGATTGAATATGACAAGTGGGATGGCATATCATATAGTGGTAATGGTGATCATTGGCGCAATTCAATGGTAGTCAATAAGGCGGTCATGGTAGATGATATGAATGATGATGGAAAATTGCTTTACCGGTAGATGTTGAAGCATGCTGGTAGATTGTATTTAAGGGGAAATATTTTAAAATAGTATATTATATATTTTAACTGTTTATAAGTTATTGTATACTATTACATACATATTGTAATGTTAGAAAATCTAACTTAATTTAAGATTGTGTGGTATGGTGATCGTAGATAATTGACTTTAGCAAAAAAAATGTGGTGCATAATATATTTCAATTGTAAACAATTGACTTAATTGCAGGTAATTATCTTATTGGTGGAAAATGTAATATTTTAATGAAAGGTAATGCTATGGTGACAAATAAGGTATTATAATGGTAGATAGAGTATCATAATTGTCCACTTATAACGATTAGATAATAAATTAAAGATGCTCCACCGCTGACAAATGGTATTTTTTCTCTATCAAAAACAGAAGCAGACGATTTTTTTTATTTTTCTTCAGTTACAAAAGTTACTCACTTTACACCATTACCACCATTGAAAAGTTTGAGCTTCAAATTTTAATTCAAGATAAAATATGAAAAATAATTAATTGCATCCCGAAAAAATTCCGTGGCACTATAACCTATATGGCATGCAGTACTGATTGCGCATGCACCGAAAGTAAAATTAGGTATTTTAAATTACTTTTTGTGTTATTAGACATATATATACACGATTAAACACCTATTATTGCTATTGCTCAAATGTTGGGTATCATTTTTGCGCTGTCGGCGGTGGAGCATCTTTGAATTTATTATCAATGTAATTGTAGTAAATGCTATATTGGTAGTTAAAGTATTATAATAGTTATTAATGTTATAATGGTAGTTAAAGTATTGTAATGGTAGTTAACGTTATAATGATAGATAAAGTATTGTAATGGTAGTTAATGTTATAATGATAAAGTATTGTAATGGCAGTTAATGTTATAATGGTAGATAAAGTATTGTAATGTTATAATGTTAGATAAAGTATTGTAATGGTAGTTAATGTTATAATGATAAAGTATTGTAATGGTAGTTAATGTTATAATGATAAAGTATTGTAATGGTAGTTAATGTTATAATGATAAAGTATTGTAATGGTAGTTAATGTTATAATGATAAAGTATTGTAATGGTAGTTAATGTTATAATGATAAAGTATTGTAATGGTAGTTAATGTTATAATGATAAAGTATTGTAATGGTAGTTAATGTTATAATGATAGATAAAGTATTGTAATGGTAGTTAATGTTATAATGATAAAGTATTGTAATGGTAGTTAATGTTATAATGATAAAGTATTGTAATGGTAGTTAATGTTATAATGATAAAGTATTGTAATGGTAGTTAATGTTATAATGGTAAAGTATTGTAATGGTAGTTAATGTTATAATGGTAGATAAAGTATTGTAATGGTAGTTAATGTTATAATGATAAAGTATTGTATTGTAATGGTAGTTAATGTTATAATGATAAAGTATTGTAATGGTAGTTAATGTTATAATGATAAAGTATTGTAATGGTAGTTAATGTTATAATGATAAAGTATTGTAATGGTAGTTAATGTTATAATGATAAAGTATTGTAATGGTAGTTAATGTTATAATGATAAAGTATTGTAATGGTAGTTAATGTTATAATGATAAAGTATTGTAATGGTAGTTAATGTTATAATGGTAGATAAAGTATTGTAATGGTATTTAATGTTAATAATATGGTAGATAAAGTATTGTAATGGTAGTTAATGTTATAATGATAAAGTATTGTAATGGTAGTTAATGTTATAATGGTAGATAAAGTATTGTAATGGTATTTAATGTTATAATGATAAAAGTATTGTAATGGTAGTTAATGTTATAATGTAGAAGTAAAGTATTGTAATGGTATTTAATGTATAATGTATAGATAAAGTATTGTAATGGTAGTTAATGTTATAATGATAGATAAAGTATTGTAATGGTAGTTAATGTTATAATGATAAAGTATTGTAATGGTAGTTAATGTTATAATGATAAAGTATTGTAATGGTAGTTAATGTTATAATGATAAAGTATTGTAATGGTAGTTAATGTTATAATGATAAAGTATTGTAATGGTAGTTAATGTTATAATGGTAAAGTATTGTAATGGTAGTTAATGTTATAATGGTAGATAAAGTATTGTAATGGTAGTTAATGTTATAATGATAAAGTATTGTAATGGTAGTTAATGTTATAATGATAAAGTATTGTAATGGTAGTTAATGTTATAATGATAAAGTATTGTAATGGTAGTTAATGTTATAATGATAAAGTATTGTAATGGTAGTTAATGTTATAATGATAAAGTATTGTAATGGTAGTTAATGTTATAATGATAAAGTATTGTAATGGTAGTTAATGTTATAATGATAAAGTATTGTAATGGTAGTTAATGTTATAATGATAAAGTATTGTAATGGTAGTTAATGTTATAATGATAGATAAAGTATTGTAATGGTAGTTAATGTTATAATGATAAAGTATTGTAATGGTAGTTAATGTTATAATGGTAAAGTATTGTAATGGTAGTTAATGTTATAATGATAAAGTATTGTAATGGTAGTTAATGTTATAATGATAGAGAAAGTATTGTAATGGTAGTTAATGTTATAATGATAAAGTATTGTAATGGTAGTTAATGTTATAATGTAAAGTATAATGGTAAATGTTATAATGATAAAGTATTGTAATGGTAGTTAATGTTATAATGATAAAGTATTGTAATGGTAGTTAATGTTATAAATATAAAGTATTGTATGGTAGTTAATGTTAAATGTATTTGTAATGGTAGTTAATGTTATAATATAAGTAATTGTAATGGTAGTTAATGTTATAATGGTAAAAAAGTATTGTAATGTTAGTTAATGTTATAATGATAAAGTATTGTAATGTTGTAGTTAATGTTATAATGATAAAGTATTGTAATGGTAGTTAATGTTATAATGATATAGAAATATTGTAATGGTATTTAATGGTAGTTAATGTTTAAGTAAGTATTTAATGAGTATGTAATAATGTAATAAAGTAAAGTATTGTAATGGTAGTTAATGTTATAATGATAAAGTATTGTAATGGTAGTTAATGTTATAATGATAAAGTATTGTAATGGTAGTTAATGTTATAATGATAAAGTATTGTAATGGTAGTTAATGTTATAATGATAGATAAAGTATTGTAATGGTAGTTAATGTTATAATGATAAAGTATTGTAATGGTAGTTAATGTTATAATGATAAAAGTATTGTAATGGTAGTTAATGTTATAATGGTAAAGTATTGTAATGGTAGTTAATGTTATAATGATAAAGTATTGTAATGGTAGTTAATGTTATAATGATAAAGTATTGTAATGGTAGTTAATGTTATAATGATAAAAAGTATTGTAATGGTAGTTAATGTTATAATGATAGAAAAGTATTGTAATGGTAGTTAATGTTATAATGATAAAGTATTGTAATGGTAGTTAATGTTATAATGATAAAGTATTGTAATGGTAGTTAATGTTATAATGATAAAGTATTGTAATGGTAGTTAATGTTATAATGATAAAAAGTATTGTAATGGTAGTTAATGTTATAATGATAAAGTATTGTAATGGTAGTTAATGTTATAATGATAAAGTATTGTAATGGTAGTTAATGTTATAATGATAAAGTATTGTAATGGTAGTTAATGTTATAATGATAAAGTATTGTAATGGTAGTTAATGTTATAATGATAAAGTATTGTAATGTAGTTAATGTTATAATGAAAAAGTATTGTAATGGTAGTTAATGTTATAATGATAAAAGTATTGTAATGGTAGTTAATGTTATAATGATAAAGTATTGTAATGGTAGTTAATGTTATAATGATAAAGTATTGTAATGGTAGTTAATGTTATAATGATAGATAAAGTATTGTAATGGTAGTTAATGTTATAATGATAAAGTATTGTAATGGTAGTTAATGTTATAATGATAAAGTATTGTAATGGTAGTTAATGTTATAATGATAAAGTATTGTAATGGTAGTTAATGTTATAATGGTAGATAAAGTATTGTAATGGTAGTTAATGTTATAATGATAAAGTATTGTAATGGTAGTTAATGTTATAATGAGATAAAGTATTGTAATGGTAGTTAATGTTATAATGATAAAGTATTGTAATGGTAGTTAATGTTATAATGATAAAGTATTGTAATGATAGTTAATGTTATAATGATAAAGTATTGTAATGATAGTTAATGTTATAATGATAAATATTGTAATGGTAGTTAATGTTTAATGATAAAGTATTGTAATGGTAGTTAATGTTATAATGATAATAAAGTATTGTAATGTAGTTAATGTATATGTAATAAAGTATTGTAATGTAGTTAATGTTATAATGTAAAGTATTGTAATGGTAGTTAATGTTATAATGATAAAGTATTGTAATGGTAGTTAATGTTATAATGATAAAGTATTGTAATGGTAGTTAATGTTATAATGATAGATAAAGTATTGTAATGGTAGTTAATGTTATAATGATAAAGTATTGTAATGGTAGTTAATGTTATAATGATAAAGTATTGTAATGGTAGTTAATGTTATAATGAAAAGTATTGTAATGGTAGTTAATGTTATAATGATAAGTATTGTAATGGTAGTAATGTTAAATGTAAAAAGTATAATGGTAGTTAATGTATATAATGAGATAAAGTATTGTAATGGTAGTTAATGTTATAATGATAAAGTATTGTAATGGTAGTTAATGTTATAATGATAAAGTATTGTAATGGTAGTTAATGTTATAATGGTAGATAAAGTATTGTAATGGTAGTTAATGTTATAATGATAAAGTATTGTAATGGTAGTTAATGTTATAATGATAAAGTATTGTAATGGTAGTTAATGTTATAATGATAAAGTATTGTAATGGTAGTTAATGTTATAATGAATAAGTATTGTAATGGTAGTTAATGTTATAATGTAAGTATTGTAATGGTAGTTAATGTTATAATGGTATAAATAAAGTATTGTAATGGTAGTTAATGTTATAATGATAGATAAAGTATTGTAATGGTAGTTAATGTTATAATGATAAAGTATTGTAATGGTAGTTAATGTTATAATGGTAGATAAAGTATTGTAATGGTAGTTAATGTTATAATGATAAAGTATTGTAATGGTAGTTAATGTTATAATGATAAAGTATTGTAATGGTAGTTAATGTTATAATGATAAAGTATTGTAATGGTAGTTAATGTTATAATGATAGATAAAGTATTGTAATGGTAGTTAATGTTATAATGATAAAGTATTGTAATGGTAGTTAATGTTATAATGAGATAAAGTATTGTAATGGTAGTTAATGTTATAATGATAAAGTATTGTAATGGTAGTTAATGTTATAATGATAAAGTATTGTAATGGTAGTTAATGTTATAATGGTGATAAAGTATTGTAATGGTAGTTAATGTTATAATGATAAAGTATTGTAATGGTAGTTAATGTTATAATGATAAAGTATTGTAATGGTAGTTAATGTTATAATGATAAAGTATTGTAATGGTAGTTAATGTTATAATGGTAATGGTAGTTAATGTTATAATGATAAAGTATTGTAATGGTAGTTAATGTTATAATGATAAAGTATTGTAATGGTAGTTAATGTTATAATGGTAAAGTATTGTAATGGTAGTTAATGTTATAATGGTAGATAAAGTATTGTAATGGTAGTTAATGTTATAATGATAAAGTATTGTAATGGTAGTTAATGTTATAATGATAAAAGTATTGTAATGGTAGTTAATGTTATAATGGTAGTAAAGTATTGTAATGGTAGTTAATGTTATAATGGTAGATAAAGTATTGTATGTAATGGTAGTTAATGTTATAATGGTAGATACAGTATTGTAATGGTAGTTAATGTTATAATGGTAATAAAGTATTGTAATGGTAGTTAATGTTATAATGGTAGATAAAGTATTGTAATGGTAGTTAATGTTATAATGATAAAGTATTGTAATGGTAGTTAATGTTATAATGATAAAGTATTGTAATGGTAGTTAATGTTATAATGATAAAGTATTGTAATGGTAGTTAATGTTATAATGGTAGATAAAGTATTGTAATGGTAGTTAATGTTATAATGGTAAAAGTATTGTATATGGTAAATGTTTAATGATAAAGTATTGTAATGGTAGTTAATGTTATAATGATAGATAAAGTATTGTAATGGTAGTTAATGTTATAATGATAGATAAAGTATTGTAATGGTAGTTAATGTTATAATGATAAAGTATTGTAATGGTAGTTAATGTTATAATGATAAAGTATTGTAATGGTAGTTAATGTTATAATGATAAATATTGTAATGTAGTTAATGTTATAATGTAAAATATTGTAATGGTAGTTAATGTTATAATGGTAGATAAAGTATTGTAATGGTAGTTAATGTTATAATGATAATAGTATTGTAATGTATTGTAATGATAGTTAATGTTATAATGATAAAGTATTGTAATGGTAGTTAATGTTATAATGTAAAGTATTGTAATGGTAGTTAATGTTATAATGTAGATAAAGTATTGTAATGGTAGTTAATGTTATAATGATAAAGTATTGTAATGGTAGTTAATGTTATAATGAGTTATGTTAGTATTTTGTAATGGTAGTTAATGTTATAATAGATAAAGTATTGTAATGGTAGTTAATGTTATAATGTATAAAGTATTGTAATGTAGTTAATGTTATATGTAAAGTTTGTAATGTAGTTAATAATGTATAATAAAGTATTGTAATGGTAGTTAATGTTATAATGATAAAGTATTGTAATGGTAGTTAATGTTATAATGATAAAGTATTGTAATGGTAGTTAATGTTATAATGATAAAGTATTGTAATGGTAGTTAATGTTATAATGATAAAAGTATTGTAATGGTAGTTAATGTTATAATGAGATAAAGTATTGTAATGGTAGTTAATGTTATAATGATAGATAAAGTATTGTAATGGTAGTTAATGTTATAATGATAAAGTATTGTAATGGTATTAATGTTATAATGTAAAGTATTGTAATGGTAGTTAATGTTATAATGATAGATAAAGTATTGTAATGGTAGTTAATGTTATAATGATAGATAAAGTATTGTAATGGTAGTTAATGTTATAATGTAGATAAAGTATTGTAATGGTAGTTAATGTTATAATGATATAAAGTATTGTAATGGTAGTTAATGTTATAATGATAAAGTATTGTAATGGTAGTTAATGTTATAATGGTAGATAAAGTATTGTAATGGTAGTTAATGTTATAATGATAAAGTATTGTAATGGTAGTTAATGTTATAATGGTAGTTAATGTTATAATGATAAAGTATTGTAATGGTAGTTAATGTTATAATGATAGATAAAGTATTGTAATGGTAGTTAATGTTATAATATAAAGTATTGTAATGGTAGTTAATGTTATAATGATAATGTATTGTAATGGTAGTTAATGTTATAATGTTAGATAAAGTATTGTAATGGTAGTTAATGTTATAATGTTAGATAAAGTATTGTAATGGTAGTTAATGTTATAATGATAAAGTATTGTAATGGTAGTTAATGTTATAATGATAAAGTATTGTAATGGTAGTTAATGTTATAATGATAAAGTATTGTAATGGTAGTTAATGTTATAATGATAGATAAAGTATTGTAATGGTAGTTAATGTTATAATGATAATGTATTGTAATGGTAGTTAATGTTATAATGTTAGATAAAGTATTGTAATGGTAGTTAATGTTATAATGTTAGATAAAGTATTGTAATGGTAGTTAATGTTATAATGATAAAGTATTGTAATGGTAGTTAATGTTATAATGATAAAGTATTGTAATGGTAGTTAATGTTATAATGATTGATAATGTATTTTATGGTAGTTAATGTTATAATAATGATAAGTATTTTATGGTATTAATGTTGAATTGCAATACCTTTTAATGTTTAAAGTTATTTGATGTTAGACGATTTAATGTGATGTAAAACCGATGCAATAACGACAGTTATAGTAACACCTGGAGTATATGTCTTATTCGGCACATTTAAGACAACGTTAGAAACTTTAAATCCAACGTTAGAAACTTTAAATCATCGCTGTAACACATGTTAGAGTCTTAGCTTAAACTGGTTATCAAACCATAAAACATCAAACTGCATATAATATTTTGATTTAAATTGCCTGTAGGAGTATTGAAAAACGTTATGAAACGCTCACATTGGAGCATGTTGTAGATAATTACCTAACGACAAACTCTTCAGTATTGTCATTGTTAATTAGTCCAAAAAGACAATGGCAACATGCTGTTATGATAAACAAACTAACAATGCTACTATTGCGTAGTAGCAATATTTGAAACTAGAGGGATCACAGTTCATAGGTCAAAGGTTAAACTCCGAGGTCACATATCGAGTCACGAATAAAACACTATCTAATAGAACTTATATGAGACACCGTGATATTTATGAATGGAAATATCATTTGGCGTTACTAATTATAGATTAGGTAATGTCCATACCACACACATGTGCCAGTTTGTCACACTCGTACATTGCCAACGTAAACACGCGAAGATATACCGGAACACAATCGTCACATGTAACGTGTTATTGAACGTCAGAATCACGTGGATTACACAAGCGAGTCAGTTATTAGGACATGTGTGCTACTAGTACTGTAGCAGGTAAATTACTTTTTGGTGGATATCTGGAGATAATAGCACGTATGTATGATTGTTTTACGTTTGAATAATACACATATCCCATTCACACGCTGTGATTCACGATCAATACGATAACATGAGCTTCCTTCCTGCATACATGTATACATCCTGTATATGTTACATACAGCCATGTGATAATGCACTGTTTAATCACAGGAGCTTTACGTTCTGATAATATACTATATATTATTGACAGAACGTCAAACTCCTGTGGTTACCACAGAGATGTATAGTGTAGCTCGAAAGAAGTCTAGACAGATACTATCACAGAGCCGTAAGTATAAAAAATGTTAATAGTTAGATCGCAGACGTAATGTATAGCCAATATATACTGCACTCCCTCTTACATAATGACAAAGTCAACCATGCATGCTATTATTATATGCAGAGATTTAAATATAAAACAAAATATTTAAATCTCTGATATATGTTAGAGGAAGTGAGTATCTTTAACCATTGTATTTGATAATTTTACTTAAAACTTGGATGGCATCATAGCTACATGTATGTTTTAAAAATGATATACGCCTCTCCAATTGATATGCTGAAAGAAAGAACACTTTGTCAGCCTACCCGTCTCAAGTGAGCATTATTATACAAAAATGTTATTATGGGCTTGTATCAGCTCATAACCATTACAGAAACTAGAATGTCGTGTTCGGTAGTAGACTACACAGGTATTCAATGTACATATCAAACATTTAAATTGGGAGATATGTTGTTGTTTTTCTTCTATTTACATGACGCCGTCAAAATATGACGATTATGTCACGGTGACCTGTAGGGGTGCAATGGTGTGAAAGGATTAAATTTGTGATTTTTGTTTGTAGTTGAACTAGAAACTGATAATGAATGACATATGCATACCTACCTGGTAGTACTATTTAAAACTGACTTAATTATCCTTAGTCAGACTGTTGCGATAGCTGCCTTTGGTATCTAGGGTAATTGAGTTCATTAAAACCTGGTACTTAAACCAATCAATACAAAAATAAATGGTATCGTAATTCAATGTGTTGTACACCTAATGATATTAGAGTAGATTACCTATTGCATGCGGTCCAATTACCAATATCAATGTTATATATTGTATATCTACGCATGTACAATATATAATGGCTTACATAATAGTCAGTATATAGTCTTGCTAAAGCCCGTGTACATTTCAGAACAAGAATGGGTCTTTCAATGATAGGTTAGTAAAGTCCAAGTAGTGGGTTGTGTCCTGTACAGGGTAATATACAAGGTATACTAGTGTTGTAGGATTTCATATAGGTATTAAACTCGCCTGACAATATATGTCAATATATAATCATTATATTGAGATTTCAGTGTGTTGTCGAGTAAAACAGTTTTACCACAGATTTTTATTTTCAATATGATTACATCTCCATATTTTAGTCTTGATCGAATGGCACAGTATTACAAATATGGAAATGTCTATTACGTGGTTGGAATAGACTTCTACTGGAACAGTGTGCACAGCCAAAATATCTTCAGGTCAAGTTGACCTGGAAAACAAATTTGACCTCAAATTCACAGGAAATTGGGGTCAATTCACACGAAAAATCCTCAGGTCAATTTTATTTGTAATTGATATGAAAAATGTTAAAATCGTCACATGAATTCATGCAAATTTCAGGTCAATTTCACTTGAATTTCAGATCGATTTCAGGTCAAGGTATTGACCTGAAATGACTTTTTGTACTCTTTTCAGATACATTTGACCTGGAAAATTCACCTGAAATTGAGGTCAATTTCACACGAAAAAACCTCAGGCCAATTTCAGGTCAATTTCATTTGTAATTGATATGAAAAATTTAAAAATCGTCACCTTAATTCATGCAAATTTCAGGTCAATTTCACATGAATTTCAGATCAATTTCAGGTCAAGATATTGACCTGAAATGACTTTTTTGTGCTCTTTTCAGATAAATTTGACCTGGAAAATTCACCTGAAATTGACCTGAATTTACCTGAAGACATTATGCCTGTGTAGGACATTAACCAGTATATTGACAGAGATATATTACTTTCATGTACATGTATTATGTCACTGGGGAGGTAATGCGACCTGGTGTGGTGTGCTGTTCGATGTCTTTGGTGGCATATTTTAGTGAGATAGCGCAATGAAAAGGGCAGCAAGAGTTATATCACTATTACAAAGAGACACAACAAGAGGCCCCCTAAACATACATTCATTAACACCACAACACATTGCACATATGGCAGACCGTCCTTAAATGACCTTAGTAGTTAATAGAACGTAAAGACTAGTAAGTCAACTAAACCAATCATTGAAGAGGATTGCACAGAAAGACACATTTTGGAATGAAGGCTCCGGAAGAGGAATGTATGCAATCTTAACAATTCAAAAGAAGGGAAAAGGAAATCCGAAATATATTATCTCGTTTTCGATTTGATAATTATCCATTATAAAACAAGACGGCATTGTAAAACTCCGCTTTGAATGGTCTCAAAGTGACTTCTTATATTAAAGATTATGCAAAATGTAATTGGTGATTGTGTCAAACATTAAACTATTCGAAAGGGAACATCACGTAGACATGCCAACTGCAATTCCTTGCTTGTTTTTGCGCAAGAAGTACACAAAAATGGGGCGTTTCATAATTAAAGTAGCAAAGACAATTGACACAGTGTTCTGGCATACATATTGAGCAGTATGCATTGTTGGTATTCAGGAAGCTAAACTTGATGTGTGGAGTTCCTGCATTTGACAAGTTGAAAAAGAAAAGGAAAAAAACATTTTTTTTTTAATGTGATCAACGCATCCATTTTCTCGGGCGATTCCTTTTTCTTTCTGATAAGGCTCGCGGATAGGATCGTTCGTGAAAACGACGCAAATAACAGATAACATAATTCTTACAGTTGACCTAGATTACCACAGTCATAACAACTGTCACTTATTCTCCTTATGTGTTCTGAGAAGTACAGAATTACAGTTCTGTAATGATAGTTTGTTATGGCTATTGAGGAGATTAACATACATGGATGTTTGTTGAGTTGGCATATCACCACTGCCCTTTGTTTAACATAGATTGATTAAGAAATGTTGAGAAAGATCTGTATAAACAATCCGTTTGACATTTGTCAATAAAAGTGTTTGAAATTGAAATTTAGAAGAGTTATAGCATCGATGAACCGTGTAACGCTTGCTCCTCAGGAACGTCAGGCGATTTCTTTAAGCGTACATATTTAAGCGATAAAATGATTTAGCGTTTTTCGAGTTAGATATTTTGCGATATAGTAGGATTGCGCTAATCGTACTTTCTGCATGTCGTCAGTGATTCTAAAAAATGCGCGAATTTCTTATTGCGCTAAACGTTTCAATTTTGTGTTAAAACACAATTGCGTTAAAAAGTACATTGCAGAATGTCCTATCTTTTGTGGAAGACGTTTGTTTAATCGATTATGAAATATGGATACAGTTTTGCTAGGAAGTTACTCGTTTACTTGAACATATTTTAGGTATTCAATAAGTTACTAACAGCTGTCAAATAAAAAGTCTGTGGACTAATTGTATTTTAAATGCATTAATTGGGTGAACGTTATTAAATTGACGTATGTCAGTGTGGCGTTTTTATTGTGTAATGGAAAGATTATGAGTTTATACCAAAGTCTTTAGTATGTGGGTTCTGGGTTTAAACTGTAGTATGTAGAGCGGATTCATTTGTAGTAAATAATATATTATTTTCTACGACATTCATCTTCTAATAACAACGGAAGATAAACTCAGAGAAAAAAAAGGTTCAAAAGAAAAAAAATAGAAAGAACATAACTTTAAGACAGAAAAATCAGATGGAAAAGTTTACAAAGATGCTACCATCGTCTGAATCTGAAATATATCCAACATGAGTGAGGAGTCCTACAGAATATGGCTGACAGGCCACACGAAAATTGTCGTGTCATGCCAAATGATATATTAGATCATGAAGAACCATGGGGAAAGTTGCACGAGTTATTCACATTGATAGGGAACGCGTGTGTCAAAGTCCAATATTTACATGTGATGGAAAACTTAAGGTAAAAGGTACACGGTGACAAAGCTATGTTTCAAAGTTCGAAACAGATTTAGAATAATTCTTAATACACATTGGTGGGGAAAATGAAGAATAGCACCAGGATATCAAGGTAGACCTTTGCTTCGGGAGGTAGGTGTAGTCTTTCAGTAATTTAACTAAATATCTCACATATGATCATGTGTACTACACAAATGCGTACAGTCAGACCTATCTATAAAAACTACACAGAGGGCCAAGAAAATATGGTCGTTATAGCCAGGTTGTCTTTATACATAGTGTTAATTATGTTGACCAGGCGGTCTTTATACAGAGGTGGTCGCTAAAGCAAGGCCCTGTATATAACTTTTAAGAGGAGTTGAGATATACAGTACAGTGTATCATTAAGGATTAACTTGAATATATTTTTTATGTTATGGAGATATAACACAAAAATCTGAGTGTACTCAATCATAAACCGCGAACACACTCAGATTTTTGTGTTGTATCTCCATAACATAAAAATATTCAAATTAATCCTTATAATTCAATATAATTAATTTTTCTTCGATTCTGGCTTTCTGATTGGCCTATTCAGTTTTTGTATTCCACGATGAAAAAAAAATCCGCGATTGGCAAGGAATTCCGACGTTATCGTGACGTCACAATAGAAACATTTACGTCGCGTATTGAGTTTGCAAAAATAATCCCTTGGAAAAAATCAATGGAATCGTACGTGTATACGTATTTCACTTTATAAAGTAGCCTGGAAAATACGCAGATTCACAGTTTGCAAACAAAATTTCTTTCATACCCCGATGAAATTAAAAAAAAATGACTTCAATGCTTAATTACTAAAAATAATCTCTTCAATATTCCAAATTAATTTTTGGACTCTTTTGTCTACGAAATTATTACGCCATCATCTCAGCCAATCAGAAGCGACGTTACAAATGGCGACGCCATTTTTTCCTTAATCGGCTGAAAAATTAAATTGGGAACCCAATGAAAATGCTCGTAACAAGCAATATTGAGTTATTTGTCAATATTGAGAATTGAAAGCTCAAAACAGAAATACGCCAATATCTGGTACATGTAAACCAATCAGGATAGATACTAATATAATTTTATAATAGTGTCTCTCTAGTATATAGGTTATTTCTGATATTGTATATTATTATTCATTACATCATAATACAAATTAGAGTGACTATTTTGCTGGCTGTTACTACAACGGGTATTGTTTTGTGTATTATAATGACTTGTAGTTTGGCCCTAAACGACCTTAGTTGTCGATGGGCCGTAAAACTCAAACAAACCAACAGAACAAAATATTACTATAATGGATGTCGGCGACAGATAATGTGCTTGTACGAGGTAGATATAGTTATTTTTGTTTGTAGATCAACGACCTATTAACAGTCATGATCATATAAGGACGGCATCCCGTGTGTGAAGTGTTAGAAGTGTGTTCGTATTTTGGGAGACTGCAGTATTTTCGCGTTGTGATAGTGTAACTCTTGCGCTTTTGATAGTGTTATCTCACTGAAGACAAAACAAGTACACCCCTACATATACTGACAACGGCAAACCAGTCGTCCCACTCACTTTTTTCTGAGCACTGTAGAATATTTCATTTGTTTATATGATTATAAATACAACATATTTTGGTGTGTACGTTACTGATAGCATATCGACGACTTCACGAAATAATTTAACAGCCTGAAACCACGAGAGAGGACAATAAAATGTTTAATAATTATCCACAGGTGTCGTATAATGTGTATGGACTAACTGATGTCTAGAGTCAATGCATTTTTTAAAGAATAAAGCAAATTTTGAATAACATAAGGTTTTTTCATAATTTGCATTCAATTATTTTATTTAATCGTTGATATTTTTTCAAATGTTTGCAAAATCAGTTTTTTCCATAATTTGCTTCCATTTTTTTTTATTTCATTATTAAAGGCCCAATACTTTTCTGAAACGGCTTTTAATTTTTAAAATGTTAATGTAAAAGAGATCGATAATTTTGTAGAGTCGCAAAAGTTATTAACTTACCGTTAATACTACACTTATCGTCATCTTCTGGACAATTGAATTAAAACAATTAAAATGTTAATTTTCATAACGCGGGTCGTATTATGTTTCCCGCCGTCGTCCTAAATACCACTCGGTAGTTGACCATCACTGCGCCAGACGGCAAAAAAGCGAACTTACTCTCCCCTCTTATCATATATTACGCAGGAAATTGTGTTTGGTGTTGTAACCTGATAATTGGCCATCGATATGTATTTTCGTATGTTATTTATGTTTTTAAGAAAACTTTAAATTTTGCTCCGGAACGGTAGTGGGCCTTTAATATTTTTCAAATGATTAAAAATAGTGTTTCATATCATATACAAAAGGCCGTAGAGTTTGTCATATTTCGAAATACTTATTTATTATTTTTGCCATCACACATTCATACCATATCTATTCATGGATCTATCGAACAAACAATCATATGTATTTTAAATGTGTGTATATTTATTTCATATGCATTCAAAATAATTTATTTTGATTTTGTTAAATGCGCAATCAGTACCTCATTCCATATAGTGCCATATAGTGCCAATTATTTTCTTTAAATATTTTTATCTTTAAGTAAAATAAGAAGCTCAAACTTTAAATTAATGGTAATAGTGTAAAGTGAGTAATTTTTGTAACTTGAGAAAAATAATTATTCGTCTCACCGGTTTTTTATTTAGAAAAAAAAACATTCGTCAGCAGTGGAACATCTTTAAACGGATTTTCAGTGAAAACATAAAAGACTCCCGGAAACCACGTATTCAACTGAGCCAATTTTGTACCTTTTTATTATTTCAATTGTAAAAAACACATAAAAAGGACTTAATGATTTTCAACAATCTTTTCTAAGATTACCAAATCGTGTTAATAAAGCACGAACGCGGTAATTATTTGGTCTATCGATATATAGAACAAAAACCGAAGTGCACAGTTTTTCATTACCTTCGTGGTTTATTCATTATGAATATCAGTGTTCGGTCTAATTACGGCTTGAACAAGACAAGTATTTGGTTTATCAATGTATAGATTGAAAACCGAAGTATATTTAAATCATTAACTAAATTATAATTACCTTTTTTTCTTCAAATATTTATCTTTGCGCGAAAGAAAGTTGGTTTACAGTTCAATAGTGTTCAAATCTCACGACTTGTTTAATTAAACAATTACTGTGTGTTTATTGCAAGAATGGTAAAGGAGAGGTAAATTAAAAAATATTATTTAACAAATATCACGACATATTACGTAGTTTCTACATTATGTGCTTAAAGGCCCACTACCTTTCCGGAGCTAATTTTAAAGGTTTCTTAAAAACGTTAATAACAAAAGAAAATATATATCAATGTCCTAAGATGAGGTTACAACACCAAACATATGCAAGATTTCCTGTCTAATATACAATAACACTGGAGAATCATTTCGCTGTTTTGCCGTCTGGCGCAGTGATAGTCAATTACGGCGCGGCATTTAGGACGACAGCGGGAAACATAAAAACGACCCGCGTTATGAAAAATTAACATTTTATTTATTCTAATTAAACAGTTCTGAAGTGATGATAAGTGTGCTAGTAAACGTATAGTTAATAACTTCTGCGACTATACAAAATTATTAACCTCGTTTTACATTCCTATTTTAAAAATTAAAAACCGTTTCGGAAAGGTAGTG
Organism: Argopecten irradians; assembly: GCF_041381155.1. Classification (NCBI taxonomy): domain Eukaryota; kingdom Metazoa; phylum Mollusca; class Bivalvia; order Pectinida; family Pectinidae; genus Argopecten; species Argopecten irradians. Next base: position 10,494,519 of record NC_091142.1, on the reverse strand, counting down.
GCCCTTTAACATTGATTGTTGTCAGAAGCACAAAGAACAGTGGACCAAAACAGTTTCTACAGATAATTCAAATGACTCTGTATTTTGCCTAGATAATTATAAGTGTGTATAGTTCGTTAAACTCTTAGTAACATAATTAAACAACAAGTTTGCAATATCATATACTATCTGCAGCTGTCAAGTATATATACTTGTACTTATCAATATTTACTGTTATCACAGCTAGTCTGTAGATAGACATCAACGTCGGTTTTGATACACCTGAGTTGTCAATAAGTTAATTAATTCCATTTGGTTCCACGTATATCTACACTGATATTCTGTATTACTGGAATTATTCGCGGCACTGAAATGAACAAAACACCAAATATAATATATAACACATTAAAATGCCCAGCCTTTCGAGGCAATGTTATTAAATTCTAACTGTTTTGAATACATTTAAAAATTAAATGAAAAGGCTGATAATGATATTGGAATGGATCGACCGAAAACCACGAATCTGATACATAACATACACATTGAATGTCTTTGCAAATTTATCAAAAAGGCATTTTGTTTACATTAGAAGAGCTTTATCTGAAATGTACTGCGCCAAATCGTTGCACCGTGAAAGCCTTTAAGCTGACTTTAGCGAAATAGCCCAAATGTGAAAAATATTAACAATAATTTGCTAACTGTGTTCAATCCTTGAAAGTACTTGTAATTTGTATTTGTATCTTCTAACATTACTCATACTGCATGTATATCATGATCTATTCAAACTCTACTAAGAGATAATATGTCTTTATAACGACACGACCTAGTTGTAGTAGGTAGACTTGATACCGTATAACATGTAATAAGATCTTAACACATACACTTTCTGTTACAGGTTTAAGAAGGCAATGCGATCGATGCGCACCTGTAGCACGTGGTCGAAAGGCATTTTGTATATCATGGATTATGATATTGTAGTTATACATACTCTTAGCTAAACTGGGTGATACCACGTGGAGCGTTTGACATCCGACCTTTCCATGTTTTATCACCATGGTCAGCTTCTATCACTGGAATAAACACACAGACTTTCATCAAAACATATCGGTCGAATACGAAGGTCAATTACCTGGTGAATAGGTGTTCAAATTGTTATCTCTGTCCAGTATCCGTATCGTATGATTGTTTGCTGAAGTATATAACTCCCCTTGAGTCTATCTCATCCCCCACCTGTCCAGCACCGGCGGTATTTAACTTGTACTCCAAAAGGATAAACTATACAACAAGTCTTGTTTCGTTAACCCGCTGTGTGTGCCGAAGTGATAAGACCTGACCCCGAACCTGATACTTCCAGGGTCTACTTACTAAATTGTGGTCAGTACTTGTCAAACTGACCAACCACACAGTGTTTTTTTCTAATTAAAATCATGACAATGGAGAACCTGTCTCGCACCACTGCCTCTGGACATACAAGCGATGGATCCGACGAACCATTGGTGTCTAAGTCTCACACCATTGAGACATCTAGTGTTGTGGTGAACATGGATACTCTTCCCCGTAATGGACATTGCAAACATGATAGTGAACCTGTGGAAATCACGGAAACTTTTGGTCAGTTTTTGACTTACTGTTCTGAAACAGCAAACAAGTGCAAGTCATCAATACAGCACAGGTTCAAGGATGCCATCTTCATTGCATCTATCATTGCCTACTCCGTTTACATCGTTTTTGTCATTGCATATGAAGCCACGGTCTCATTCTGGACCGTCGTTGACGTTGTTGCCGTGGTTTTAATCGTTATATACAAGTTCTGGGGGATATCAAATGTCGTTGGACATATTACGACGCCTCTTCGTGCTCTCCGTAAACGACACTGCGTTGTCAGTCCAAAGCGACAGATTTTGGCAGGAAGGTAAGTGACTTGTTATTACTACACTGGTTTATGACGATAAACTACATTAATGTTACGAAATTCATAATCTAAACAAGTTAACCTAGGAAAACTGTTATACTATTGTAAAACAACTTATTTTCGTTTGCGGGTTATATCGTGTATTTCTCGGGCGGAAACAGAAATCGCGAAAATATATCACCGTGAAAAGTTTTCAAATACAGGTGATGTAGAATCAAAGAAGTCTCGATTAAGAAATTAAGTCGTCGTAAAAAAGTCATTAGGCTGTAAACGCGAGATTAATTCCCCGCAAAAATAACTTGGTTTACAGTAAAACAAATGATGAATGGGAAAGGTGCTTCAATAGAGTAGCAACTCTGTCCAGCACCGTGGGTATGTAAGTTGTACTCTTGAACTCTGACAGTAAAGGGAGATCACTCGGTTAAGTGCTGGCCCTTTTATTCTAGCGTTATATTAAAGGTGTCCCAATTTTTACGGTCTTAGATACTGAGTGGTGTATACAGTATCAACTTTAATAACTTTAGGAAGAATATGAAATATTATCTATGATATTTTCACAAGAATGTCACATATTAAATCGAATTTTAGATAATTTTTACAAGGATGTCACATATTAAATCAAATTTTATTTCAGGTTTTTCACGGCGTTCCTTTTTGTCGCCTTGGGTGTGTACTTGGTAGCAGACCTATATGACGAGCCGGAGAGACTGATTCCCCTCGGTGGCCTCATTCTGTTCTTGGTCCTAATGTTCGTGACGTCTACAGCCCCAACGAAGGTAACCTCTCAATTCACGAAAAATGGCTATCAACCAGTAGTGAACTACATAGAAATGTGTATTCAACAATTGAAATATGAAGCAACCTCACACAAGAGTATCTGTTTAAAGGGACAAACATGAATGTATACTACGAAACTAGGTTAGTTAAATTAAGACCAGAAATATCATCAAGTCAGAAATAATCGGCTTTATTTAATTGAAGATTTATATAATTGCTGTTTGATCTAAGGCCATAGTACATAGCGCTCAATCACTGGAGTTTAACACACACTAACATATAAACGCTGCTTTCCAACATGGATATGAAGGCCAAAGAGAGATATCCTTTATATAGTCACTATACATTTGAAAAGTGTCATTGATGTATTTTTCAAACAAACCTTGCAGCTATAACATTCAACAATCGTAACTATATATGAAACTAGGTTAGTTAAATTAAGACCAGAAATATCATCAAGTCCAGAAATAATCGGCTTTATTTAATTGAAGATTTATATAATTGTTGTTTGATCTAAGGCCATAGTACATAGCGCTCAATCACAGTTCTAACACACGAACATATAAACGCTGTGCTTTCCAACAAAGGTGTGAAGGCCAAAGAGAGATATCCTTTATATAGTCACTCTTTGACGACAATTTATTCCCTTTTATTAGGTATTCCTAACAATTTCCATTATAGACAGGTGTCCGGTATATTACGACGTCTGTTATTACAGGCCTTTTTGACTGTAGATCTTTTCCCACGAACTTAAATCCCAACGAAATTGTATTTTTCCCACGAAAATTGAGCCCACATAGTTTGACACTGTGAACACTTCCGCGGTTAGGCTATTCGTTTGATATAAGCGAATCTCGATCTTTTGTGTTGGCATCTGCTCTGCAGGTAGGGCGTTAGAATTGTACCTGCTGCCCATATTGCATGATCGGAAAAGGCGACTAAATTTAGGAACCTATTTTTTCCCTTCTTTCTAACTGACTTCTTGTCTTTCCTAATGCCTCCCTTGGCACCGCCTCACTTTTGGCCTTGAGTTGAGCTTTCGCCCCTAAGAGGAAGGTTCTGGGTTCTGTCCCCTTGCCGAGACACACCAAAGTCTATAAGAATTGTAGTTTTTCCCCCTGCTTAGCGCTCAGCATACAGGGAGTGGGACGACTGGTTTGCCCGTTGTCAGCATAATGTGACCGAGTGGGGTGTGTTGCTTCGGCGGTATGCTTCAGTGATATAGCACTATACAAAGGGCAACAGTTCCACTATACAAGACGACACAACACGAACATACTGCAGTCTCCCAAAACACGCACCTCGCACTCCACACACGCTTCACACTGCATACATGGGAGGCCGTCCTTACATTACCCTGGCTTTTAACATGACGTTAAAATAATCAAACAAACCAAAGTGTTTGGCATCCCCTCAATACAATTGTAAGATGTATGTGGCAGCATCAAATTACCTCTTTGCTTGAGTGAAGCAGCTTTCCTTTCCTTTCATGTGCTGCGTCTTCGCGACGTCAAAAACACGAATATAAAAAGAAATAGAAATTCGTTGTTTTTACAAGTTGTCATCAACTGAACTGTACAAGTTAATGTTTTGAATTAATTTGCTGCTTTTTTATTTATATACCAGGTTCAATGGCGGGCAGTACTTTGGGGTCTTCTAATCCAGTTCATCATGGGTATCATTATCCTAAGATGGCCGCCTGGTTACAAGGTTTGTAAACTGATGGGGGATGGCGTTGCGAAATTCCTCTCCTTCACCGACTTCGGGTCCAAGTTTGTGTTCGGAGAGAAAACCTATACCATGCACGTCGTTGTATTCAAGGTAAATGCATTTTTCACCGTTACGCTAAAATTGTTTGCTTTCAAGGTAAACCGATATTGTTGCAGCAGGTTGAAAGTTTCCTTATTGCAGCAATTTTTTGAAATCCTCTATAATTAGCTTTAAGTATCAAAATCAGCCAAAAACGTTTTAAAATTTTTACCGATATAAACTATCATCAAAAATGATTGCCGTTGTGATAATATTAAAAGACAATTAATAGCAAAATTAAGATTTCTTGATGTACCTTTATGATGTATTTTTCAGTTAAACATGAGTAAGGCATTCCTCTCACGCTCTCTCTTTCCTTCCAGATCGTACTTGTAACTTAGTTGTGTACTTGAATGACGAATTTATCTCTCTCTCTCCCCAGATTTTACCAGTGGTTGTGTGCTTGAATGATGTATTTCTCCTTCTCTCTCCAGATTTTACCGGTGGTTGTGTACTTGAATGACGTATTTCTCCTTCTCTCTCCAGATTTTACCGGTGGTTGTGAACTTAAATGACGTATTTCTCCTTCTCTCTCCAGATTTTACCGGTGGTTGTGTACTTGAATGACGTATTTCTCCTTCTCTCCCCAGATTTTACCGGTAGCTGTGTACTTTAATGACGTATTTCTCCTTCTCTCCCCAGATTTTACCGGTGGTTGTGAACTTAAATGACGTATTTCTCCTTCTCTCTCCAGATTTTACCGGTGGTTGTGTACTTTAGTGCCGTTGTATCCATACTATACTACCTCGGTGTGATGCAGTTCATCATCAAAGGTTTAGCTAAATTGTTCGAGTTCACAATGAACACCACACCTGTCGAGTCCTTCGCCACTGCCGCTCATATTTTCATTGGTCAGGTGAGTCCAATGTCCAGCTATGTGAGGTACAAAGTTTGACACTATCATCTGGAAAGATTAGTAGCGTATCCAATAATCCATTTTATCATTTTCAAGTTATGTCAGTTTTGTCGTGAAAGAAAACAATATTTAACCATTGGAATGGTTCTAATACGCTTTTCGATGTTTCTTCCTATATAAGTTAGTAATATCATTTATTTTAGCAGAATATTTCGCGCTATTGATGATTTCATATCTGCTTATTCTAATGTGCAATTCAGTACAATATATTGAATCAATAAAAGTAAAATAAAATGTCTTTCTTCGTCACTTTTGTTCTTGATAATTACTGTCTAATTACTAAGCACAAAGCATCATATACACTGTGTTATTGATCCGAAGGTTAGGTGTGAAATTCCCTGTAGAAATTGTACTTTGTTAAAGATGCTCCACTGCTGACAAATAGTATTTTTTCACTATCAAAAACAGGAGCAGACGATAAAATATTTTTCTTCAGTTACAAAAGTTACTTACTTTACACCATTACCACCAATAGAAAGTTTGAGCTTTTAATTTTACTTCAAGTTCAAATTACAAAAAATAATTAATCTGTCGGCGGTGGAGCATCTTTAACAATGAAATAATTAAAAAAAAACACAATAAATTAAAAAAAAGATATTTACTTACAATGTATCTAGATGAATTGATTTACAAAATATGTGCCTTGTTATGGCATAACTGCCATAACTATGAATTTATTATGTCATTATGACCCTGAAGCGGCTCCACTTAGATCTAGATTTTCTCAAACCATCGTCCTTGACCCTGACTGACCTTGACTTCTTCTAAATATCCCAACAGGTTGTGTCTACTGTGGCCTTGAAGCCATTCCTCCGTGACCTCACGTTATCCGAACTCAATGCCGTGATGACGTCAGGCTTTGCGACGGTAGCCGGAACAGTTATAGCTGCCTATATAGAATTTGGGGTAAGTACGGAATTATTATAGTACATCTTTTTCCATGAATGGTCGTAAATTGGTTTTTACGCGAGTCAACATTTTCGCGGTCTTCAAAGTAAAAACGAGAAAAAATATTGGTTTCAGATTTTCTGGCTTTCAAGGTATATGAGTCAATCATTTCTCAATGTTTCATGATCATAGCAATTACCCGCAAAATTGCGAAAATATCATCCCTGCTAAAATAACAGACTACACCGTATTTCTCATGTCAATAACATCATTTCGCCCTATCGAAACATCATTTGGTTTGCACTTACTTTGTTCTTCGCAAGAAAAAAGTATAACTATCTTAAAAATGAAATCTTCCAACATTTGCGATCTTGTAGGTTCCTTGACTCAAGGAATATCTACTACTGTGGATTGAATTACTTCAATCTTCTCAAATGAAGCGCAAACTAGTGTGACTGAACACACCCCAACCGGTCACATTTTAAACTGACAACGGATATCTCGTTGGAATCTCATGGGAATTCCATGCAACCTTTGGGCAGTTGAAGTTGTTGATTCATGAAGATTCTTGGAATTTCCTAGAACTGTTGTCTTTTTTAAATTGCATTGTTTACCTCCACACAGGTTCCGGCAGAGCACGTGATTACTGCGTCATTCATGTCGGCCCCGGCAGCGTTGGCAGTGAGTAAGCTGAACTGGCCGGAAACGGAAGTACCAACCGGGGAGGCGAAAGATGTCTACGTTAACCTTAATGTCGGGTGAGAGCATTGATCACATGACTGGTCTTTTATTGCGGTTAGAGGAATTAATTAACTGATGACTGTAATAAAGATTTGAGAAAAGTTTTAAAAAAGATTTGATACAGCATTTGGAAAAAAACCTCTATATTCGCGTGTCCTCAGAACACATCAAAATGGAATTTTGCATATAATATGTAAATTGTATGCTACAAATGCAATATGTGTGTAATTATAATATCAATATTAACTATTGCACACCAGACATTTGATACATTGTAGAACTATGACGCAAATATACTTATTTAACTTAGGAATTAGGTACTGTCAATGTTCTTATTTTGGCACATTTAAATTAAAAAAACCGTGATTTTGAAAAGGTTAATGCAGTGATGAAATCACGCATTCGTAATGATTGTTACTGTAACGTTGTATAGAATAAAATAAAAATTATAAATAAATATTATCCATAATGATGAGAATGTTTGATTTCATGAAAAACGATATATTAAAATAAGAAAATCGAATAACTCGATTGACGAAGTATTAAAACAGGTTCGTGTATATAAATTAAATAAAATGTAGATATAAAATCGAAATTAGACTTTATGTAGTTACAATGATATCGGATACTCATTTGGTGTGATATCAGACGCTGATTATATGAAGAATTTCAATTTGTTATACAATTTTGATACCTGGTGCTAATTATGTACGGCGTTATGACATGTGTATTACCAGACACTTATAAAGTATTAAAAATTGATGCCAAATACTAAATAGGTATGCAATTATAATACCAAACCCTAATTAGATTTTCATCTGTATCATAAAGATCACAAAGATTAGACAATGCCTGATACTCAATCCTATTGACATTAATATCATTAAAATATTTTGAAATTAAAATTAGATTTTCAATTTTGTTAATTGAATCTAATTATGTAAACAATTGTGACATTAATTCGGTATGGAAATATGATACCAATCACTCTTGGTGTATGCAAATAGGATACATTATACATGTACTAGTAACACACACTAATTTGGCATACAATCAGGACAGCATATTCCAATGAGATTTGTTACTTTGATACTAGTCATTATCCAGGGATGTATTTATGATACCAGACACTTGCTAGTGTTGTTGTTTGACGACAGTCCCTAAGCACGTCCTTGTGCTGCGTCCTCAGATCTAATACCTTTGACTAGTAGAAACAATTGAAGGATATTGTATTAGTATCTTGCCACTAGTTTGGAATAACTTGACAAATATTCACTCATCTGTTGTTCAGAACGAACCAATTTCGTTTTTCCGTCTTGCCTTAATCTGTTGTTGTTCTGTCAACTCTCGTTTTCTGGCCAGTTCCTCTATTAATTAAACGTTATATCTATTATTTTTCAGTTTTCGCTTATTTATGAAGACAAATATCTTTACATTCCCGTTTCAGAAGCAACACATACTTTCTTATTTTCCATGTTTGTCTCCTTTTCGATAATATGGGAGTAAAACATTGTAAATCACCATTCTTTCGCTAAATAACATCTGCATCATTTTTATTGATAGGAATTTCCATTCAATTTTTACATCGGCGAAAGTTAATCTTCGCGAATTCGGTTTGAAACGGATATACGCACGAAAAAGTGTTTTCACGAAAAAAGTGTTTTCAGTTTATCATCCCTCACAATGCTGATACCATGCACATATATCGATAATTTTGGGGTCAGATTTTTTTAGCAGTAATGATGACATTATGGAATCACAGGCTGTTTCGGTTGCCATATTGTTCTTTGAGCTTCATTTTATTTTTCAAGTCAGTCTGGAGAGTTTAGAGAGTAGTTTTTAATTTCAGATTTATGATGACTTTGACTTAAGAATATATCTTGTTATGACAAGGACTTTTAAACGATTTCATTCATTGTTGATATTTTACTGACTTATCATTTCTTGTATATGGGACACAAACATCCTTTTGCCCAAATGGAAGTTATTGTCTTTGTAAAAGTCGGATCTAATAGATCTGATTAATGACAATAATTTACCAACATCAGGCGTTTAGGCCTACTGGGCTAATGTGTCTTTAAAATGGTTGTTTCTGTTTCTGTTTTGCGCTCAGCTTAAAGGGAGTGGGACGACTGGTTTGTCCATTGTCATTAGAATGTCGCATGTTTGCTCTGTGTCTCTGGTAGCATATTTCAATGAGATAGCAATAAACATGTATAAAGGGCAATAGTTCCACTATTACAAAGAGCCCCAATACAAACATACTGCAGTCTACAAAAAACACGCACGCACTTCACTTCACGCACGCAATACATACGGAAGATACACGGAAGGTCGTTCATAAATGACCATGGCTGTCAGTAGGGGGTTATAAACAACCATCCAACCAACCATTTCTTCGTGTATACGTATGCGTTTTATTTTATGCTTGACTTTGATTTTCTCCTGTCAAAACGTGTTCATTTTGTAGCTATAATAATTGTTGTGTAATGCATTTTGCTTCTTTTCTATGAAGATTATGGAGAGAAGTCTTGACGTTCAAAAAGTAAAATCTAGAAAATTAATTCAAACGGTTTAAAAATTTTCTCGATTTGGTCTTCAGGGTATTTATGCTTGAACCAATTCTCAAAATTTCACGGATCCAATTTTCTTGGTCATAGAAATATAACGCGAAATCGCGGAAATATCATAATTAAGCAGTTATACGGTATAAATGTTCGTTTAAAACTTAATACGTCATATTTACCTACAGGAACGAAAACAACAATCTTTGCTCTTTGCTTCCATTGATATTTTGATATCTCACTCATGATGGAGATTATGGAGGGAAGTCTTGACGTTCGTTTTGACAAACAAAACTGTTTGGTCAGACTTAGCGAAACTTACATTGATTGTTGATATATATTTTTGTTGAAATTTTATTCGTCATTTTAACTACAGAAACGAGCACAACATTATGGAGGCTGCCTCGGCAGGCGCGTTAACAGCCATCAAACTGATTTCTTACGTCACTGTGAATCTCATCGCTTTCATCTCCCTCCTCGCCTTCGTCGACTATTCTCTGTCCTTCATGGGGTCACGTGTCGGTCATCCAGAGTTCACGTTCCAGGTAAAGATAGAAAAAAAAAAAAATAAAAAGAATAATGACAAAAATGTCCTCGGGATATTGATTTTAATCTTAGGTCAACCTATAATTACATTTTGTGTACGGCATGCTGTACAATTATTTTCGGGCGTTTGTTACAGGGAGCATAGTAAACTAAACTGGTCGAAGTATCATTTTAAATGTCCACTGCCTTTCTAAAACAACAATAACACAAGAAAATTTAAATCGATGCCATATGATGATATTGAACACAAAACAAATGTAAAATTCCTGTGTCATGTATATTAGCAGGGAAGATGTATTTCGCTGTTTTGCAGTCTGGCGCAGTGATAGTCAACTAACGCGCGGCAATTAGGACGACAGCGGGAAATATAATACAAAATTAAAAATTATTTTTATTTTATTCAAATTGTTTAGAAGGTGATGTTAATAACTTTTGCGACTCTATAAAAGTGTCGATCTCGTTTTACATTCCCTTTTAAAGATTAAAAGCCGTTTCGGAAAGGTAGTGGGCCTTTAAAATAGAAATGTCTATAGACGTGGTAAAATTACCAGATAAAATATAAGCAGCTGACCTAACGTAGAAACAGGTTAAAATATATTCGGTATGGTGCATGGTTGTTTATATTTCCGGTCAAGACAATTTCCGCGAAACTAAAAACCCGCGAATTAAATGGAAAGAATGAGAAGTAAGATAACCCGTACAGCTTATTTATGTTAGAAATTGACAGGTGTGCGAATGTTTCTCCTAGCTAATTGTAGTTTTAAGTAGGCGATCGCGAAATTTTCTTTTCGCGAAACTAAACATCTATACAGCATCGATATAATTAAAGTATATAACAGCTTTAAAATGTAAACTAACTGTAAATGCAATTATTTTTGCGGTTCGTAATTTTAGCACAAAATTGTGATGAGTTTGCTCTTGCAGTTTTAACGTAAATGAACCGTCCATTTGCGCAGTACTGACTTAAAAACAATTATCGATATTTCATTTTTATTCACTTACGTTTCATTGTAGTTCCTGTGTTCGTACACTTTCATGCCTCTAGCCCTGGTGATGGGGGTTCGCTGGCAGGACTGTGGAAAAGTGGCTGAACTCATTGGCAAGAAAATATTCATCAACGAGTTTCTGTCATTCGCCGACCTAGGAACGATGATAAAGAACGATGAAATAAATGTAGGCATAAACACTAAAGTATTGCTTCAAATTATACAAGTACTGACATGCAAAAGAAACTTAACTTTCTGCATGGGTACCAAATTCTTGCTTCAAAATTCTCTGAATATAAGTTTGCTGATGAAAGTTAATTTTCAGTCAATAACAGCATTTTTATAAGAATATTTTACAATCATGAAACAACGTTGTATGGCATAGCAATATGGTACCTCTTATGGCGTACACATATCAGAATTTTTAATCTTGAAAATGAAAGCACCTGACCTTGTGCTGACCCTTAGTCTATTAGATATAAACAATCCATTTGATATTTCAAAGCAAACAAATCTTAATGTTTTGATAATGTCTTAACTTTAATTTTATCATTTGATAGACTCTATTTTCTCATTGGAAATTTGGCTTGTTGCTCTATTGTATTGTTGTCTACCTTCTATATCTACTTTCAAATGTAGAATTTCTAACTTAGTGATAGGCAATAACATATTTTAATTGAATTATTTTCTTGTTTGAAGGACCGTTCAATAGTAATAGCTACTTACATTCTGTGCGGGTTCGGCAGTATTGCCGCCATGGGAATCAACCTTGGTGCTTTCACAGCTGCCGACTCGAGCAGACGACAGGACTACGCCAAGGGAATGCTCAGAGCAATGGTTGGCGGGAATGTAGCCTGCTTCATGACGGCGTGCGTTGCAGGTAAAACATTTCGTAACGTTTCGTTGGAGATTTCTTATACTACTACTGGTCGTTGAAGTTTCATCCTCGACAATCCAGGAGTTGCTATCACTTAGCATTTGGGCTAGTGCGTTATGTGAATACAGAGCACAGGGACTTGCAATTCAATTGATAATATAAAGCGGTAAAAAGCATAACGGTAGGCCTATGGAGCTACTGGTGAACTCTACAGTCCTCTTCCGTTATACAATTTACAGCAACTTTTTATACCTATATGATCTGCAAGCGCCTGTGATCCAGAGTAAAATGAATTGAATAAATGTTATTATTACTATGTTCTTTTCTATGTTTCAGGCATTCTTTACCAGGGAAATCCATTTGAAAACATGGCGGAATTAAATCCGAATGTGACTGCATTATTTAACTCTACCTCATTAAATGGTACCTCATTGACACCCGACATATTTAACCAATCGTCATTGTTTAATAGTTCCTTAGCAATCGGGGCTACGTGATGATGACGTCATTTTAGGATGTTCAACTTTATCAAATAAAATAAAAGTGACGTTCTGGCGGTAGACCTATGAAGTCATCGTTAGCTTACTGTACATCTTGGTTGTGATATACAGAGCTTGATGTTTTTCACATTGGTGTTCAACTACAGGTACTGGTTTACGCGTGTTAGACAACTCTGGTTCAACTAAACTAGGCCTATGCGAAATATCTGATCATATCAGATAACATTGATTGAATCACATTAATCTTTTGTCAGGTTTGTGAATCTTGTGGGAGCCGTAATCCCTATTTAGCAGATACACGTCGACCAGAGTCGAGATTGGACAATCGTAATAACATTGTAACTATAAAATATTCACAACGTGCATTGAACTACATTTACTTTTGGAGAAACTTTGTCATATATGTGCCATACGTCTTCGGAAGTGAAACAGTGTTTAAAAGAATTTGTCCTGATAAAGGAAAGCCCGAGAGACTCTGGCCCTGACACCAGACTTAGACATTATGACAGATATCTGTCTGGCGACTAAGACATTACAGAGTGGTTCACATGCATTATAATTGTTGACATTGCGGGCAGCTCTACATGCCACTAAGGAAATGTTGATATAGTAGCCATACAGTATAGAAATCCAATATATTGTCGACGAATCCTTGCATGAAAAATTCTGTGATTTAAAGTTCAGATGGTGCTGCCAATTTTTAACACGAGAAGTCACTGGTCAGATGATTTCTAAGAAAATGTTGATTAACTGATTGTTAGACGCAGCATTCTGTTGGAATATAGAAGAGCATTGAGGAGATTTTTTTTACGTTTCAGCATTAATGAATACGATGCATTATATACTTTGGTACCTGGCTTTAAGCTTATGACATAAATATTACGATGATACAATTAATATTATTATAATCGCACTTGTTTTAATCCCAAAAAAGGGAGTCATTTACAGGCTTTTCTTGTTGACCCCACCCTCCCTCAAGATATAAGATGGTAATGTTATGATATATTTTACAATTTTGATTGTTACTGTTCGTGTGTATGTGTCATTTTATATATAGAAGAAATTTGCATATATAGTTTTACATTCCAACAAGCGTATGTGTTCGCAAAAGGGGCCTCAGTGGTCGAGTGACGTATACGTGTTTTGCTTCTGTGTATTTCTACTCTCAATTTAAATATCAAAGAAACACAATTTAACAAAGCATGACAATTTATTGGCTCGTGCCCTATCCGGGCCTCGAATAGAATGGGGGATGTGGATGTGGCGCAGTGGTAGAAGGCGCAGCTATGTTTGGCTAGGCGATTGGGTGCCGTAGATCGTGAGTTCGAGGCCTGGATAGGGCACGAGTCAATAAATTGTCATGCTTTGTTAAATTGTGCTTCTTTGATATTTACTCTCATTTAATTAATTATATAGCTATATTTATTTTATTTTAATGATTATGTACATGAACGATGGTATGGTAGTGTATGGCTGTTAATATACGTACATATTGCATACATTATGTGTGTATTTCTTGATATTGTGATTTAAAACCATGTGTGCATGTATGAATATTCACTCTGCCAACATATTTCCACAAGCCCTCCACCTCTGGTTCGCGAGTTCGTATCCTATGTTGGGCAGTTTCTACTGCTTACTATACTGGCTTGATCATCATAACATCCACTTACTCCTACCCTCATTCTCTCGTCTCGACCCCTACGTTCATACCTTCATACTCCTACCCTCATTCCCTCGTCTCGACCCCCTACGTTCCTACCTTTATACTCCTACCCTCATTCTCTCGTCTCGACCCCCTACGTTCCTACCTTCATACTCCTATCCTCATTCTCTCGTCTCGACCCCCTACGTTCCTACAGTTATGCAATACGATCACATCAGCAGTATGACGAATAAGAAATTGTGATTTTCAACTTTATCAAATTGTATTATTTTGATATAGAAATATAAATATTTTTGATCATAAGTACGGTTTTATGTTGACGTTGGTTTACATTTTTTCTAAATTGAAAGAACGTATTGATTGACTTTCTTAGAGGCATTAACGATATTTTCATCGACACCCACGGTTGACTGCACAACGTGGATAAGTGTAGCGTGAGCAATCAACCGTGTCTCCGACAATATCGCACGTTATCTCGGTTTCAAATTATAATTGGCTGAAGAAAACAACAAATATATTTCTCTATCACTGTTAAGATGAATCTATTGTTTGAATGATAAGAATGAGTTTGATTTTATGATTTACATTTGTAATGTTTCTCGCAACATGCGCAATGCGACTTGTAACGTAGTTGTGAGAAAGTGACGTTTTGTGACAGATACACACAGACTTTCTCACAACCTACGTTACAAGTGTGGTGCGAATGACGTTTTGTGACAAAGTTGGATGTTTTCGGTTTTGATAGTCGTGGAAGTTAAAATGGACACATTTGATAAAAAAAGCCTTATGTAGTAGGAGACTGTGGTAATGTCTCCTTGTGATAGCGAAAACTCTATATGGTTCTTTGATCTAAAGGAAATTCTATAAATATGTGTGTCTTTTTATGATAGAGGTAACTCTGATATATTTATAGTGTGCTGCCATGCCGAATCATACAAACAATGACAGATAGCAAGATGACAATGCGAAAAGTTGAAATTTGAATTTATGTCTTATGTGGTAAATCTACATTCCATATTGTATGTATTTGCAATCATGTTTGTGTATTGAAGATTTAAATGATTAATGATTTTATATGGGAATAATTCAATTTTGCTTGTTACAAGCATTTTCATTGGCTTAAATATTTACTTTATCAACCCATAAAGGAAAAAACGGCGTCGCTTTAACGTTACTTTTGATTGGCTGAGATGTCGGCGTATTGATTTCATAGACAAATGAGTCCCAAAATGAATTCTAAATATTGAAGAGATTATCTTTAATAAATTGAATTATAAGGAACAATTTGAATATATTTTTTATGTTATGGAGATATAACACAAAAATCTGAGTGTACTCTCATCATAAACACACTCAGATTTTTGTGTTATATCTCCATAACATTAAAAATATATTCAAGTTAATCCTTAAATATATAAGCGACATATTTATAGTAAAATTTGGTATTTTTTATTTATGCAAAAAAAACATGCTATAGCATTATCATCTGTATAAGGAATGATAATTGTAATTTTGAAATTGTACTATTTTACTATGGAATGATAAAATCGTGGTGAGTGCAGTGTTAGTTACAGGTTGATGTAAATTGAAGGAAGATTTTGATTTAATTTGTTTGATTTATATTTATCATGGTTTCAAAATAATGAAATAATGATTAATGAATAAAAACTAAATGAAGAGACCAATTTAGATATCTGTGATTCCATCTTCCATACTCCAGGGGTTACTATCACTGACATTATATATCCACCCCTGTACTATCTCATAGTAAATCTGGAAGCAGTTCAAGAGAAAATAATTAATCAATCACAGGTCTGCAGAGATCTCATTTGAAGATAACGGAGAGAGCAACTCCAATCTTCAACTGTATTTATTTTATTTTGAACAAAAATACAATTAAATCTAGGAATCTGTAAGTAACAAATTGGGGCCACAGTGGCCGAGTGGTTAAAAATGTCCATACATATTACCACAAGCCCTCCACCTGAATTCAAATCCCATGTGGGGCAGTTGCCAGGTACTGACTGCTGTTTGGTGGTTTTTCTCTGGGTACTCCGGCTTTCCTCAACCAACAAATCTGGCATGTCCTTTCATGACCCTGGCTGTTAATAGGACGATAAACTAATAAATCCTTAACCCAGTGAGCCACGAATGTTATTACAATAATTAATTTTCACCTGCTGAATATTAAAAATTTATAATAGGTGCAGGAATTACGTATACTCTATGGGAAATCACCAATGAAATATTCTGCATTTATATATTATAGAGTTATCTGCACTTGTTTGTAGGTACTAATTATTACGACGTGTTTATATGAGTGCAATGTCAGGGTTTTTTTATACAGAAAACACGTTTTGGCTCACCAAGTAATGACATTGCAATCAATACCTACCTGCAAGGGAGATAAATTTTGCAATATGTTACAATGGAATTGCTCAGATTGTGAATATCGCCAGCTGTAGTGGATTACATTTGTCTTCCTATCTTCTAGAAACATATGTTCTAGAGTTGTTGGAAAACTGTCTACACTGTGCCTTATTGTATAATGCTTATGACAGAATGTTAGCTGTATTAAGAATTTTAGTATTACGGAACAAGAGTGCTAAAAAGACATTTGCTTGTGTCCATGACAGAAATCAGTTGACTTAATAACAAGAGGCCCAGAGGGCCTGTATCGCTCACCTGGTTTGTAAGTAATGTTCTGAATATAAGTTCATTGTTTCTTTTCTGAAGAAATTTGGATATTTACCTCTAATTCCCCTATATTGGGCCCCACTCTTTCTCCTCCAGGGGGGTCAAAGCCAAAATTTATACAAATTCTGTTAACCCCAAGGATGTATCTGGCCAAATTTGGTTACAATCCATGCAGAACTCTAAGACAAGTAGAATTTTTAGGATTTACCTCTATTTCCCCTATTGGGGACCCGCCCTTCCTGCCCCCGGGGGGGTCAATGCCAAAATTTATACAAGTTCTGTTCCCCTTCCCCCAAGGATGTTTCTGGCCAAATTTGGTTACAATCCATGCAGAACTCTAGGACAAGTAGCGATTTATAGGATTTACCTCTATTTCCCCTATTGGGCCCCATCCCTCCTGCCCCAAGGGGGTCAGAGCCAAAATTTATACAAGTTCTGTTCCCCTTCCCCCAAGGATGTTTGTGGCCAAATTTGGTTACAATCCATGCAGAACTCTAGGACAAGTAGCGATTTATAGGATTTACCTCTATTTCCCCAATTGGGCCCCATACCTCCTGCCCATGGGGGGTCAGAGCCAAAATTTATACAAGTTCTGTTCCCCTTCCCCCAAGGATGTTTCTGGCCAAATTTGGTTACAATCTATGCAGAACTCTAGGACAAGTAGCGATTTATAGGATTTACCTCTATTACCCCTATTGGGCCCCATCCCTCCTGCCCCAAGGGGGTCAGAGCCAAAATTTATACAAGTTCTGTTCCCCTTCCCCCAAGGATGTTTGTGGCCAAATTTGGTTACAATCCATGCAGAACTCTAGGACAAGTAGCGATTTATAGGATTTACCTCTATTTCCCCAATTGGGCCCCATACCTCCTGCCCATGGGGGTCAGAGCCAAAATTTATACAAGTTCTGTTCCCCTTCCCCCAAGGATGTTTCTGGCCAAATTTGGTTACAATCTATGCAGAACTCTAGGACAAGTAGCGATTTATAGGATTTACCTCTATTACCCCTATTGGGCCCCGCCCCTCCTGCCCCCTGGGGGTCAGAGCCAAAATTTATACAAGTTCTGTTCCCCTTCCCCCAAGGATGTTTCTGGCCAAATTTGGTTACAATCCATACAGAACTCTAGGACAAGTAGCGATTTATAGGATTTACCTCTATTACCCCTATTGGGCCCCGCCCCTCCTGCCCCCAGGGGGTCAGAGCCAAAATTTATACAAGTTCTGTTCCCCTTCCCCCAAGGATGTTTCTGGCCAAATTTGGTTACAATCCATGCAGAACTCTAGGACAAGTAGCGATTTATAGGATTTACCTCTATTACCCCTATTGGGCCCCGCCCCTCCTGCCCCCTGGGGGTCAGAGCCAAAATTTATACAAGTTCTGTTCCCCTTCCCCCAAGGATGTTTCTGGCCAAATTTGGTTACAATCCATGCAGAACTCTATGACTAGTAGCGATTTAAAGGAAATGTTGACGACGGACGGGACGGGACGGACGGACGGACGACGGACGGACGGACGGACGGACGGACGGACGACGACGGACGCCGCGCCATGACATAAGCTCACCGGCCCTTCGGGCCAGGTGAGCTAAAAATGTTATATTTTTAGACTTAAGTTTTGTTGTCATTTATTAAAAGATGTCCCGACATATCAACAGACGCCCTCCGACTCTAGGTCAGTCAGTTGCTAGGTATTGACCACTGGTCAGTTAAGTACTCATGCTTTCCTCCACCAATGAACCTGGTACTTCAATGACTCTGGCTTTTAACAGGACATGTATTTTAACAGGACATTATACATGTACTTATAAAACCAAACTTTCAGTAAAGGTCAATATTTTTTTATTTCAACAATCCCTGTAACCTCCAACCTCTTCACTGGAGAATATCATAAATACAGAAGCTTAGTATAATTGTCTTTGCACTTTCAATTTGGAAAATGAGTTAATAAATAAACAACACATTTTTTAATTTTTCAATTTTTAAACATTTATTACTGACAAACAATTTCAACCATAATTTGAATTGTAAGTTGCTGGCATGATGGTTTTCGAATTGTTGAGTTTGAATTTGAGTTATGTTATGAGATATGGAGATAAAATAATGCTTAGCTTTAAAACATTAAGCAAAACAGAAATACTCTTCAGCAGATATCACATGACATTATAACTTGTTTGTAATAAAATTGATTAAAATTGATTTAATTCGTCAAAAAAAATTAAAATTGAGCAAAACTGAAGTTGGTAATAAAATGAACATTTCCTTCAATAAAGAAGTTTTAATAGAACTTCTTAAAAAAGTTCTGATTCAACTAAAATGAGACAAAGATAAAATTTTCTTTTTGCCTAAATTTTTTATGGTATAAGAACACAAAAACTAACAAACAATTTTGAACAATTAAGTAATTGATACTAATAATTTTGTTTGAGTTCATATTTTAAAACTTGATTTGAAATACAAAAACATTTTCCAAAAGAAGATTTGATGTCAAAAATATGATATAGTATGTAACTTCTTTTACAAATTGACCGATGCATTGTTTGAAGAAGACACATTTAGTTGTCCACTTAAAATATTACAAAACAACATTCCATTGACACTATAACGCATTCATATAATATACATGTGTATATTTGGTCAAATTTTTGCAAAAAATTATCTGACATCTATATATATTGGTAATCATTTGTTAATAACATCATGTCATCTAGAGAATCACTCTAACCCATGGGTTAAGTGAAGTTAACAAGTACCTGTACATGTAGTTGCTTTAATTAGCATATGGTTTTTCACTATCTTCGCGGAACTTGATAAGTAAGTTAATTACCCACAAATGATAAAGAAGGATAAGTAAGAAAAGAAAATTAAGCTTGTTAATGATAGAAATTGAGAAAAATGTGACCTTTGTGAATTTGTATCAAAGAGATCGCAAATTTTTTTTATTCAAAATTACACAACTGTTGCGTATATTCTGTACAACTTGAATATCAAAACTTCCTTTTAGAAAGATACAATGAGTGATCTCCAATATAATAACTTGTGTTACATCTCAGCAACAAACACACTAATATTTGTAACTTTCAATACGTAACAGGTTTGGCAAACAGTGGTTATCACATTAATAATGTTATCTACATAAAAAACTGCTGTGTCAACAGCTGTGACTTTATATATAAATGTACATACACAGTATGTATGTTAATATCACATTTCATCATACATCATAAGTAATGTAAAGTCATAACACAAAAGCATTGTAACATCAGTTTGAATGTTTCATTTTTGTTTGTTTGCAAAGCAACAAAATTACATGTTGTATCTTATTACACCATGAATTATTCTGGCAATGGCACTGGGAGTGATCTCCCTGTAGAACACCAAGTGTGTTTCCTTTGATAGCAATACGTCGCTGTAGCACATATTTCGACCAAGTCAAAGTGTTTGCAGATCAAAATCAGGCATTTTCCATTCTCTCTAGTTTTCTGGTCATTTTAGAATCGCTGACATTCCTGATCTAGATGTCTATTGTTTCTTACATTTCCAAGCTCTCTTTCTCACGTTTCGGAGCGCAATTTCACAGGTCACGCTTCCTGGTCATGTTCGAGCTTTTTCTTTCTTTTTTTCCCTCCTGGTCACGTTTCGAAACTGTGTTTCTCGCATTTCCGAGCTACATTTCTCATGTTTTCGAGCTTTGTTTCTCACGTTTCAGAGCTGCGTTTCCAGATACACACTAGATTGTTGTCTGTACCACACACCATGTAGTCCTTACTACTATTTACAGCTATAGAGTTGATAACAACACCCTGTAAAACAAAAACCATCATTACACAAACATTACAACAAATATTGTACAGTCAAATTATCACTTAATAAAATCTGAACAGTGATAAAAGGCACTTTCCTAACTAGAAATATTACACAAACATTACAACCAATATTTCATATCTTGATATTTATTCAAGGGGAGGCATCATTTATTATTCAATTTCCAAATATTGTATTGACAAAAAGATGTTAGTGTCAATTGGATTAGACATCAGGCGTAGCCTATCTTAGTCTTCTCCCGATATTGGTGGTACAAACAAATAATTTCAAATATACATGGTGAGGTTTATGAAAATAAGGGGAGGTAACTCCTAGATGAGGAATGACATAATTTTTGATCATATTTATTGTAACTCTATAAATTAACAGTTAATTTTCATTTTTTATATAATAACCAAATACTATCACATTATTCTAACTATACTTGATAGTATGTATATTTTATGATATTGGTCCTATTCGCCACAACAGATACAGGCTATAAAGTCCACATGTGTTTAACACAATTAGACACCACTGATGGACATCAAGAACCAATCTCACAAAATACACATATATTTGATTTGTGGAGTTACAACTATATTTGTAATTACTGGTGTTTACCCATTATTAGTTTCTTAGGAGTTACCTTACTTAAATATTTGATGATTTTAAAATAACACAAGAAAAGAAGATGAATGATAATCATATTAACATATTAACAGAGAGACAATTCAAAAATTGAGTATGTATAAGTCTCATTAGGCTGCCCATATAGTACAAATATATTGTTAGTTGCTAGCTGTATCAAGGTGGATCTCCAGGGAAGAAGGATTATAGGTACATGTACATATAAACAATAATGTATAATTTTATAAGACTTACCATTACTATGATCTACATGGCTACATATACCAGAATAATAAATATTTTATTTATCATTTATTATTCATTGATTGTAAACTTAAAGTAATTGTAGGTTAAATTTTTAAAACTAATCATCTTCGATAACGTTACTAACATCATTTCTTGATGGAATTCCTGTGTTTTGATCACAATCAAGTGAATCTCCCCCCCCCCCCTTTTTTTTTCTTTTTCTGAAAAGCATCCAATAACAAAAATAAACTGTACCCACCTTATCTGTAAGTAGGTCCTTCATGCTGTCTGCATGTCTGCCAAGGGTCACTTCAGGCCATTCTAACACCTAAACATCAATTAATAATCAATAAAGAAAACTTTAACTTGTAATGGTATGTATTTCGTCCTATCCTTACACAATTCACTTTGGAAGCATAATGGTTGTACAATTTCTGTTGCTAGTTGCATGTTTGTCAATTCAGGATCACAAAGTGCAAATATTTGAAATTTTATTTTGTTGTCAACCGGCATTTGAAGACAACAACAATAGTTTTCCATAAAATAGATAACAGGTTTGACTGTACCAATAATTAGTCTCAACTACAACAGAATAACTTACCCTAGACTGTTGTAGTACTGTACCAGAGGATTCTATATAACTTACCCTAGACTGTTGTAGTACTGTATCAGATTCTATATAACTTACCCTAGACTGTTGTAGTACTGTATCAGATTCTATATAACTTACCCTAGACTGTTGTAGTACTGTATCAGATTCTATATAACTTACCCTAGACTGTTGTAGTACTGTATCAGAGGATTCTATATAACTTACCCTAGACTGTTGTAGTACTGTATCAGAGGATTCTATATAACTTACCCTAGACTGTTGTAGTACTGTATCAGAGGATTCTATATAACTTACCCTAGACTGTTGTTAGTACTGTATCAGATTCTATATAACTTACCCTAGACTGTTGTAGTACTGTATCAGATTCTATATAACTTACCCTAGACTGTTGTAGTACTGTATCAGGATTCTATATAACTTACCCTAGACTGTTGTAGTACTGTATCAGATTCTATATAACTTACCCTAGACTGTTGTAGTACTGTATCAGAGGATTCTATATAACTTACCCTAGACTGTTGTAGTACTGTATCAGATTCTATATAACTTACCCTAGACTGTTGTAGTACTGTATCAGAGGATTCTATATAACTTACCCTAGACTGTTGTAGTACTGTATATCAGATTCTATATAACTTACCCTAGACTGTTGTAGTACTGTATCAGATTCTATATAACTTACCCTAGACTGTTGTAGTACTGTATCAGATTCTATATAACTTACCCTAGACTGTTGTAGTACTGTATCAGATTCTATATAACTTACCCTAGACTGTTGTAGTACTGTATCAGAGGATTCTATATAACTTACCCTAGACTGTTGTAGTACTGTATCAGATTCTATATAACTTACCCTAGACTGTTGTAGTACTGTATCAGAGGATTCTATATAACTTACCCTAGACTGTTGTAGTACTGTATCAGATTCTATATAACTTACCCTAGACTGTTGTAGTACTGTATCAGGATTCTATATAACTTACCCTAGACTGTTGTAGTACTGTATCAGATTCTATATAACTTACCCTAGACTGTTGTAGTACTGTATCAGATTCTATATAACTTACCCTAGACTGTTGTAGTACTGTATCAGATTCTATATAACTTACCCTAGACTGTTGTAGTACTGTATCAGATTCTATATTAACTTACCCTAGACTGTTGTAGTACTGTATCAGATTCTATATAAATTACCTAGACTGTTGTAGTACTGTATCAGATTCTATATAATTACCCTAGACCCTGTTGTAGTTTACTGTATCAGATTCTTTTATAACTTACCCTAGACTGTTGTAGTACTGTATCAGGATTCTATATAACTTACCCTAGACTGTTGTAACTGTATCAGATTCTATATAACTTACCCTTGTGTTGTAGTACTGTATCAGATTCTATATAACTTACCCTAGACTGTTGTAGTACTGTATCAGATTCTATATAACTTACCCTAGACTGTTGTAGTACTGTATCAGAGGATTCTATATTAAACTTACCCTAGACTGTTGTAGTACTGTATCAGATTCTATATAAACTTACCCTAGACTGTTGTAGTACTGTATCAGATTCTATATAACTTACCCTAGACTGTTGTAGTACTGTATCAGATTCTATATAAACTTACCCTAGACTGTTGTAGTACTGTATCAGATTCTATATAACTTACCCTAGACTGTTGTAAGTACTGTATCAGAGGATTCTATATAACTTACCCTAGACTGTTGTAGTACTGTATCAGAGTATTCTATATAACTTACCCTAGACTGTTGTAGTACTGTATCAGATTCTATATAAACTTACCCCTAGACTGTTGTAGTACTGTATCAGAGGGATTCTATATAACTTACCCAGATTCTAGACTGTTGTTGTAGTACTGTATCAGATTCTATATAACTTACCCTAGACTGTTGTAGTACTGTATCAGATTCTATATAACTTACCCTAGACTGTTGTAGTACTGTATCAGAGGATTCTATATAACTTACCCTAGACTGTTGTAGTACTGTATCAGATTCTATATAACTTACCCTAGACTGTTGTAGTACTGTATCAGATTCTATATAACTTACCCTAGACTGTTGTAGTACTGTATCAGATTCTATATAATCTTACCCTAGACTGTTGTAGTACTGTATCAGAGGGATTCTATATAACTTACCCTAGACTGTTGTAGTACTGTATCAGATTCTATATAACTTACCCTAGACTGTTGTAGTACTGTATCAGATTCTATATAACTTACCCTAGACTGTTGTAGTACTGTATCAGATTTCTATATAACTTACCCTAGACTGTTGTAGTACTGTATCAGATTCTATATAACTTACCCTAGACTGTTGTAGTACTGTATCAGAGGATTCTATATAACTTACCCTAGACTGTTGTAGTACTGTATCAGATTCTATATAACTTACCCTAGACTGTTGTAGTACTGTTATCAGATTCTCTATATAACTTACCCTAGACTGTTGTAGTACTGTATCAGAGGACGGATTCTATATAACTTACCCTAGACTGTTGTAGTACTGTATCAGAGGATTCTATATAACTTACCCTAGACTGTTGTCATAGTACTGTATCAGAGGATTCTATATAAACTTACCCTAGACTGTTGTAGTACTGTATCTATATAACTGTTGTTTAGTACTGTATCAGAGGATTCTATATAACTTACCCTAGACTGTTGTAGTACTGTATCAGAGGATTCTATATAAACTTACCCCTAGATGTTGTAGTACTGTATCAGAGGATTCTATATAACTGTACCCTAGACTGTTGTAGTACTGTATCAGATTCTATATAACTTACCCTAGACTGTTGTAGTACTGTATCAGAGGATTCTATATAACTTACCCTAGACTGTTGTAGTACTGTATCAGATTCTATATAACTTACCCTAGACTGTTCTGTAGTACTGTATCAGAGGATTCTATATAACTTACCCTAGACTGTTGTAGTACTGTATCAGATTATCTAATTAACTTACCCTAGACTGTTGTAGTTACTGTATCAGATTCTATAAACTTACCTAGGACTGTTGTAGTTACTGTATCAGATTCTATATAACTTACCCTAGACCTGTTGTAGTACTGTAATCAGAGGATTCTATATAACTTACCCTAGACTGTTGTAGTACTGTATCAGATTCTATATAACTTACCCTAGACTGTTGTAGTACTGTATCAGATTCTATATAACTTACCCTAGACTGTTGTAGTACTGTATCAGAGGATTCTATATAACTTACCCTAGACTGTTGTAGTACTGTATCAGATTCTATATAAACTTACCCTAGACTGTTGTAGTACTGTATCAGAGGATTCTATATAACTTACCCTAGACTGTTGTAGTACTGTATCAGAGGAGATTCTATATAACTTACCCTAGACTGTTGTAGTACTGTATCAGATTCTATATAACTTACCCTAGACTGTTGTAGTACTGTATCAGATTCTATATAACTTACCCCACTAGGGACTGTTGTAGTACTGTATCAGAGGATTCTATATAACTTACCCTAGACTGTTGTAGTACTGTATCAGATTCTATATAACTTACCCTAGACTGTTGTAGTACTGTATCAGATTCTATATAACTTACCCTAGACTGTTGTAGTACTGTATCAGATTCTATATAACTTACCCTAGACTGTTGTAGTACTGTATCAGATTCTATATAACTTACCCTAGACTGTTGTAGTACTGTATCAGAGGATTCTATATAACTTACCCTAGACTGTTGTCAGTACTGTATTCAGGGGATTCTATATTAACTTACCCTAGACTGTTGTAGTACTGTATCAGATTCTATATAACTTACCCTAGACTGTTGTAGTACTGTATCAGAGGATTCTATATAACTTACCCTAGACTGTTGTAGTACTGTATCAGATTCTATATAACTTACCCTAGACTGTTGTAGTACTGTATCAGATTCTATATAACTTACCCTAGACTGTTGTAGTACTGTATCGAGGATTCTATATAACTTACCCTAGACTGTTGTAGTACTGTATCAGAGGATTCTATATAACTTACCCTAGACTGTTGTAGTACTGTATCAGAGGATTCTATATAACTTACCCTAGACTGTTGTAGTACTGTATCAGATTCTATATAACTTACCCTAGACTGTTGTAGTACTGTATCAGATTCTATATAACTTACCACTAGACTGTTGTAGTACTGTATCAGAGGCATTCTATATAAACTTACCCTAGACTGTTGTTGTAGTACTGTATCAGATTCTATATAACTTACCCTAGACTGTTGTAGTACTGTATCAGAGGATTCTATATAACTTACCCTAGACTGTTGTAGTACTGTATCAGATTTTTATATAACTTACCCTAGACTGTTGTAGTACTGTATCAGATTCTATATAACTTACCCTAGACTGTTGTAGTACTGTATCAGATTCTATATAACTTACCCTAGACTGTTGTAGTACTGTATCAGAGGATTCTATATAACTTACCCTAGACTGTTGTAGTACTGTATCAGAGGATTCTATATAACTTACCCTAGACTGTTGTAGTACTGTATCAGATTCTATATAACTTACCCTAGACTGTTGTAGTACTGTATCAGATTCTATATAACTTACCCTAGACTGTTGTAGTACTGTATCAGAGGATTCTATATAACTTACCCTAGACTGTTGTAGTACTGTATCAGAGGATTCTATATAACTTACCCTAGACTGTTGTAGTACTGTATCAGATTCTATATAACTTACCCTAGACTGTTGTAGTACTGTATCAGATTCTATATAACTTACCCTAGACTGTTGTAGTACTGTATCAGATTCTATATAACTTACCCTAGACTGTTGTAGTACTGTATCAGAGGATTCTATATAACTTACCCTAGACTGTTGTAGTACTGTATCAGAGGATTCTATATAACTTACCCTAGACTGTTGTAGTACTGTATCAGATTCTATATAACTTACCCTAGACTGTTGTAGTACTGTATCAGATTCTATATAACTTACCCTAGACTGTTGTAGTACTGTATCAGATTCTATATAACTTACCCTAGACTGTTGTAGTACTGTATCAGATTCTATATAACTTACCCTAGACTGTTGTAGTACTGTATCAGATTCTATATAACTTACCCTAGACTGTTGTAGTACTGTATCAGAGGATTCTATATAACTTACCCTAGACTGTTGTAGTACTGTATCAGATTCTATATAACTTACCCTAGACTGTTGTAGTACTGTATCAGAGGATTCTATATAACTTACCCTAGACTGTTGTAGTACTGTCTGTATCAGATTCTATATAAGACTTTTACCCTAGACTGTTGTTAGTACTGTATCAGATTCTATATAACTTACCCTAGACTGTTGTAGTACTGTATCAGAGGATTCTATATAACTTACCCTAGACTGTTGTAGTACTGTATCAGAGGATTCTATATAACTTACCCTAGACTGTTGTAGTACTGTATCAGAGGATTCTATATAACTTACCCTAGACTGTTGTAGTACTGTATCAGAGGATTCTATATAACTTACCCTAGACTGTTGTAGTACTGTATCAGAGGATTCTATATAACTTACCCTAGACTGTTGTAGTACTGTATCAGAGGATTCTATATAACTTACCCTAGACTGTTGTAGTACTGTATCAGAGGATTCTATATAACTTACCCTAGACTGTTGTAGTACTGTATCAGATTCTATATAACTTACCCTAGACTGTTGTAGTACTGTATCAGATTCTATATATAACTTACCCTAGACTGTTGTAGTACTGTATCAGATTCTATATAACTTACCCTAGACTGTTGTAGTACTGTATCAGATTCTATATAACTTACCCTAGACTGTTGTAGTACTGTATCAGAGGATTCTATATAACTTACCCTAGACTGTTGTAGTACTGTATCAGAGGATTCTATATAACTTACCCTAGACTGTTGTAGTACTGTATCAGATTCTATATAACTTACCCTAGACTGTTGTAGTACTGTATCAGGGATTCTATATAACTTACCCTAGACTGTTGTAGTACTGTATCAGAGGATTCTATATAACTTACCCTAGACTGTTGTAGTACTGTATCAGAGATTCTATATAACTTACCCTAGACTGTTGTAGTACTGTATCAGATTCTATATAACTTACCCTAGACTGTTGTAGTACTGTATCAGATTCTATATAACTTACCCTAGACTGTTGTAGTACTGTATCAGAGGATTCTATATAACTTACCCTAGACTGTTGTAGTACTGTATCAGAGGATTCTATATAACTACCCTAGACTGTTGTAGTACTGTATCAGAGGATTCTATATAACTTACCCTAGACTGTTGTAGTACTGTATCAGAGGGATTCTATATAACTTACCCTAGACTGTTGTAGTAGTACTGTATCAGATTCTATATAACTTACCCTAGACTGTTGTAGTACTGTATCAGATTCTATATAACTTACCCTAGACTGTTGTAGTACTGTATCAGAGGATTTCTATATAACTTACCCTAGACATGTTTGTAGTACTGTATCAGAGGATTCTATCTAAACTTACCCTAGACTGTTGTAGTACTGTATCAGATTCTATATAACTTACCCTAGACTGTTGTAGTACTGTATCAGAGGATTCTATATAACTTACCTAGACTGTTGTAGTACTGTATCAGATTCTATATAACTTACCCTAGACTGTTGTAGTACTGTATCAGATTCTATATAACTTACCCTAGACTGTTGTAGTACTGTATCAGATTCTATATAACTTACCCTAGACTGTATGTAGTACTGTATCAGAGGATTCTATATAACTTAGCCCTATGACTGTTGTAAGTACTGTATCAGAGAGGATTCTATATAACTACCCCATAGACTGTTGTAGTACTGTATCCGAGGATTCTCACCCTAGACTAGTAAACTTACCCTAGACTGTTATAGTTTGTACTACAGTATCATAGGATATATAACTAAACATCCCCTTGGATAAGCTGTAGTACTAGGTTATACAGATGTGTATGGATCCCTGATCATCTCCGAGCAGCCACCTAGGCCTGAATCACAAACAATGTCAAGATATACTTCGAATGGACATCACATAGAGCTCAACAAAGACATGCAATAATCATCTGTATCAGATTCTATATAAACTACCAATATATACTACACCTAGACTGTTGTAGTACTGTATTATGAGGCCTCAATTTCACTTAAATACACCATAGAAAACTGTGAAAACCATGTAGAAGGTTTTTCTAATTGAATTCAGTTTTGCAAAACACGTTTACTATATGACAATCCTTTTTGTGAAAGATAATCCCCATTTAGAGCCTTTGTTATTTCTTCTTCATTTTCCCAATCTTTTTCTTTAATCTGATAATAAAAAGAGTAAACAACGATTCTAGATTTATATCGCTGATAATCAAATTGTCACGAACCCTTTTCTTAATACTTTGGCCATCTGAAAACCAACAGTATCTACAACATAATCATGTTTTGAATCAGATTTTATTATCCTTAAGAATTTTGAAACAATTCTTTACGACTGAGCTTCAAACATTTTTTTGTTTCAATGGGACTATTTCAAGTACATGTACTACGATTATACCTCGCTATGTTTGTGTGGGATTATTGTTTCGGGAATGTCGCTAAAAGAATCTGCACTAACGTCACATTACCATGAGTTATGTTCCATCACCACTTACGATACCAGTACTGCACAAACAATAACAGGTATCAGATGCAATCTGATTAAAATACAGATCCTTATTATCACTATGTTAGATAGGAAGATCTGAGAAAATCCCATTAGGGGTCATGTCCAGGTGACCTTTGTAAATGGCCAATCAAATTGCTGCTGGCAAAATTTTGACAGTGAATTTCAGGGGATGAAATAGCCTGAAAATCTGTCAGAATTATTTCCATGTATGTAGTCATCTTGCCCAAAGAGCACAATAAAGCTAATCGTATTTGTATGTAGGGGCGAAATGGCATTGTCAATTGACAGAGCAAAGTGCAGAAAATGCATTTGATCTGAATTACACGTGGTATAAAGGTCATCCGTACATGACCCTTAATCGGATTTTCTCAGATCCTCTATTGAACGGAGTGGTTATAAGGACCTGTATTTCAATCAGATTGGTATCAGATGGTACATGAATTTGTTCCATTTGTTGTGATCTGATTGTTACCTTGAGAGGAAGCCAGGTAGATGTAGTCCACTGTCGTACGGATGTAATTAAGTAGGGCTTTTGGATTGACCTTGACACTCAACGGCCCTCTACCCTTCTGCTTCTTGGTGACACAGGGTCGAAGGTCAAACAGGGTCAAACTGCTGCTACCAACACATTTAGTTACTGCAAAGGGAAAAGGAAATGATACTAGGTAATATAAAATATATGTAGTGAAGTTTTATCTTGATGAACATTAAATACCTAAAAGATAATTTTTTGTCATATTTCATAAAACACTTCTTGCCAAAAACAGAAACATACTGCCTGAGTTTATAAATTATGTCAAACTTTGTCCCTACTTATAGCTATCACAGCTTAAATGTGAATTATTCACAAGTGTGTAATTTTGTGATTTACATGTATAAATATCTTACGGTATTGTTATTTACATGATCTTTTTTCAACACTTACAAAATATTATGGTTGGGGGGGGGGGGGACTTTTCGCACTAAAAAACCTTCATTTTAATTATGTATTATTGTCCCCCTCCACAAATTTCAACGTTAATAGTGAAATTAGTAGGGCAGGATTGGACAGACCTGAGAAAATTGAATGACCTCTTTTTATTTCATTGGCATAAAAATTAGTCAGAGTAGATATGAGGTTTTTTCCCCCAAATATTTCCAAACATCTTTAATATGAAACAAAGTACACCTGATAAAATCACTGAGATTTAAATACCATATGTACAGGACCAAGTTGCTAAGTAAACTGAGAATATTTGATGCTCCACATACCCACATAGTTGTCCGAGAGGAGAACAAGTCCATCTACAATATCTCCGCCCTCGCTGACACTGCTGGACGTATCACTCTGATCGTCGGTTACTGGCAGACATAACTCCAGGTTTGGCTCCCTGAGAAAGGACAATCACACATAATGAATCACAATATAATTGTATCTCTTTCTAAAGTCAACATAATTGAAATCCACAGAGTTAATCGTATCCATTCCTAACAATATAACATAGTGAATCACAATATAATCCGTATCCAGTGATCATGATGCCTAAAATATAACATATCAGTGAATCACAACATAAATTGTATCTCTTCCATAGAATAAAAAAAAACCCAGAGTTATCATTCCTTTGTTATCAATTAAATTTTATCTTAGTGATGATTTTCTGATAGCAGTTGGCATATGAAGATTGATTTAAGTTGATATGAAGAATATTGGTGGTTTAACAGAATAAATTTATAAATAATTCCAAAAACATTATCCTCTTAAGGATAAATATCTGTATAGAACAGCATGGGTCAAAGAAGTGATATCAACAAAATTTTCCAGCAGATATATTGTCATCATGGAATACAGGTCATACAGAGTAAATAAGATTTTAAAGCCTTTTTAAACTTACTTGCTGAGATTTTGAGTAATTAAGATTTTAAGCCTTTTAAAACGTACTTGCTGAGATTTTGAGTAAATAAGATTTTAAGCTTTTAAACGTACTTGCTGAGATTTTGAGTAAATAAGATTTTAAGCCTTTTTAAACTTACTTGCTGAGATTTTGAGTAATTAAGATTTTAAGCCTTTTAAAAACGTACTTGCTGAGATTTTGAGTAAATAAGATTTTAAGCCTTTTAAAACTGTACTTGCTGAGATTTTGAGTAATTAAGATTTTAAGCCTTTTAAACGTACTTGCTGAGATTTTGAGTAAATAAGACTTTAAGCCTTTTAAACGTACTTGCTGAGATTTTGAGTAAATAAGATTTTAAGCTTTTAAACGTACTTGCTGAGATTTTGAGTAATTAAGATTTTAAGCTTTTAAACATACTTGCTGTGATTTTGAGTAAATAAGATTTAAGCCTTTTAAACGTACTTGCTGAGATTTTGAGTAAATAAGATTTTAAGCTTTTAACGTACTTGCTAGCCTTTTGAAACGTACTTGCTGAGATTTTGAGTAAATATAGATTTTAAGCTTTTAAACGTACTTGCTGAGATTTTGAGTAAATAAGATTTTAAGCCTTTAAACAATACTTGCTGAGATTTTGAGTAAATAAGATTTTTAAGCCTTTTAAACGTACTTGCTGAGATTTTGAGTAAATAAAGATTTTAAGCCTTTTAAACATACTTGCTGAGATTTTGAAAATAAGATTTTAAGCTTTTAAACGTACTTGCTGAGATTTTGAGTAAATAAGAATTTTAAGCCTTTTAAACGTACTTGCTGAGATTTTGAGTAATTAAGATTTTAAGCCTTTTAAACATACTTGCTGAGATTTTAAGTAAATATGATTTTAAGCTTTTAAACGTACTTGCTGAGATTTTGAGTAAATAAGATTTTAAGCCTTTTAAACGTACTTGCTGAGATTTTGAGTAAATAAGATTTTAAAGCCTTTTAAACATACTTGCTGAGATTTTGAGTAAATATGATTTTAAGCTTTTAAACGTACTTGCTGAGATTTTGAGTAAATAAGATTTTAAGCCTTTTAAACGTACTTGCTGAGATTTTGAGTAAATAAGATTTTAAGCCTTTTAAACATACTTGCTGAGATTTTGAGTAAATAAGATTTTAAGCCTTTTAAACGTACTTGCTGAGATTTTGAGTAAATAAGATTTTAAGCCTTTTAAACATACTTGCTGAGATTTTGAGTAATTGAAGATTTTAAGCTTTTTAAACGTACTTGCTGAGATTTTGATGTAAATAAGATTTTAAGCTTTTAAACAATACTTGCGTAGATTTTAAGCTTTTAAACGTACTTGCTGAGATTTTGATAAATAAGATTTTAAGGCGAAACATACTTGCTGAGATTTTTGAGTAAATAAGATTTTAAGCCTTTAAACGTACTTGCTGAGATTTTGAGTATTTTTTTAAACTTACTTGAGTAAATAAACGTACTTGCTGAGATTTTGAGTAAACTTTATGCCACTTTAAACATACTTGCTGAGATTTTGAGTAAATAAGATTTTAAGCCTTTTAAACGTACTTGCTGAGATTTTGAGTAAATAAGATTTTAAGCCTTTTAAACGTACTTGCTGAGATTTTGAGTAAATAAGATTTTAAGCCTTTTAAACGTACTTGCTGAGATTTTGAGTAAATAAGATTTTAAGCCTTTTAAAACTACTTGCTGAGATTTTTGGGTAAATAAGATTTTAAGCCTTTTAAACGTACTTGCTGAGATTTTGAGTAAATAAGATTTTAAGCCTTTTAAACGTACTTGCTGAGATTTTGAGTAAATAAGATTTTAAGCCTTTTAAACGTACTTGCTGAGATTTTGAGTAAATAAGATTTTAAGCCTTTTAAACATACTTGCTGAGATTTTGAGTAAATAAGATTTTAAGCCTTTTAAACGTACTTGCTGAGATTGTTTAAGTCCTTCAGCCTCCACAAGTAGCAGGTCTTCTCACAGCCGGCTAACAGGGTGTTGGTGGACATGCTAATGGCCAAATTCAGGGGGTCAGTTTGAGGGGTGACCAACTGCCGCAGCTTCCTGTAGACAAATGTAACAGTATTAGTTAAAGACTATGTTCAGATTCAATAGTCAGGTCAACAGGGATGTACGATTCCACTAGCCTGACAATTGAGGCTAATGAATTTCAGATCGGACTAGTGGCTTCATGACAAAGATGGAGGTCTGTATTTTTTAATTTCTCTTCAGGTTATAGAGTTTAGTTTATGTGATGATATTGTTACACATACTAGTTACACAACCAGTGAAAATGTTATGTGTGACATTTGATGGCTAGTACGATGTGTACACTGTCACCTTTATCAGACTAATGTGTTAAAGTCCATAAGAGGTCATTGAAATGAAAGTCGAAGATCTTTTGGCGTAGCATGGAACTGACCTGAAGTTAGTGGAGTAATTCGACAGATCTGGGATCCCAATGTCCCACATGATGATCCTGTTGTCCTTCCCACCACCTGGTGATAAAAAAAAGGTTTATAAACGAAACACAATATCATTTTAAACTCATTCACCCCTAAAAATTCAAAATAAACTGTTCCATCCTTTGAATCAAATGAGTCCAAATTGGTTTTCGGTGAGGAAAGTGTTAAGAATAAGTGTTGAATTTCTGTTATGGTGAATTTTTAGGAGGAAAAGATTTTCAATATTGAGTATTTATGCATCCCTTAGATCATATTATCTTTTAAAGATGTTTTTAATTTTGTTTGTTTGTTTGAGTTTTACAGTTTGAGTTTTACAGTCCATCAACAACTAAGGTCATTTAGGGCCGAACTACAAGGCAGGCATAAGTATTAGGATATAAACAAGGACTGTATCTAAAAGATCAGGATAAGAAAAAGCAAGAATATATCTTGTCAGTATTTTTGGTATTAGCACCACAGATAATTTCAAGTAGGAAAACAAAAGCCCTGTATAATGTAGTTCTATTTTTAGAAATACTTTTATCTCATTTGTCGCTTGTACACTTCATATTTAAGAATCCTTTGTCAGCAAATGCACAGAAACAAAACTTTGTCAGCACTCTGTTTAGTTTATATACATGTACTTTTGTACATCACATTTACAATAAGTGTCAATTAAGGAGACGCCAAGTATTGACGCTGGAGAAAGCCATAGTACATGGAGAAGTAACACTGACCTACAGTTGTACTGTCAGTACCTGGCAACTTACTTGAGCTCACTACCTGAGGCAGAAATCTAGTGGTAGAATATTGGAATACATAACCACTTGGCCAATACTAATAATAATTTCTTAGTCTAAAAGGACATTTTTCTGACTTACTGAAGAGGATAGTTGGTTGGGATGGATGGAACGCCAGACAGCTGATGTAGCGTCTGTGGCCCTCCAGTACTGCGTACATGACGAGCTGGGACGGGTGGATCAATTTCACGTCACAGGCGTCGCCAGCAACAGCCAAGATGTTGGTGGACTCTGTGGAATTGTCCTCGTCAACTGGTATAGTGGTCCAGGCTAAGGTGTAGAAAGACTGACGGAGAGATCAGAAGCATGCTATTATTATTGACAAGCTTCATATAAGCTCACTTTAATTTTTATTATATTTGAATGATTTAATTTAATGTAGCCAAATAGAAATGCTTTCTCTGGAAATCATTTGATTTTATTATCACAGTTAAAAGAATCTGTGATTTGGATAAAATTTAATTTCAATTAATGGCAATTTTACTGTAATAAATTAATAAATTTATAATCTGACTCTTAAGCAAAATACAAATGATTAATAAATTTATTATTTGGCCAATCATATTTATTCTCCAGGATAACCTACCATTAAACCACAAAAGTATTGCCACGTGAAATTGTGATGGCATTAGTATCATCCCTTCAAATTTTATTGTATATACTGTTTCATTTGGTTAATTCATTCACCCCTGAAGACACATTTAGACTCTTCTAAATTAACTACTAGACTAGTCCATTATAAGATTTCAGGGGTAGATGAGTTAAGTAATTACGAGAGGAAAATTTTTACCTTTCGTCTTTATAAAAACACTAAAAATGATTAAATACTACACCAATTTCTCTCACCTCTTTCTTGTCGGTGTCCTTGAACCTCCTCATGACCTTGCCTGTTTTACAGTCAATCAAGCAGACGGTCTTACCACCCACAGTAGCCACTAAGTTTGTGTGCTCACCTGTAACACATACACAATATTGGTCAGGCGGAAACGTGGATTCAATCATGTGCAACTGTGCATATCATTAATGTAACAGAATCGGTCACCTGGTTTGTAATAGCAAGTAATGTTCTGAATACAGGATCATTGTTTCTTTTCTGAAGGAATTCATAGATTTAACTTTAAATTGAGGTTACAATCTATGCAAAACTCTATGACAATATAATAGCGGTTAAAAGGAGTTACCTCTATCCACTATTGGGCCACGCCCCTCCTGCCCCTGGCGGGTAAGAGCCAAAATTTATACAAACTCTGTTTCCCTTCCCAAAAGATGTCTCTGATTTGTTTACAATCCATGCAGAACTAGATGACTAGTAGCGATTTAAAGAAGTTACCTTTATTTTTTACTTGGGGTGTGCTAAAAAGTGGACACAGTCATATTCAATTGAAAGGTGTGTGCTTTTAAGCATAAATGCTTGAAGACAAACATTTATACATGCTTATTTCACAAAGCATTCCTTTGTTTTATGTCCTAGTAATAGAAAGAGACATTAACAGACATGTCAGGTCTAGAAGATGTAGAAAAGTCGGAGTACCTGGAGGAAATCCAACAACCAACAGATAGTAATTGGAAACTGTTCTGTGAGGATATGAATTCGAAACCCAGAGATGAAGGGTGTAATCACTTGTAATCATTACATAATTATGTTCCTGCCCAAAATCTTTGTAACAGATTTTGAATTCTTCTTTATAAATGGAAAATTCCACAACAGAATTTTAAAGAATCAAGAAACAAGTTTAAGATTGTGATTTTTATGATCATTTTTAGAACTAACCTGGACAGTTGGGTTTGGGTTCAAATGCACATCTCCACACCTTGGTGTTGTCATCTGATGGGCCATCTTCGTCAGAATGGCAGCGCACGAAGTAGGTCGGATCGTAGTCAGGTACAGGGGGCTGTAATTAATTAATATTGTTAATTGTTAAAAGGTATCATGGAAACTACATTTTTAACAGACAGACAAAGTCTCTCAAAGTCAACCCTTTAATAGAGTCTTCAGTAGTGCAACAGGGAATTACATTGTGATGTATACTGAAAGTTATTCACTATATAATTAATGTTCCTGATAAAGCAGTTATCTTTCAAATTGTCATTTTCTCTACAAACCTGCCTAGAATCAGTTATGATATTTATTTCATATAAATTATCACAGATAACTTTCAAGTTAATGTACATTGGCTAGCAGAAATCACTTTTGGTAATATAAATGTACCTCAGATACCAGAAATCACTTTAAGTAAATGTACCTCAGATACCAGAAATCACTTTAAGTAAATGTACCTTAAATACCAGAAATCACTTTAGTAATGTACCTCAGATACAAGAAATCACTTTTAGTAAATGTACCTCAGATACCAGAAATCACTTTTAGTAAATGTACCTCAGATACCAGAAATCACTTTTAGTAAATGTACCTTAGATACCAGAAATCACTTAAAGTAAATTTACCTCAGATACCAGAAATCATTTTAGCCTTTAAAAACCCCCAGTTTCTGTGATAAGTATTTTAGGACCCCTTCAGAGAGACTAAGTCAGAGAGTCTATCAAAAACAATCACTATATAAAACATTTCAAGAGCTAGAGATGCTACAAACAATCTCTGTCATGTACTACTAAGTAAGAAGGTTTACTACGGAGACTTACCAGTCTATCTAGGCGAGGTTCCCTGAGGGATGTGTATTTAGGTGATGATAGTCGACCACTCTCTGTTCTGTATGACTTGGCCTTCTGCTTATTTTCAGACTCAGGTGTTGATGACCTTCTGCGTTTCCGGCTTTTTGCTGCGGCTGGTGATTTCGGACTAAACTTTGGTGACGACATCTGTCCAGATTCTGTTCGGTATGATTTGGAGTTTGGTTTAGATGGTGACCCCGGGCTGGAATCTCGACGTCGTTTTTTGCCTCTGCCTTCATCCTTTGGCGTCTTTTCTGGGGTTTTAGAGTTGTTTGGAGTTGGGACTCCATTTTTAGGTGTTGGGGGTTTGGTTGTCGGTGTGTCCGTGAGTCGTCGATTGGGTACAGGTGTTCGCGAGCTCTGACGGACAGGTGTTGTCTCAGGAGATTGGAGGTCGTTAAGACGGGCGCTGCGAGGTGTGCCTGGTAGGGATTGTGTTGTCTGGTAGATGGACATATTCTTGGCAGACTCGACCATTTCCTTTGCAAGCTTCTCAAGCTAAAATACATAGTATACATGCCATGAATTTTAATTCTAATGTAGAAGCCATGACAGATGAATCTTTATCAAAGACAAAACATTTCCATGTGGTTTTCAAATGGCATTTTATTACATTATATAATATGTTGTGCATAACAATGTATTTTTCAAATTAATGTATATCATCAAAGAGTTTTCACTCCAAATATAGTATAGGGCATTCTTAAATTCAAATTGTCAATATTTTTAGTTTACTAATTTGATTTTTTAAAAGAAATTCATCATAGTCAATACAAATAAAACTTTCAATTACCATATACTTTTCAAATTTGGAAGTTGCATTTTTCATAAGCCCATCTGTCCTGAGGCTGTGAAGGAACTCTTCAGTGACGCTCTCCACCTGGTCGTCTTGGATACCGGTGGCATAAGGGGCCGCAAATAAAACCTCCCACTTGGCCTTCACCTGTAAAGGTCAACAATGAATTAATGTCAAGGTCATTTGAGGTTCATATATAGAGCAATTAGAAAACAAGAGATCCCAGATAGATCTTGGAGTCCACCAAAGAATGATCTTTGTCTGACATTGGAAACCGAAAGAGGGACATTTTCTCTGCTTTTCAATCTTTTTTCAAACATGCTACATACAAATTTGAAACAGATCGCTTCAGTCCTTTCTGAGAAATAGCTGTAACAAACTTCAACCATGAAGATCCAAGATGGTGACCTATCAGCCATTTTGGTCACCGAATCAGTCTCAAAATGCGATATGTATAACAAGGGCCCTAGGGGAAACTTGGGATAACCCCTTCAGTGCTTTTTATGAAATAGTGGTAACAAACTTCAATTATCAAAATTTAAGATGACGGCCTTTGTTCATGGATTAGTCTCAAAATGCAATATGTTAAATTAAGACCCTAGGTAAACCTGGATATCAAATTTGAGACAGATTGCTTTATTACTTTCTGAGAAATAGTGGTAACAAACTTCCAACTATCAAAATCCAAGATGGCAGCCGGTTGGCCATCTTATTAAATGATGTGTCCGAAAATATAACATGTACAACTAGGGTCAAAGGGGAACCTACATATGAAATTTAAGACAGATTCCTTCTTTACTTTCTGAGAAATAGTAGTAACAAACTTTAACTATCAAAATCCCAGGTGGCTGCCTGATGGCCATCTTTTTGACCGATTGGTCCCAAAATGCAATATGCACAACAAGGGCCCTAGGGAAACCTACATATTAAATTTGAAGAAGATCCCTTGAGTACTTTCTGAGAAATAGTAGTAACAAGAATTGTTAACAGACGGACAGACGACATAATAATAAGTGCAATTGTAAAGTATAAATACCCAGAGGATTATCAAAGGGTAATTAATCAACCCCCTTTCCAAAACATGAAAACAATATGAAATCAGTTGAAATGATACTCGATAGAACAGACATGACCAAACTGTATAACCAGTTACTTAAGCAGGGATGTTTTGTTGTGTTCTCAGGACATCACCATGATTGCAAACATTAGATCAGTAAAATATTGTAAATAGTTGACTCACATATCCTCAAAAAGTTCTTATTCTTACTTAAATCTGAGAAAATTTCATTAGTTTGATTAATGTAAACAACCAGCTTTATGGTACTAAATATTAGCAATATCTTTGTCTTTTTTTCAATAGCATACTTTTGTCAGGTTTGTAATTGACGCCTTACCTGAATCTCAAACTTGCTGCGGATTTGTTTGACAACCTGAAGTAGATAGCTTGCCTTCTCTTCATCAACATGGGTCAGACTTGGGATCTCACACACAGCAGACAAATTGCCCGATTTCTACAAGGTAAAAAACAATATTTAAATAACACAGAGAAATACAAGCCAAGCATTCTCCAACAAATAGACAATAAAATAACAAGAGGCCCAGGGGCCTTAACGGTCATCTGACTACATTGCCAATAATCATTTAGGAAATTAATTAGATATAGTGTCATGCATGGTAGCCATCTTCAATTTGGGATCAACGAGTGATTTAACAACACTTTGTAGGGACCATGTCAGGATCATTTCAGGCAAGTTTCAGCCAAATCGCATCGGTAGAACTTGAGAAAAAGTTCAAAATGTGTTTTCAAAATGGCAACTTTGTCGGGACCATGTCAGGATCATTTCATGCAAGTTTCAGCCAAATCGCACTGCTAGAACTTCAGTAGAAGTTCGAAATGTGTTTTCAAGATGGCGGTTGTGGACGGCCATCTTGGATTTCCGATCGACCCGAAAAAATAACCACACTTCGTAAGGTACCATGTCGGGATCATTTCATGCAAGTTTCAGCCAAATCGCACTGGTAGAACTTGAGAAGAAGTTCAAAATGTGTTTTCAAGATGGCGGCTGTGGAGGCCGTCTTGGATTTCCGATCGACCCAAAAATTAACAACCCTTTGTAGGGACCATGTCGGGATCATTTCATGTAAGTTTCAGCTAAATTGCACTGGTAGAACTTGAGAAGAAGTTCAAAATGTGAAAAATTAACGCACGGCGCGGCACGAGCGGCGAGACGGACGAAAACATGACGACTATAGGTCATCCTGACCCTTCGGGTCAGATGACCTAAAGGAATTTAGCTGAAACCAACAATAGGGATAATTAATAAACATGGTACATCGCTAACCTGAATACAGTTTTTAATATACAAAGATATAACACAAAAATTAGATTTTATTACAACTGCGACACAGTTTATGATAAGATTACCCTCTGATTGTTTAAGCTTTTAACTATCTTTATATGAAATCTATACTAGTCTATATTGGTGCCAGAGTGTATTGAACAATCGTCACAATGCATGCTAGAAGATATTTTGAGGCACAACGCCATGATTGTAAACATCTGATATGTGAAATATTAAGAAATAACAGTCGTATTGTGAAAATTTAAAACTGTTTATTTAAATTTTCACATTTTTATTTGAATTTTGACTCATAAATAGTATTTACCCCAAGACTTGTATTGCCAGATATGTATAGGGAGGAGAGTCTGGGGAAGTTATCTCCAAACGATACGGACGTCAACTGATTATCCGAGACGTCAAGGGTCGTAAGGTTTTGGAGCCGGATCTCCTTGGGAATACTGCTGATGTTGTTGTTTGACAGGTCAAGGGTTGTCAAGCTCACCAGTTGATTCATGACCTCGGGATCTAAGGATTCTAAGTTTCTATCGGAGAGACTGAAAATAAATGTGAACATGTTACAGAAAAATGACAAGTGGATTGAATATAAAAAGCTGAAAAAGCATTGCTGACTAATTAATAATCGTATTTATTTATTAAAATTACCTATAATTAGCAATCTTTTCTCTCAGAAATATAAATGCAAGTATATATTGACCAATTATAAACGACTTTATACA
The DNA here is from genome assembly GCF_041381155.1 of Argopecten irradians. Taxonomy (NCBI): domain Eukaryota; kingdom Metazoa; phylum Mollusca; class Bivalvia; order Pectinida; family Pectinidae; genus Argopecten; species Argopecten irradians. Next base: position 10,453,007 of record NC_091142.1, on the reverse strand, counting down.
AGGTGATATTACATTTCATATTAACCTCCCATCTTATTTGATGGATGGCAAGATATCATAATTTGAGATTATGAAAAAAAAGGAGTTACAAGAAAACTATAATTGTAAAGTTATCACATATTTCAACACGTAAATAATTACGAATCAAACTGATTACTTCCTGTACAACCTATAATTACTTAAAATGCTAGAATTTTCACATCTACTTATATAATTACATTTACAACAAGAAGAAAGAAGTCAGAATTATAACAATTTGTTTCTTTTTGTACAATCAATCGGTATGTACTTACTTCAAACTCCTAATGTTAGACATGGACATCCCATCGCTAGCCTTCCTGACCATAGATTCCGATAGCATCATAGTTGCCATGGTGACCTAATGTAAAAAAAAATACAGTAACCCATGGAAAAATAATACAAATCATACAACTTCAAAATAGGTATAACAAAGTCTGATTCAAAAGATCTTTATAATTAATGTCTATTCAATTTCTGTGCCTTTTCTGTATTTGCATGTTAACAGACTGAGAGTTATCTGCCCTTGTGTGAAGGTAATGAATATGATGTCATGTATTTGAGTGCATATTAACTGATGTCATACTTTCAGAGAAAACAGCACAAGTTTCACTCAGAAAATAATATTGTGACAATAGATATCTATCTGCAAGGGAGGTAATTCTACAATTTGCAAAGATGGAACATATTACACATGAGTGATACCAGTAGAAGAGTTTTAGAGAGAAGTATTTCCGCTCTTATATGTGACAGCAAACAATTGCTGCCCTAGCACATAACCAATTGATAAAGGAATTACATTATTTTTATTCTAGCTGTAGTTAAACATCTCTAATTATGCAGTTACTTGTAAATTGAATTTTAAAACATAATAATTTTTATTTTCAAATGTATAGATTTGTTCATGTTGGAAACAATTTGATAACAATAATTGTTATCAAATTGTTTTGAACATGACCAAATCTATACCCTATGTTACATATCAGGTTTATGTTCATTAATGTCATTTAACACAGTTAAAGTTTAACTATAAATTCTCTGTTTGCAAACAATAAAGAAATTTATGGAAAAAAAAGTCAAATTAAGACCTTGATGAAACTTTGGATTTAGTATGTTTTCTACCATGGCATCCTTGATATTCCAGGGGTTCAGATCACTTACGATCTCTACACCCCTGGACTATCTCATAGTAAAACTGGAGGCAACATAACAAAACATGTAATTCAGTCCTTTGATGTACACCAAAACAGCCGTATAACGGTACACTGTAGTTGGCTATGTGGCTTTGATGTTAGGCGTCGCTCTCTCTGTAGTCTTCAAAGGAAATCTTTGCTAGCCTGTGATTGGTCAAATGTTTTCCGCTGAGCTGCCTTCAATTTCACTATGATATAGTCCAGGGGTGTAGAGATCGTAAGTGATTGGAACCCCTGGAGTATCGAGGATGTTAACATTGTGACACTAATTATTAATTGTTTGAATTAATTACATGAATGTTCACATGAATAGATCCAAATTTATAATTTGACAATTTATACAGCTATCATTTCAGCATATCGAACCGACTATCACTTCGTCATAGAAACGTCCTTTTTTGGGGCTTGGATGTGGCACGGTGGTAGAAGGCGCAGGTATGTTTGGCTAGGTGATTGGGTGCCGCAGTTCAGTTCGAAGCCCGGATAGGGCATTACTGCTGCATGTGTCAATAATTAATACATAAATTGTCATCCTTTGTTAAATTGTGTTTCTTTATATCATGAATATAATTATATAGTGAAATGTTTATTCTGGACTTCAAAAAGTCCAAGATTTCAATTGAGTTTTTGATCTGTTAATTAGCTCAAATGTTTTATCAATGTTTAATACCTGGGTACATAAATATGTCTATGCATATATAAGAATTACTATAAAAGTCTGTAACAGTTGCCGTTTTATTTATGTTCTTTTTTCTCTCAAATATTACTCTTTTAATACCTGGGTATATCAATATTTCTATGATATATGACACTGCTGTAATCATATACATCATACCATTACATAACGAAGTATGTTGTCTATTTATACATAGATCATATCTAAATGGTTAGGGGGGTAATGTTGTTTTCTTATGACACAATGTCTGATAGAACATAAACATGTTAACTATTTTTTTTATGATGCAAAGTTTTCTTGAGGCTAAAATGACAATCATTCTAATTTTATAGATCCATATCAATCACCATAAGAAAACATTAATACCAGATAAAGTAGACAAGAAAAGTGTGAGTTGTTTGATGTCACTTTTGTACTGTGATCTGGGGCACACTTACAGTATTACCAAAGATCTTATCTCAACTCTTCAATAATTATATTTTTATATTCCAGGGCTTTGAACATTATCACTAGTATAATATGTTAGTGATAAGTTGAAAAACTTTATGACTAGTATGGAAACAAAACTGCTAAATATATATAAGTAACTTGTGAACAGTTGCTTTACTTTGCTATATGAATTAATTATGGTAATGAATTACTAATGATGCTTGTTATGGGTTCTTGTTAAATTGTTTATCATAATTATTTTGACCATAACTTATTATGTGCCAAATTTTTGCATCAATCTTTATCTTTTTTATAAATAATCCTCATTATGACTATGTTATGCTACCTGTAGTTTGTTTCAAGACTATTGAAATCTCAATCTAATGTAATGATAATTAATCTTAAGCTTAATTTCTTATCTTGGAAATTTAGCTATCCTGGACATACATATATAAGTAAAGAAATCTCAACTTTGATTTTTGTTTTTTAATAAATATTAATATGTTAATTGGGATTTATATTTAAGTGTTATTTATAATATCTATAAGTAGAGAAAATATTCATCTTTCTAGGAAAGTCACATAAATCTGTTTAGAATTTTTTTTATTTTTATAATACAACTTGATATTTAGAATACCCATGCTATTTAACCTATTGCTCTAACCAATTTTAATTTTGGATTGATGATGTTAATGAGTTTTCTGATTTTCATTTCATTTTCCGTTAAAAATTAAAGCTGACAAATGTTTTTTTTTCACTATCTAAAACAGGAGCAGACAATTTAGTACTTTTCTTCGGATACAAAAAATACTTACTTTACACCATTATCACCATTGAAAAGGTCGAGTTCTAATTTTACTTCAAGTTAAACATATGAAAAATAATTATTTGCATCCCAAAAAAATTCTGTGGTACTATATCCTATATAGAATGAAGTACTGATTGCGCATGCACCAAAGGCAAAATAAATTATTTTATATTATTTTCTGTGTTAATTAGACAAATATATACACAATTAAACACCAATTATTGTTCAAATGATGAATATCATTTATGCTCTGTCAGCGGTGGAGCATCTTTAAATAAGGTTTTTAAATGATATTAATTCAAATGAATTTAATTAAAAAACGAATTAAATGAACATATGACAAAGAAGTATTGCATTGTTTTTTTTAAATTTCTATTGATATATTTTTAACGGAGCTATATTTCAGACTATCATTTTCAAGGTAGTAATTATGTTATTATAATTGTAGAAGCACATTATATTCAGAAGTTTTTGAAGAATCTTAATGACAGTGAAATATAATTTCAGTCAAACATTTTTTTTATTATTATACTGTTAGTTTAAATGTGGAAATATTATGACAAAGAGGGGAAAATATAAACCAATAAGTTTTGAAATGTATACATTAAACATAATACTGCATATCTACATATACAATGTATAAATGCCATTCAACAAACATAATATCTTTAATAGGTGATGTCAGGGAATTAACATAAATTTGAACAGCAACAAATGCATCTCAGGACAAACACATATACAATAAAAAAAGATCACAATATGTTATAAAAAACTTAATAATCTATATAATAATTAAGTTGTATTAATATGAAAAAATTAGGGCATCATTACCATTCATTAGATAATAATAAAATTAATTATTTCATATAGAAGTTCAACAATTACAAGATTTAAGTATTAATAACATTATTAAATCATAAAATTAAGTAATAATTATTTTGTTATTTACAAAAATTTCTTACTTTAAAATGTTGATTTTTTTTCTTTATTGCATAAATTTTTAAAGTGAAAGGTATATACTTACAGCTAATTTTCTGTGACTTGTCACCTTGAAAGTCTTCTACCCAACTGACAAGTCCCACACTGCCACCTGCCGCTCTGGTCTCTAGAAGCTGTAAATGCAAAGTGACACTTTTTTTGTACATAAAATGTTATGTATACACAATCAAGTCAGCTGATTCTGTTGGCATGTGGCCATGGCCGAATCACAGGTTAAACATCAAAGGTAAAGACAGGTCAAGCCTGACTGCACACAACCATTCACCCGTGAAAGAATGTCCAAACTGTAATATTTAGCCTGAGGGGACAGGTTGAGGCCCCAGGGGACAGGGAACCTTGTGTTGGTTTCACACCAAGGACAAAAGTTCTAATAGCAACTAGTTTGTCTAATTAAGTAAACTCTGAAAGTGAGAAATTGCTTTTATCTCAAAATCTTACATGGAATCTATTTGTATTCAATTCAATTGAATATTAGCTTCATTCAGTAAGTATTGAAGCAAAGGTTCTAAAACATACAAGGTCCTGGTCATTAGATGTTTAGAAAGAGGTTTTCAGCACTTCAAATGAACTACTATGTATATGAGTGTGTTGTTTTTTGTACTTTTTCTTGACTAAGAAATTTTCTATTAGAACCACAATGCATATATAGATGTTAGATAGAAGTTTTCAAATACAATTTATAAGAAATAAATTTTGCTGTCACTTTTGAGATTTCTTGTTTGAGAAACACATACTAAACTCTTTGGGAGCCCCATTCTAATATTTCCTATGATGTGTTATATGCCCAAATGATTTTATAGCATCTTTAACCTTTTCCTTGTTAATTTGATGTCAATTAAAAATATGCCGTTCTGAATTGCTATTCACTCAACAAGTTTCTGGAAACTACAGAGATATCAGTTAACATATTGTTTTTGGCAGCAGAGACAGACAAAGAGGCATAAATTTTTCTATGCCAAAATGTCTTAAAATGTAGAATATGTCAGTCCTCTAGAAGACTTACAATTACAAGTCATACCATTTCTGATAAATTGGTCAATTGGTCGACTACTTTTAAAACAAGTTTTTGTAATTATTCTTTTGTAAAACAGCAAGTTGATTGATATAATATCCCAAACATGATTTAAAACTAGCTCTGGATAAAATATCTTAAACATCTTACAGACATTTAAAAAACGTCTGGTCCATTTTCATGTAAAATATACATTAATTTATAAATATTACTTGATAATTTATTTGATGTTATGTAGTTTATGCCAAAAAGTAATCATTCTACATTTTATTTCAATATCAATTGGTTATCTTGTTAGCTCGCCATAGACCATGAATTGTTGTATACACTTTCCTAACTTGAGGAAATTACATATGAATTTTTCTACAATATTTGTATTTTCAAATCCCAATATTTCTGATGAGTATAATAAAACTGGCATTACAAGTGACTAAAATATTTTCAGTTAAAAATAAACAGGAAGAGATACATTCCTTAGTTTCTTAAAGATAGCAAACACGGATTTAATTGATTGTTCTGCAGTTTTTTCCTTTTCTTTAAAAACGCTACCATTAATGTTAAAAATATACCTAGATATGTATACCCTTCTTATCAAAATAATTATATATCCCATAACGTAAACTGGTGTTATTGGACCAATTTACGTTTTGAGAATATTACAACTTTTATCTTTCTGATATTGGGTTATAATTTCCATGTAATGCAATGTTGTTCAAATCTGTGTAACATTTGTTGTAGAACAGTGTCATCGGCATATAAAATGATAAAAAAGTCTGGGATACATTTCAATATTATCTATAAATAATTTGTCAATAGTTGTCAGACAATTAACATTCTTTTTTCCACCAGATAAGATTCCAAGTCATCAAGGTAGATTGAAAATAGGAAAGGAGATATAAATAAGGTACCATACTGTGCATGTATATGTTCAAGGTAAATAAACAATATGTAAGCTGATCTCACCACTTTCAGAGTGATCAGAGAAGATTGATCGTCAAGGAGGGAAAACCACTTGTGTTATGCGAATTAACATTTAATTTATTTTGAATAAAATTGTGCCGAAGATGATGATTAGTGTATTATTAACGATAATCTAAATATGTTTTCTAAAAATATTAACAAATTATGTCATATAGTGTTATAAATTTAATGTTTTATTTATTCTTTTTATTTCAAGCATGTACATGTCATAGAAAATAAACAAATACCAAGTATATGCTTAAATCATATTAAATTAAAATTCACAAATCACAACACTTATGTGTATTGTATATATGGAATGAAGATGTCATGATGATGGTAATTATTTGGATCAAAAATGTTTAAATACAACATTAAATGTATTATACAAATGTATGTATGGAATTTGAACATGATGTTAGTAATTATTTTCAGATCAAAAACTATTACAGTATTAATTAAGCTACCACAGTTGAACATTATTTCTTTCATTTTGTTCACACAATTTTTCTGCTGGAGTGGTTCCAATTGAAATGATACTTGCAGTAGACATTCTGTAAAACATAAGGAAACAATAACTTTATTAACAGAGTAATTACTGAAAAGGCTAATATCATATAATTAAACATTTTTTTTTATAAATATCAATACCAGTTTAGAGTAAATATTATTGAAATTTATTTTCCCGTTGTTCTTTAGTCCTCCTGTTCTTTAGAGTTTTGTCCTTCATAAATTGATTGTATTATAGCAGTTGTCATATAATGTATCTGATAATGTGCACAAAGAAGTATAAGTATACGCAGAGTGTGAGCATGGACACGTTGATAAGTTATTAAAAAACTGGCGGATGCTGAATATGAAAGGCGTAAAGTCTATTTTGCCGAGTAAAAAAATCAAAGAACATATATATTGTTCATACCCAAAGATGTAATTGCACTAAAAACAGTGATCATGTAGGCTTTTGTGCGAGTGCATTTTGTAAGACTGTGTCATGTGGTAGAGATTAGTTTCGCTCGAGTGATCACACAATGCAAGTGAGAGTCGGGAGTATGTTTATGTAAGTTTTAATTGCTAATCTCTGATGATTGTTGATAAAATATAACTCAGGATAATTGCTAAACATTTAACAGTTTTCTCCACGTTTGTTGTAGATTGAAACAACTTTTTTTAATGCCGTTCTACGGTAGAATTATGAAAAAGAAATCGGCTTTTCATCGATCTACAAATGTAGTAGTCCAAAAAAATCTCACTTCGAGTTATACGAACATTTTATGTATGATTTGTGCCATTCGGTTCAAATATTTACTTCGTTAATTACGTAGTTTTACTGAATATGCTACATTGTATATATATTATCAGAACGTCAAGCTACTGTAGGCCTACATTTGATGAAAGAGGCTAAAATGTATTTAAAGTATGGTTTAGTGACAACCTCTAAATGTGCTTAATATGTATATAATCTGATAATGTATACATGTGCTTATACAATTATCGATAATTATGGATGTGGTAAATATTCATACCTTATTAACTGCCGTAAAGTTGGAAGATTACGCCACATTTAGAAAATGTTCATCGTCTGTCACGCGCTATTTGAGCAGTAGACAAAGTTTATCCTAAAGTTTGTTAGAGTTGTCTTTCTTCCATTGTGGATTTACACGTACATGTGGCATAACGCAGCCGTGATAAACAAATCTCCATTTCGTCCTGAAATTTATTTGCTCCCGCACTAATATGATTCAAAGAACAAAAAATCATTATTGTAACAATTTTGATGTTTGAGGTGAAAATATTGATTTCATTTTTTCCGTTGCGGGATAATTGTCACTAGTAGGGACTAAAACGCGTGGGGCGAAACGAAGCATTTTACGGGACGAAACGTCTTCATGCGTTGTAAACAAACATTTTCGGGACGAAAAATCTAGATACATTGTAAACAATTCAAGTGAAAATTTTCCAACCTAAGATCATTTGGATAATGTATATGGTAAGGATATGAAAGCATGTAATCTACTAATCCTATTTCAACATTACAGATACGCTTATTTCAGTAACTTTCTATTCAAAATTTGCTATTTAAAATTCCCGGTAAAATCAAAGTTGTTGAATACATTGCCGTAGGAGCGCTAGTATCTGCGAGCAAGTTCTTAGCCAATCATATTGAGGAAATTGACTGAAAGAGAATTTTGCAACCACGATCACAATGGCGACGTGATTACTCGCCAAAAAGTATTTTGTCGAGTGTGTTGTTTTTGTACTTTTTCTGGACTTAGAAATTTTCTATAGAACCACAATGTATATATAGTGCCAATAAAATATAGGTTTAATTGCAACACGCAGAAAATAATTAAAATAGAAAGAAATGATTTCACAGTTGCATGTGAGATTTTAATTTTGTTTTACAGATATGTAACTGTATACAATGTACTGTGTATATTTAGTCTTATCTGTAGTACATGTACTTTATAATGTAGATTCCAAAAGCCGAGTGGTTAAGATGTACCGACATATTACCACATGCCCTCCACCTCTGGGTCGCAAGTTCGAATCCCATGTGGGGCAGTTGCCAGGTACTGGCCGCTGGTCGGTGGTTTTTCTCCGGGTACTTCGGCTTTCCTCCACCAACAAACCTGGCACGTCCTTAAATGACCCTGGCTGCTAATAGGACATTAAACTAATCAAACAAATCCAAATTCACCAAAATAATTTTTTTTCCAAAAACAAAAATGGCAGTTTTTGTAACAATTAAAATATCTACATGCAAGTTGTTACATCAAATTTTATGATTTCTTTAGTCTTCTACTGAATATTTTATTTAATGATTAAAACTGAAACTTAACCATAATTGAGCCTTAGTCTTAATTTAATAAATCTAAAATAAAAAGTGACTTTATTGTACATCATATTCAATATCTACCAGTGTGAATAAAATTACCGCAACCTATATTGATTTATATCCCCAAAATCTGAGATTTGATTGATCCCCACCAGAAAGAAACAAATTCAAAACAATTTTCTGTTGTTGTTGCCGAGAAAGGGGGGGGGGGGGGTATTGTGGCTTTCTGCAAATGAACAGAATTATTGGGGACTGATATTTGAAGGCCCCTTTTTTAAACAGATGGACTGGTTGGACAGTTATTTTATCAAAGCCCAAACATATAACATATATATCTGTTGTATGTTTGGGCTGATAATTAACACATGTATATTATTATTTGTAAATAATCCTTTATGCTTATATCGAACTCTTTGCTATACAAACTAACCATTTCTGTCAATAATTCAAAAGCGAATGGCTAAACATAATTCAGCCACACCGTCAACGAAAATGGTCCTGTTTTTTAAGTGCCTATGAATTAATTTATATTAAAGCTGATGTTGACATGACAATACCACCTGAATGAAACACTTTATCGTCATTATTATGATGTCGCTGAACACATTTAAGATTATTTTGACATTTTCAACCCAGTTAAGACTAATTTGTGTTCATAATGAAGGTAAAAAAAGATTACAAACAGAACAAGTTATTACCGTCAATATTTTACCTTGTTTACACTATTTTCCCGCGAAATTTACCATGCTGCCGGATGTTTTGTGTGGTATTGTAAAATTGAAACCGATTCCAAATTTTATCGTTTCAATTTTTCAATACGTTTCCTGCTCAAATACGTTACACAAGTATATAATAAATATATTAGAATTAATGAAAATAATTGTGAAAAATATAGAAGCTCATTACTGTTTAAAGATATATTTTACGGCAAAAATAGGACCGACTCTATTTTTACAATAACCGGAAGTTGCATGTGATGTCAACAACATGGAGGTCTGTGGATGTAAAGGAATACGCACATGTGTCATTTGTGAAGGAAAGGGGAAGTTGCCAGCAGGATCTGAACAGAAGGTAAGTTTCCGAACATAAACGTAATTCAATGGAACTGATTACTATCGGTAACATGCTTCTGTTTGTCTTGTTACTTGCTATACAGCCTCATATTTTCAGTTGTTATGATAATCATAATCAGTGAGGTTAGGCCAGAATATATACATAGAGATTGGAAACTCCTTCTTTGTCATTGTTGACAGGCAGAGGGACCTCCGGTTTATAGGCATTTTGCCTTGGCTAAATACTTTTAAGTATATTCTTTTAAACGTGATATTTTTGCATCAACACAAAGTTTATATCATGGTTTGATGTGACCAGTTTTCCCGATTGATGTTATTTAATATGATTTTTGAAATCATGAAAATAAGCAATTTTACCTGATTTTTCGAAAATCAGGCATTCAAAATCGGAAGTGTGTTTTGTTTTATTAATAGATAAGTTAAAGTAAATAAAGTAAAAATCCAAAATCATACTCAAACCGTCTGAAAATCACTGAACTTTTACAACATATCAAAGCTATTCTTTTATATTAAACTATTTAAGAGTTTATCTAAAAACCCCTAAGCACATACAGAGGTACATCTGCCGATCGTAAAATTGGAGGAGTTGCCAATCTCTATGTATATGTGTTTCTGGTTAGGCCCATATTATATCTGTCTGGATACCGGTATAATTTTTGTGTTTTAGGCCGTATTTGCGATCATTTTAACAATAAAACATCCTTGATATTCCAGAGGTTACTATCACTGTCTTTATATCCACCCAACTGTCTCTAATTTTTAAAGGAAGTTTTTGAAGGCCTGTGATTGCTCATTTTTTGCTTCTGAACTACCTGTTTTACAAGAGATAGTCCAAGGGTGGATATCACAACAATGGAAGTAACCCCTGGAGTATTGAGGATGGTGATAACAGGAAAATGTCTTTAGTTGTTACACATAACTTAATATCTGGTTAGAATGATCAATTAATATTATATATCTTTTATTCTATAATTAGGAGTGTGATAAAACATCACATTGCACAGTTGTGCATGTGAAATTTCAGCTTATTAGAACTATAATGATATAAAAAAAACAACTGATTGATATGCTAGTTAGAGTAGGTGTATTTTTTGATTTTAAGTTTATTAGCAATAATTTAGACTATTAACAATGCAATTAAAAAGGTAAGGTATGGTTGAAAATCTTTGCTTCTGTTTTATCCATTCTGTTTTTTCGATTTTTCAACTTAATAAAATGTCACAATCGAATCAAAGTGTCCTGAATTCAGGTGAATTATATGATAATCAAATACCACTGATTTTTACAGGGAGTCTGTACTTACTTTTGTGAGTACTGTGGTAAGGCATGGCCAGGCATTAAATCACCTTGGAAACAGCATCCTGATCACCTTGGCACCCCCATAGATTTCCCAGGAATTAAAATTATCCAGAACTTTGTGTCAGAAGAGGAAGAAAGAAGCATATGTGAGGAGATATACAGAGTACCTTTTGCTGTGTCACAATCAGGGAGGAGGAAACAGGTAATATTAACCCCTGAAATTTTATAATGGACTTTTCCAGTCTTTGAATTTAAATAATCTAAATGTGTTTTCTGGGGGTGAAGGTTAAATTAAGTGAAGAATGAAAACATGACATTGAATCTGTATCGGTGAAAACCCTGAGAAACACACATATATATTTTGTAAAAAAAAATAGGCTTATCTGTTAACAAGATTTGTCATCTTATGTGAAAATGGAAAATTTGGCAAATGCACAATTTAAAAATGCTCCACATCTGATGAATGGTATGTTTTTACTATTAAAAACAGGAGCAGACAAAGTTGTATTTTTCTTCAGTTGCAAAAGTTACTTACTTTACACCATTACCACCATTGAAAAGTATAAGCTACTTAAACTTATTTTAATTCAAAATAAAAAATATTAAAGATAATTAATTGCGTCCCGAAAAAAATCCATGGCACTATGCTCTATATGAAATTAAGTAGTAGTATTGATTGCACATGCATTAAAATGAATTATTTCATATTCATTTTTGTGTTAGTTAGACACATAGAAACACAATTAAACTTCAGTTATTATTCAAATGAAGGGTATCGTTTATGCTCTGTCAGCAGTGGAGCATCTTTAAAGCACTGTTATGTGAGTCCTTTTTCTTCAAATAATTATTCAGGAAAAGTTCACAAGGGAACTCAAAATGTTAAACCAGTGGTTATTATTCTTTAATCTGAAAAGAAAACTTCCAATTTCCTTTCCATGGTGTAAATTGATTGATTTTAACTGATTAGTTCATCTTTTATTCTTGCCTTCTAGGATTATGGTCCAAAAGTGAATTTCAAGAAGAAAAAGTTGAAGTGTGATGCATTTACTGGACTTCCAAACTTCAGTCAACCACTGTATCGTCGGATGAAGGAAGTGACAGAACTAGCAGACTTCAAACCTGTAGAACTCTGCAATCTAGAGTACTCTCCCCTGAGAGGTTCAGCGATTGATCCACACTTCGACGATTTCTGGCTATGGGGTGATAGACTGGTGACATTGAACTTGTTGTCAGACACTTATTTATATTTTGTCAAGGACGATGAGGACGTAGAGGTCAAAGTTCCCCTGCACCAGAGGTCACTGATCGTGGTTTATGGTCCAGCACGGAATACATGGAAACATGGCATTCATAGAGAGGATATCAGTAAAGATCGCATAGCTATTACACTTAGAGAGCTGTCCCTTGAGTTCCAAACAGACAGTAAATTAATAGATGTGGGTAAAAAACTTGAAGATGCTGCATTGACTTTTCAAGGAAAAGTGGTTGGTTCTTGACTGGTTCATAAGTAATATATAATATTATGGCTCATTAAAAATATCTTAGGATTTATCTTTTCTTCCTCAATTTACATGACACCGTCAAAATATGACGATCATGTTTATGTTTATTATATTATTTTTTTTAGTATATAGATAAAAGGTGTTGATATTTGTGATTGAATATCAGCAAATATCTTTGTTGATTTAATTGTTAAAACGAAATTATTGATTTAATACAGCAATTTTTACACACAATACAGTTTTATATTATTTTTGCTGTAATATATTAAAATTTGAACTATACAGACAAAATAAACCATAAAATGCTATTGTAAGAGTTACCTCCCTTTGAACGTATACAAGTTAAACTGACATCGCAGGAGTCGCAAATGATGATATGACTTTTATTTCATCACAAAAATATAATATACATGATTATTGTCTTGATTCATAGATTCTAATGTTCACCGTTCTGACATATCAGAATAACTGTCGCACATTTTGGATTCGATACCCTTAAATATATGTAAATTGCCAATATATGTATTTTGTGTGTTACTTGTAGTTTGTCAGTTAATTAATATCAATCGTTTATAGTAGCCTGTTGAAACGTTAAAAAATCATCGATATTTTTATTTCCACAAAAAAAAAAAAAAAAAAACGTTTGTGGTGAATTTTGTATTGGGCTACTTCGCTAGCCAAGGGTACAGTAGTCTACGATGTTGCAGGTAGAGTACCGGACTGAATACCATTGGCTAGCAAAGTTGGGTGCTCCTTGGACCTTGGCAGTCCACCAGCCACATTGAAAGATGTTTTTTATTGCTGAGGACCGATGCTTTGCGTCATTTGCTAAATAATGCTGTATTTATTCCGAAAAAGCTTCACAGCTAACGTTTAACTAGTAAGAGTATGTCTCAATGCATCCTACACTCTGTGGTGTTTTTCCCCTTTTTGTGTGTGTTTTTTGTCATATTTTATAGTTATCACTTATTATTTTGATTGTTTTGCACTGTACCAATGTTCTCCTTATTTACCTAAAGTTTCTGTTGTTTTCATGTTCATCATAATATAATACTTTCATTGTAACTCTTCAAATTTTGGAGGAATAAAGACATGAATGAACTTTTCTTGGACTGTAACGCCAAAACCGCTCAACTTCACAAAACTTTCTGGACATATATTTGTTTTCCTATTGGCGACTTTTTATATTTCAGTTTTCAGTGTGTTACCATGGGGACATTGTTAAAACACAAAACGGCCATTTCCTTTCCTTTTCGAACTCCAACACTATTCCAATCAACTCAGAAAGTTATCATAGTGCCCCTGCAGTATGTAGATGTGCCTTAATTATCCTATTTAGCGATCTTCCAAAGTTTTATTGCGTCCGAGACAAAAGTAAAAAGCACGGAATATCAAGGCTTTCAACTCGTCATTGTCAGCATCTGAGATCACAGGGACTTGACGCAAATTACCAACCAACGGCTAATATATTTTATGATATCAACATTTCTATGAAATAGCATCAACAAAGAATTAAGGTATATGACAATTGGTTGGAAATTCGTGTCAAGTCCATGTGTATAATACCAAAATGACCAAACAAAGCGACAAGAAAATTGAAATCAATGTTTTTGTATTTCATTTGTTTTCTTTGAATGTGAATTTAGACAGATTCTACAAAATATGAAGGGAGAAAAACCAACAAATAAACGAAGCAGCAGCGCCTGGTTCAAACACCTTGTTTTTGGTGTCAATTTCCTTTCGCACGTGAAAAATGAACAAAGATTGTTAGACCTAGCTGTGGTCAAACTATTCCATACTAATTACATGTCGCAAGAAAAATTAAAGTTCAATTTTATGTAAAAAAAAAAATCTATGAATCTCTCTTTCGGCTCGATGTAGAATTTGTTTGACATGAAATTGGTAATTGGTCAGTCTTTATGTGGAAAACGTCACAAGTTTTGTGTGCAGAGCCTACGTCCAAAACTTACGCCATCACTTAAACGCCAAAATCTTCTACGTGACATCACGTACACAGCAACAATATTTCGATATGACAGAATTGAGCATGTGTGTCATTGAACTTCCGCACCCTGGATTATATATAGATAACAAGAATGGTTTTTATATGGCGGAGTTATCTTATCTATACACGTGTCGTTATTTTATCGGTCATATATTCACGGATTAACCAATATTTTCCATCCGTTGTCAAGGTAACCACGGATAAACAAATCACTGCTATCGGTTGTCAAGGTAACAGATTAGTAAACGGCACAGGGACGACAATAATATCTATTGATCGGGTATAAATGTATACTTATTTTGGTATATGATATATCGTAAAAAGTTGTATAACCGACCGACATGTACTTTTCATCTATTTCATAAACAATAGCAGATACTTTAATTCCATTGACCAATCAAATTGAAACGCTCTCTAATCCACTATATGTACCCATACTTGTCCAGTAATTAACCGACTTTTTTTTTAATTTAAAAGATGATCGCCGTACAATGTATATGTACACGTAAAGATAAAATCAGCGTACGGGGTTTCGTTTCAAATGCAGAAAGCATATCAATTTATTTTAAATTTTACCTATTAATAAAGACATTTTTTTAGAACGACTGCACATTTCACAAATGAATGTCTGATCATTGATTGAATTGTGTATTTGAAATATGAACATATTTGGCCTATAGTTGAACTTGTAGCAATTTACATCGGAACTCCTGGGCGCTCTGACCGTGTGGAGGACAAAATGGGCAATATATCTCTTTGTCTTGAATTCTGTGTCAACATAAACCATGAGGCAGATTTTAATCGTTGTACAGTGGTTTATTTCCGGGAACTTTTCTCCTCCTCCGTCCGATACATGCAAGCACAACCCTTTGGCTTTGATCTGTTTAATCCAATAATATTAGGTGCTTGATATTGAGAAACTTCTGATAGACAATATCGACACCACGTAATGATAGAGTGTCTCGTAGTGCTATACCTCTAACATTGTTGGAATTTGATCTTTTTAGTCCGCTATACCTGCCTTTTTTATTAGGTTTTTTTTCAAAATTTTTCCTTATATGTATATATATATATAAAAAAAAAAATTAAAAAAAAAAAAAAAAAAAAAAAATAAAACAAGCCTATGATAATATAGGCAGGTTTAGCGGACGAAGATCTTTTATGAACGAGACATGAAACCACAACATCTAAACATTAACCTTAAATGGCCACGGGTGTTAATAAGACACAAAACAAAATAAATATAGACCCCGGCTCTTTTGTAATACAGACTGTATAATTATATAGTTCTAAAAAGAGATCTAACGCCTAACTCTCTCTTATTGTTAGACGCAAACTCGATAGTATATTATTGCTAATTGATACCACTATATAATGATATAGGATACATGTACTGTGTTCACACATGGCCCGACGGAGAGATCAAACTATATGAGGAGCGTGTCACAAATTAGATGGGCACATGTATATCTGATTGTGTTGTGGTGAACATTGATATTCTCAGTGATAAAAAAAAAAAAAAAAAAATAAAAAAAAAAAAAAAAAAACGAAAATTTCGAAAAAATAAAACCCCAGAACCAACCCGAAGCCCTTTTTTTTACCGGAATTCAGCAGTCAACTTTAACGGACAAACCCTGCAGGAAATGAAGCAAAACAACAAAGGATATTGAAATTTTAGGCGAATCTTATACCTGGGGTTCAGAGAAAGATATTGAACAGCTCTCTTAAATGATGGGTATTTCCAGAAACATATATACATGTCCCTAGAGATTGGCAACTCCGCCATTTTATTACGATCGGTAGATGTACCTCTGTATGTACCTTGGCGCTTTTAGATAAACTCTCAAATAGTTTAATACATGAGAATAACTTTGATATGTTACAAAAGTTCAGTAATTTTCAGATGTTTTGAGTACGATTTTGGAAAGAAAAAAATACTATTTTAACTCATATATTGATAAAACAAAATGCACTTCCAGTTTTGAACGTCCGATTTTCGAAAAACCAAATAAAATTGGTAATTTTCATGCTTTCAAAAATCACATAAATTAATTGGCAAAAATGCTCATATCAAACCACGATATTATGTTTAAATTTTGTATTGATGCTGAAATATCATGTTTAAAAGAATACACTTAAAAGTAGTTATTCAAGGCGAAATGCCTATAAAACGGAGGTTTTTCTACTTGTCAACAAAGATAAAGAAGGAGTTTCCAATCTCTATGTATATTTGTTTCTGGTATTTCGTTTTAACGATAACTCCATCATATAAATTCGTATTGACAAATCACACTTATATTTATGTATGTGGGTTTGACCAATTTTATATTGCTATCTCAATCAAGCAGATTTCAGATAGTATACTTCCAAGGGATGTAACTCTATGTGGTGTAATTCAACGAAGGGAAGTAACTCTGATAATATCAGGATCCATAACAGTACGTTAATTTGCAAAACGAGCAAACCAGTCGTCCCACCGACTTTCCGTCTTCATGCTGAATATTTAGGTGGAAGAGAATATGTCAACTTAAAGACTAAATATGGTTTGGTTCGACCAGGAGAGGATACACGTACACAGGGCCTTTTTCACAGCATCCTCGATATACGCCAGGAGTTACTAGGCTGTCACTGTCGTTTTATCAACAGAGGGAACGCTTAACTCAAGTCGAAAAGTGTGGTGGTGTTTAGAGAACGTTCGGGAGGTCAATTAGGAAGCAGAGTGAAAATTCACTAATGACATCATGAATAGTGGAATGGGGATATACCGGAATGGGAACAGCGGGTACTTTAAATTAAAGAATGAGAAAAAAAAACAACCTCTGAAATAACGATGTCTTCGATCACACCATACAAAGACTTCAAATAATAAGAGGACAATTTCTTTAATATCAAAATACAAAATATAAGTGCAAAATAGTTAAAAGGACAATAAATTATTTATTTTCACTCATCATTTGATGCAGTGGCAGAAGTAATGCTGGAAGCGCCTCCTGGTGTTTGACATATGTATCAGGAGGCGATAACTATACACCTAACGACGTATATATAATAATTTGCATAGAGTGTGAAACATCTAGTTTGGCTAGGAGTATAAGTAACCCACTTCAACGTTAAAGTGTCGTGCTGGAAACATGCCAATCAGATAAACTTTAAAATGGACGCAAATAATTTTCGCCAAAAAAGATTTTAAAATATTGATAAAAATGTGAACTAGTCTAATAATACAAATCCGAGACGGTATCTACTGAAATCTATCTAAAAATTACCAATATTCTAAAACAGTTTATTGTATAAGTAAAAAGCATACTAAAATTCAATTTTGATCTTGAACATTTGCCAATTGGCTTTCTTATAATAAAAACAAAAAGGCACCAGATGCAGAATTCTAAGCCTTGTTTCATCAACATTTCTTTCAGTTAAACTGTCCCAAAGAAAAACATTACAGAAAGTACTTTAACTTTACAATTTTTCCTCAAATAATTTCTGTAATGCTTAACTATGGAGAAAGTTTGATGAAATTAGACATGACATTTAAAAAGTATTATTGATATTGCATGAGTATTTCAAAACTGTATAAAATTAGTGTCCTTCAGAAAGGACTTTGTTCCGCAAAAGCAATCCATAGTGACAGTGCAATAATTTAAAACATTCGTTTTGTCAAGGAAATTTCTTGCAAACAATTATATTAAATATTACCGCAGTTATCTCCCTTCCCCATAATTACCTCCCTTCTCAGTTACGTAGCTACAACAAGATTAATATATACATACATATATGTAATGAACTCTTCATAAAAAGATAGGTATAGTGAGAAAGTACAAGTCAATTATCATATGGTGCTTACAAAATACTGAATTTCTCCTCGTTTTATTACAAGATATTTTATGCTTATGTGTTAGGATGTAAATGAACCCCTCCGCCATTTAACTGGCTTTAATTACAAGATTCTTTGAACGTTATTCAAAGTATATGTACATGTAATAAATTGTTTTCATACTTAATACTGAAATGACAATATATTATATAACACATTGACACAGGTCCCTGTGTCGTTTCAATTTACAGGGATTTGACAATCAAACATAATGCATCGATCAAGTTATATCACTAGGGTGCTAAAATAATAACAAGAATAAAATTGTTCGATGACAGTATACTCTGAAGTAGTGTGATAACAGTATCCCAACCTAACCACATGCACGAACTTTTCCGGATCTTATTTACATTGTACCTGTACAAACCACATTCTGTAGTGTAGTTATATACACAGGAGAGACATTTTGACTGAGGGTTCTCTAGAATTCGCTCTGATTTAGTACAGATGTACTTGCACTTGTGTGCTATTGAACAAATAAGTCCATGATTAAAATGTTCTATATATAAACATTCAGTGTCTAGATTAAAACTAGACACCCACATATATGATCGTCACCATAATCAGCTGGCGTTACAACCATAATGATCCGTTATTAATTACAATATTCAGTTGTATTTATTCTAATTAAAATTACATGTAAGTCAATTATCTTACGAGAGTTTAGTGATACAACAATTTATAAAGATAGTTATGATTAATAAATAAAGGAAATGCCATTTAAAAACTATAGGAAAAGTCAGTTTGGTGAACACATCATAAAATATCATTGTTTTCATTTCTTTGATTAAAACGTTTGTCATTGTTGATTTATCACATAGATATATTCTTCACAGAAGAAAAAATATCTTCAACATATTGTTAGTGACGGCCATTAAAACAGAGGCTAATACAACAAAACAATCATCACAGTTTGGGTCAATGTTTAAAACAAATAATCACGTGACAGTTAACCACCTTGGACGATGCTTGAGAAGAAATTGTCTTTCAAAACAGTCGTTACTTATCAAAATGTCGGAACATTTTTTAATAAGATAAACCAAGATTAATCGTATCTGCAACTTCCATATAAGGGAGATAAATCCTGGCGAATCCCTTCTCTTTGCATTTAGGGCAAGTGTCTGGAACAGGCAACGAGGAAATACGTGGAATGGATTAACGAAGAAACTGGGCAACGAAGGGAAACATATCTTACCCAAAGTCATAATAATTAATGTTAATTCAATATTTCAAAAAAGGCAAATAATTCGCAATCATAATAAAAACATTTTCGACCTTCGTCCAGAGTTATCGTTCTTGGTATTTGGAAGGAACGATAACTCTGGATTGAGATATTTCAGCAACGTTCCTTCTCAGAGTTTGTTAAAGTTTCCGTCTGTGGACTTTGTACTTGGAAGTTCAGTCACTTCCTCCAATGGGGGAGTTTTTGACACATTCGGACTTCGATCTCGTTTGCTTTTACGAAATGGTCTTTGGTCCGGTTTTGGATTCTCTTTGTTTCCTGGGTGTTCCACATTGCACTCTTCATCATCAGAGTTAAAATCGAGAAGTTTCGATTTCTCGCGTTCGTGACGTACAATTCCGTACTGCACGTGCGTATAGTACAAAACGAAATTACTTACAATAATTGGGACGGTAAACGCGATCATGAGCAAACCGGAAATGGCGCACAGAGAGCCTATTATATAGCCAAACGCTGTGGTGGGGTGCATATCCCCATACCCAACCGTTGTCATGGTAACCACACTCCACCAAAACCCAATAGGAATGTTATCGAATCCCTTTTTACCTTCTGCAAAATGAATTAAAGAGGCAAATACAACCATTCCTATCAACAGAAAAACAAACATGAGCAATAATTCGTTGAAACTGGCTTTAAGTGTGTATAGAAGTATCCACAGCCCAGGAACATGGCGGATCAACCGGAAGATCCTACATAACCTGAGCATGCGCAAAATGACAATGAAATCCATAAAAGGCAATTCAGACCCTGAAGGATGGAATGCGTGGATGATGAATTCAATGTAATCGGGGACAATTGCTACGAAGTCTATAATGTTTTGTAAGGCAGTGATAAACTGGACCTTCCTTGGACAAAACACAAATCTCGTGACGAACTCAAGCGTGAAGAACGTGACGCAGATAAGGTCGATGATTAGAAGGGCCGGATGTGGAACAGTGTTTAGCCCTTCGTCCTCGTCGCCTAGCAACGTGCTGTTGTCAACATTCAAAGTGACGTTGGACATTTCTTCTCCGCCAGAGGATTCTGTCACGTCAATCATCAGTTTATCCTTGAGAGCGAACAGATTGTATAGGTCCTCATAACCTTGAGTGGTAGAGGGATGGACCTGGAAATCCGGGTGGGTCTCCGCACAGAACGAGAAGATTGACATGAACACAAATACGATGGAGATCCAGGCGTATATCTGAAACACAAAAGGAATAGGAACTCATGAAACAAAGAAATAGGTCATCAAACTCGTAAAAACAAAGAAATAGGTCATCAAACTCGTAAAAACAAAGAAATAGGTCATCAAACTCGTAAAAACAAAGAAATAGGTCATAAAACTCGTAAAAAACAAAGAAATAGGTCATCAAACTCGTAAAAACAAAGAAATAGGTCATCAAACTCGTAAAAACAAAGAAATAGGTCATCAAACTCGTAAAAACAAAGAAATAGGTCATCAAACTCGTAAAAACAAAGAAATAGGTCATCAAACTCGTAAAAAACAAAGAAATAGGTCATCAAACTCGTAAAAACAAAGAAATAGGTCATCAAACTCGTAAAAACAAAGAAATAGGTCATCAAACTCGTAAAAAACAAAGAAATAGGTCATCAAACTCGTAAAAACAAAGAAATAGGTCATAAAACTCGTAAAAACAAAGAAATAGGTCATCAAACTCGTGAAAACAAAGAAATAGGTCATTAAACTCGTAAAAACAAAAAGATAGGTCATCAAACTCGTAAAAACAAAGAAATAGGTAATCAATCTCGTAAAAACAAAAAGATAGGTCATCAAACTCGTGAAATCAGAGGAATAGAGCATAAAATCCGCAAGAGCAGAGGAATAGGTTATTGAACTCGTGAATGCTGAGGACAAGATTATTTAACTCGTCAAAGCAGTAGAATTGGCAATCATACTCGTGAAAGAATAAGATACATTATTATAAAATTGAAATACTGAGTTACAATAATTAAAGCAACATTCGTAAAATGCATGTAACCGTCGATAGTAAAAAGTCGACAGTTGCATGCATGGATGATTGGAGCAAAAGATATAGAACACACTATTCTTTGTAGAAAGAAACAGTTGAACAGTACAGGGCCAAAATAACGTTATGTTTCTATGTTTGATTTTAGAAGGTGGTTTTCAAAATATCGCGTTTCTGTTCAGAAGACGTTTTTGTCCGTTATCAAAACAAACATTGAAACATCAGCATCAAAGAGACCCACATTACTGTGATAACGACTGACATACTTTCTAGGATGTCAGTTTTGCAGAACAAACGGAATTCCAAGAATCAATTCACGCAGACTCTTGTTAGCGAAAGACGTAACTCCAATTTGCCTGCGTGATTGCCATTATTGTTGTGCGATGAGGGTGATATCATGTCACATTAACCTGTCTGCTCCCCAAGACCCTTTCCTCGGTCAGTAATGAATACAGGCATGTGCCTTGGACATTAAAGATTGTATCTATCCGCGGCCGTTCTGTATTTTGAAGGTCAGACATATATGGACATATCATGCCCCGCCTAAGTCAATATTTTCTCAAAGTAGGTTCAATAACGCATGTTCCAACAACTCTGCTGTTAGTTATAGACTGAGGATACAAGATGTCAGTTTACTTGTCGATTTCTTAATGAATTTCAAGAACCGATATTTAACATTTTATAGCTATTTGAAATCGCGATTAAGCGATAAAATGACGTCATTGGAGGGTCATATCAGGTCTTGAAATATCGTAACGTTCGAAAGATTAACCGATAATTATATGTCCTTACATATAAATATCTAGATGAGAGCCTAGTTATATGTGCTTCGATAATCTAAACCTTAGTTCCACGTATTCGGAATCATAAAGGATTTATAATTGCACAATTGAGAGCTTAGGTCGCTGTGCTTTGAGTCATATAGTGTATTGGTAATTGCATGAACGAGAGCGTAGTTCTCTGTGTTTTGAGTTACAAAAGGTGTTTGCATGGGTTCGAACTTAGTTCTCTCTGCTTTGAGTAATGAAAGCTTAGTGCGTTGTGCATTGAGTAACAAAGTATGTTCGTAATTTCATGAATGAATGTTTGGTTCAATGTGCTTTGAGTTTTAAAGTTTGTTCGTAAAGCTTACAATGTAGTTACCTGTGCTTTGAGTTACAAGGGATGTTATAACTGGATGAATGGTACCTTAGTGCTTTGAGTAATGCCAGCATACATATAATGTAGCTCCTTGTGCTCTGAGTTACAAAATGTTTTTCTAATGTGCTTTGGGTTACAACGTGTGTTGGTAATTGCATGAATGAGAGCTAAGTTCCCTGTGCTCTGAATTATAAAATGTGTGTGAAATTACATGAATGAGTGCTTGGTTCAATGTGCTTTAAGTTACAATGTGTGTTCGTAATTGCATGAATGAGAGCTTACAATGTAGTTCCCTGTGCTTTGAGTTACACAGGATGGTCGTCATTGCATCAATGGTAATATAGTAATTGCGCATGAATGGTACCTTGCGAGCATAATTTTGAGTTACAAAGTGTGTTCCTAATTGCACGAATGACCTCCATCTCGAGCTTAGTTATATCTGCTTTGAGTTACAAAGGATGTTTGCATGGATCCTTATTTTCCTGTGCCTAGAGTAATGAAAGCTTAGTTTGCTGTGCTTCAAGTAACAAAGTGTGTGAGTTATAATGTATACTCGTATTGACATGAATGAATGCTTGGTTCAGTGTGCTTTGAGTATAAAGGGTATTTATATTGCACGAATGATGGCCTAGGTCTGTGTGCTTGATAGTGAATGCATGAACGATAGCTTAGTTACCTGCGCTATGAGTTACAAAGATGATTATGGATGATTAATCTTCGAAATCGTTACGTCGTTGAATCACCCAATCAGAGGCGACGTTACAAACGGCAATGTTTTTCTACATCATGAATGATAACACATATTTGAAGCCAATCAAAATGCAGATTGCAAGCAAGATTGAATTTTTGTCTTGTTTGAGTATGGAGGTCATATGTACTTTTGTTCCAAATGAACACGATCTCTCTTAATCCGTTTTATTCCATAACTGTTCTTATTTTTATGTTTGACATATATAAGACGTCTATGTGTTGTCTTTGGCAATAGGCATGTCCTAATAACATCAGGACAGAGGAACTGATACATGTATGTTTATTGTATTAATTTTGGTTTACAGATATAAAGGCGTATTTAATACGGGGGTTGAGGGGTTGTGGTTGGGGCTGGTTCGATACACCACAGGCATTTGGCTTCATAGACATTTCTCTCTCTCTAGATATATTTAATACTGTAACACAGTATTACACACATATATAGAGAAAATAATGTCTATAGAGCCAAATGCCTGTGAGTAAACTAAGACTTACCGTCGATTAGCCCCACTTTCCTTCCGGTGATTGGAACATAAAAATTACATCAAAATATGACGCTATAGTCACCGGAAGGTGGGACTAATTAATCGAAGGTATATCGTTTTTTAACCCACGTCGTTTTTGTATCTCGAAATCAAATTTCTGATACCCCTAAGCATATAAATAATTCAGCAACCAAAACGTTAATTAAAACACAACATTGTCCGGTGTAACGTAGAATAATGACCCCGGGTAATTTTCTAAGGTGGGTCATTTTTTCACGTGTCACCGGACACCCATCTATTATATATAATAACCAACACTGCTCTCCTCATCCCCATCCCGACCGAGTGTCATACATCCCCTTGTGTGTACGCTCATTTGATCATAAATAGGACAGCTCACTTGTGGTACGTTTTAAGCAGATGTCTATGTAATCTAATAGACCACCGTTATAACATGAAACCCGCACCACTCTTCATACTAAAGCCCTCGCGTACCTCTTTTGTTGTCGTAAACATTCTATATAGTCCGTTACCATGAAAACAGCTTTACCCAACGATATACACAATCAACTACTGGCATGCTTATCGATGTTTTTACCGTATATTTCGCTACAAAAACTGGGTATCGCTTACCACGTTACACAACCCAAACACTGGCATTGACGTTCAACTCGATTTAGTTGTGCCTACTCAACAGCCATATAATCAACGCTTGTTATCAAATCAATTCGGCTACCAGGTGTCACTTATCTGCTTATCAAAACATATTAACTCAAATACAACATGCGTTTAACTCGACTTAACCGGATGCCTTTAACCTATATCGACAAAAGGTTGATTAACTCGACATAACCCCGTCACTTTAACCTTATCGACAAAAGGTTGATTAACTCGACGTAAACCCGTCACTTTAACCATATCGACAAAAGATTAATTAACTCGACATAACCCCGTCACTTTAACCTTATCGACAAAAGGTTAATTAACTCGACATAACCCCGTCACTATAACCTTATCGACAAAAGGTTAGTTAACTCGACATAACCCCGTCACTATAACCTTATCGACAAAAGGTTAGTTAACTCGACATAACCCCGTCACTATAACCTTATCGAGAAAAAGTTAGTTAACTCGACATAACCCCGTCACTATAACCTTATCGACAAAAGATTAATTAACTCTACATAACCCCGTCACTATAACCTTATCGACAAAAGGTTAATTAACTCGACATAACCCCGTCACTATAACCTTATCGACAAAAGGTTAGTTAACTCGACTTAACCCCGTCACTATAACCTTATCGGCAAAAGGTTAATTAACTCAACTCCCCGTCACTATAACCTTATCGACAAAAGGTTAATTAACTCGACATAACCCCGTCACTATAACCTTATCGACAAAAGGTTAGTTAACTCGACATAACCCCGTCACTATAACCTTATCGACAAAAGGTTAATTAACTCGACATAACCCCGTCACTATAACCTTATCGACAAAAGGTTAGTTAACTCGACATAACCCCGTCACTATAACCTTATCGACAAAAGGTTAATTAACAAAAGTAATTAACTCTACATAACCCCGTCACTATAACCTTATCGACAAAAGGTTAATTAACTCTACATAACCCCGTCACTATAACCTTATCGACAAAGGGTTAATTAACTCGACATAAACCCGTCACTTTAACCTTATCGACAAAAGGTTAGTTAACTCGACTTAACCCCGTCACTATAACCTTATCGACAAAAGGTTAATTAACTCTACATAACCCCGTCACTATAACCTTATCGACAAAAGGTTAATTAACTCTACATAACCCCGTCACTATAACCTTATCGACAAAAGGTTAGTTAACTCGACTTAACCCCGTCACTATAACCTTATCGACAAAAGAATAATTAACTCGACATAACCCCGTCACTATAACCTTATCGACAAAAGGTTAAATAACTTGACTTTAACCGCATCATTATAACCTTATCGACAAAATGGTAGTTAACTCTACATAACCCCGTCACTATAACCTTATCGACAAAAGGTTAGTTAACTCGACTTAACCCCGTCACTATAACCTTATCGACAAAAGGTTAATTAACTCGACTTAAACCGCATCACTATAACCTTATCGACAAAAGGTTAGTTAACTCGACATAACCCCGTCACTATAACCTTATCGACAAAAGGTTAGTTAACTCGACATAACCCCGTCACTATAACCTTATCGACAAAAGGTTAGTTAACTCGACTTTAACCCCGTCACTATAACCTTATCGACAAAAGGTTAGTTAACTCGACATAACCCCGTCACTATAACCGTATCGACAAAAGGTAAATTAACTTGACTCTAACCGCATCATTTTAACCTTATCGACAAAAGGTTAGTTAATTCGACATAACCCCGTCACTATAACCGTATCGACAAAAGGTTAATTAACTTGACTTTAACCGCATCATTATAACCTTATCGACAAAAGGTTAGTTATATAGACATAACCCCGTCACTATAACCTTATCGACAAAAAGTTAGCTAACTCGACATAATATCGTCACTATAATCTATCGACAAAAGGTTAATTAACTCGACATAACCCTGTCACTATAACCTTATCGACAAAAGGTTAATTAACTCGACATAACCCCGTCACTATAACCTTATCGACAAAAGGTTAATTAACTCGACATAACCCCGTCACTATAACCTTATCGAAAAAAAGGTTAGTTAACTCGACATAACCCCGTCACTATAACCTTATCGACAAAACGTTAGTTAACTCGACTAACCCCGTCACTAACCAAAACAATGCGTTATTAAATTAACTCGACTTGACTTTGAATTTAAATGAATCAGTCACTGAATTAACTCGCGACAGTTGTCACAAGTTTACACAATTTTTTTGTTTTACTAAACTAACTTGTCTGGCTGCACTAACTTCACTGTGTTAAACGTTCTAAATATGTTCTACTATATCATGTCTAATAACTCAATTAAATGCTAAACAGCGTCACTTAGTCAACTTGGTTTATACCAGATTTTGACTATGAGGAGTTAACCGCGATATTAAAAAAAGGTGCGCTATTCAAATGACTCAGTCTTTTCTCAATAATCTAATTTAAACAATGCTAATAGGTCTACTCGTCTATAAGCTAAATGAAAATTTATGGAAACCATAATAACTAGAAACAATGCTATTATTTTTTATTAATAACATTTTAAGAAGCACGACTGAGAATCATTAGAAATTTTTTGAATGAAAGTTGCATATAAGCTATGCATGTTTAAAATTACTACAGTAAAACACGTTTATTACGAACATGCTTACAACGAATTCATGGTTATAAGGTTTAGTTTTCATTCTCTTTCGAGGTTCCTATAACATATATACCTGTAGTTTGTGTGTAACGAACTATACATATCACGAAGTAAATTCGTTGGTCCGTAGGGGTTCGTTTTAACCGTGTTTTACTGTATATACACTATTAAAGACGAAATATCAATGGTACTAACCTTGGCGCAACATGACGAGTTCGGATCCTGAAGGAAGTTCCAAACTTTTGCCCTACTTCTTTTCCAACAGCTGGAGCTCTTTCGGTCTTCCTCGAGCTCTTTCAATGTCGTTGATCGCTTTCTGTCATATTCCAATTTTTCTAACGACTGGTTTTGCGTTTTCCATGTGTTGTAAGGTTGCCAACAGCAACGCTCAATGTCCATTTCCTGCACACCCCAATATTCGAACTCTCGTTGGAGAGCGGGGCCACACAAATAAGTTGGTAAATGGAGCTCTCCAGTTCGGAGGTAATTAAGTATCACACTAAATGCCTGAGGATCTCTGTCGAAGAAGAAGTCTCCTTTGCTTTCCCTATAATGTTTCATCATTTCACTATCTCGAGCTAACTTGCATGTTTTTAACCTTTTCAGTGTGGTTTTGAGCGTCTCAAACACTTGGCCTCCAACATTTAATATCACAGTTTCGCGGACTTTGTATTTACGAGTCCCAGTACTTGGGCATCGACAAACTTCCTGTAATTCTACATTGTCTAGGTTAACACGACTCCTGTTTTTGAGAATCCCACCACCGCCACCACCTCCGACTACTATGGCCGCACTGACCGCCATTTTGTCGTCTGGCTTCCCTTCCAACGGTAGGCAGTTCCCATTTACTCGCTCCTCACTGTCGCTAATTGCCACTTTTCGCCGGTTACATTTCACACATACATCGTTACTGTTGGAGTCGTCTTCGTCAGAGTCTGTCATTGTTGCAAGCGACCTCAGCTGACCAATGGATGAAGACTTCCGGCGTTTGTCCGGGTCACGTGGCAGCTGGGGAAGCGAGGTTCGTCTGGCCTGATAGGAAGATACAGAGGAAACATAAGCCATGCTTTATAGGTATTAACGATCACACAGGTAAGTTCACCTGTATGTGTCAAAGAGATGATATTATGAATGGGTGGGGTTCATAGCTGAATCCCACAAACCTCTACAACGCCAGGTTTCGCGACAGTTAGTCGTGACGCTACTGACTGCCGTGGTGTATCAGAGAGGTATGGCCAGTTGTAGACCTACGATCTACTTATTTTGGCCAGGACTTTGTGAGAACATACCAATGGATCTGCTATATATTATGACCCTGACAGACATACCTGTGCTATAGAACAATAATAAACGTCACACACAATCACACAGCACGTGGCAGAACAAACAAGCTCGTCATAAACCACCCCATCACACCACACCATGTACTTTTGTACCACCGCACCCAACCCAGAATGTTTCATTTCAAATCGTTTACCAACATCAACAAGCATGATAAATAGTAACATTCCATTGTTACATGTGTTTTATGTATAACTCCAAAACTTCGAATGTCTTTGGTTTTTTGTGTTTAATTACATAAGAGCATTGAGATCTAACGCCTTTATGAAACACTTGGCCCTTTTATAATCCCACGATTAAGGAATTGGATTAAGGTGTCAAAAAATATTACGAATTACATGAACATTCTAAATATTATATAAGGATTACCTAATACCGATTGGTAAACCTAGGAGTCCATAGTGCTTGACCTTCGCGCTCATGCTATACTTGACCAAGACCGATATAAAAGAAATTTGCAACTGATCGAGATTACTTTGAAACGGATTTTGTATTCTTTAGTTCATAACATTTGTTCGGAGAGTAGCTATTTGGCGGTGAGATTTTGTTAGCTCTATAACATGTACGTTTTCTTACTTTTGTGATACGTTCCTATACAAATTATAGTACAGTAGTTGACTTAAAGATGCTCCACCGCCGACAGAGCATAAATGATATCCATCATTTGAACAATAATTGGTGTTGAATCGTGTATTTATATGTCTAATTAACACAAAAACATATATAAAATAATTTGTTTTGCCTTTGGTCCATGCACAATCAGTAGTTCATTCCATATAGGATATAGTGTGCCACGGATTTTTTTTGGGATGCAATTAATTATTTTTTGTAATTTTAACTTGAAGTAAAATGAGAAGCTCAAACTTTTCAATTGTGGTAATGGTGTAAAGTTAGTAACTTTTGTAACTGATGATAAGTAATAAATCGTCTGCTCTTGTTTTTGATAGTGAAAATACCATTTGTCAACAGTGGGGCATCTTTAAGAAAAATTGATAACACTGGGACTTCGTTACTACAATTATCGCAAATTTTGTAATATTGCCATTGATATTTCTTTTTCTCACCCTTTCTCTTCTTCCCTCTTCCTCCATCTTACTTTAACTTAGTTAATATATATATATGATAGGTATTGTATATAACTGTGAAGTCTATCAATATAAATATTGTATTATTTAGGAACGAAAAAAGTGTTTTAACCCGTTGGAAAAACACTTTAAAGTTAATTTTGCTCTGCAAAACAACACATGCTATACACACACTATACTATCTTCTAGACAGCACTCGTAACCCAGCGTAAATTTCTAACCTCGCCTCGCCAACAAAAACATTTGCACGTGTGAATATAATTAAGCACGCGAGTAACTATACACCTGTCACAGGTAAGGTGTATTAAGGTTCTTAAGTATATTTACTATTTCTGAGTTTCTTACATGAAAGTGAGACAGCGAAACACATGTTAAAGTATTAGGCCATGGGCTAGGAGGGTCCCACATGCACCCCCCCCAAACCTCCGAACCAATATTTTTCTGAACCCTTATGACCCACTGATCACAAATCAAAATGTTAACATTGCATAAGTTGGGATGAACTTCCGGTTATGACGTCATCAAGATGGCCGCCATCTCGAATTTCACTAAAAATTGAAAAATAGTCATAACATTAACATTTTGCAACCGAAGTAGACAAATGAGGTATCAAAATGACCACAATAGAACACCGATTACATATCAGGACCAAATAATCCAATATATGTAGTGATTTCTACGCAGGAAATGAAAAAATCGGATTTTAAGCTCAAAAATGGTGATTTTTCAGCAAATTTTTCATATTTTGCTTGACACAGCAAAAATGTTTCCCAACAGCAAACTATTATTTCTAATGAGTTTTTTGACCACTTGTCAATCAGTTTAAGCAACAAAAACAACAAAAACCAATGTTAACATTTTATAAGTTCCGGTCATGACGTCATCAAGATGGCCACCATCTCGAATTTCACTGAAAAATGAAAAATAGTCATAACATTGACATTTTTCAACCGAAGTAGACAAATGAGGTATCAAAATGACCACAGACCACAACAACAACAAAATTATATAGAAATGCAAAAGGAATTGTAATACCATCATTTGGTTTACAAAACATCACCGTAAGCGTCATATGATTGTTATTTTTTTCCAAACCGCTAGCACTACAGTTTCCTGGTGTCTTGGAATTTCCTGAATATAACATTGGCTATTGACGATTGATATCTAAACAAATTTGAATTTTAAGTTGGCCGAATATCTAAGTGGGACTTCAAAATAATCCATTTTCATGTTCAAAATTTTGTAGACTAGTAGCCTCTCAAACTGAATTATTACAGCAAAACGCTAACTAATAGCTTAAGGGTATCAAATTAAAGTTCCGTAAATACCATGACACTTTTCGAAACATGTTGTGTCTTTTAGAATGAGCACATCCATTGTTTAATTCCTGTGTATAACGCAAGGAAATGTAAGATGGTAACTACAGTGTCACATATTTCTTTCACTAGTTCTTAATGCTAATCATTTTCGTCGTGCGTGCTTTCTCGCCAGAGTGTCGTCTTCGACCTCGGTGACCTGATGTGACATTACATTACCGGGTTACCATCGTGGTTCTAACTTGTCAACTGTCCATGGTCAGAGTTAACATCGGAAACATCGGATTCAGGGATGTGGGAGCTCTTCCTGTTTCCAACCTAGTTTCACTTAGATTCACATATCGTATAGATGTTCCAGACTTCCCCGGCATGATGGAAAAGACACCAGATCAACATTTGCGGAGGGTTGAGTTGGTTCTCCTTAATTCGTATGAAGCACAAATCCTCATTCTTGTGAACCTCAGTGACCATAGGTGGCACAGGTGGATTCTTTGAGGTCATGAATGAGGTCTGCAGTGACGTTTCACTCTTTGCCAAGTCTGGAAAGCACTTTAGAGAACTTTTTACGGGAGAGTCTTCAATGGTCTCTTTGCGCATACACCAGATGTGACACAACCAGCACCTTCAAGGGAGTGGGAAAAGTCAGACCAATGAAAAACATTTAACATTTATGCCCTCGTTAATGACCTCGATGATATCACCTGTGCCATTTATGGTTGCACGAGGGTCCACAAGATTGATGAATAGTACTTCATACGAATTATGGAGCTATGTGCTAAGGAGAACCAATTCCACCATTGGAAGAAATGTGAATCTGAAAGAGATCCCACATCCCTGAACCTGTTGTTCCTGATATGAACTCTGGCCATGGATGGGTCATAAAAGACGCTCTGGCTTTCGAGGAATTGGATACTGATATCTCGAGTACTCTGATTCGGACTGCATGTACCAGCTACCAGATATGCCGAGTCTCTTCAGTGGATAGGTCAGTGAGGCGAGAAAGCACGCACAATGATAATGGTTATCATTGAGAACCAGTTAAAGACATATTAGTGACATTGTAGTAACCATCTGACATTTTGCTTAAGCTATGCATAGGAAATAAACAATGAATCTGCTCATTTTCAAAGACACAAACGCTTTGGGAACTGTTAATGATATTAACCGAAACACAGGCTTAGCTTAGGTTACATTTGTTACGCTATCAGTAGGTGTTGTGCTGTAATAATTATTTTTGAGACGCTGCTAATCTACAAAATTTTGGAGTATAACAATAATTCTTTTTTTGCATTTCTATATATTTTTGTATTTGTTTTTGTTTTTACTGATTGAAAGGAGTTTAAATAACTGATTACGAGTAATAATTTGTTGTTGGGAAACATTTTTGCTGCGTCAAGCCAAGCATGAAAAATTTGCCGAAAAATCACCATTTTTGAGCTTAAAAGCTTATTTTTTCATGTCTTCCGTACAAATCACTACAAATATTGGATTATTTGGTCCTGATAAGTATTTGTCGTTCTATTGTGGTCATTTTGATACCACATTTGTCTACTTTAATTGAAAAATATCAGTGTTTTGACTTTTCTTCATTTTTTAGTGAAATTCGAGATGGTGACCATCTTGATGACGTCATAACCGGAACCTGTACAATGTTAACATTGGTTTTTATTGTTGTTGTTGTTTAAACTTATTGATAAGTGGTTAAAAAACTTACTAGAAATAATAGTTTGCTGTTGGGAAACATTTTTGCTGCGTCAAGCAAAATATGAAAAATTTGCTGAAAAAATCACCATTTTTGAGCTTAAAATCCAATTTTTTCATTTCCTGCGTAGAAATCACTACATATATTGGATTATTTGGTCCTGATATGTATTCATTGTTCAATTGTGGTCATTTTGATACCTCATTTGTCTACTTCGGTTGAAAAATGTTAATGTTATGACTATTTTTCAATTTTTAGTGAAATTCGAGATGGCGGCCATCTTGATGACGTCATAACCGGAAGTTCATCCCAACTTATGCAATGTTAACATTTTGATTTGTGATCAGTGGGTCATAAGGGTTCAGAAAAATATTGGTTCGGAGGTTTGGGGGGGGGGGGGTGCATGTGGGACCCTCCTAGCCCATGGCCTATATAGGAAAACATAGACAGTTCTAGGGAAGCATGCTTTCAAAGTTCAAATGCTATTGCATTGGCGTCGCGCGAAGAATTTTTAAAAAATAAACTTTTGTGTAAATATGTTTTAGATAAACTTTGGGAATATAATAAAAGCAACATTCTGCAACAATATGCAAAGTAGAAGTGCATGTGTTCGGCATACAACAAAAATCGAAAATGTTCAAATAAATATTAGCAATAATAACATATCTGTATCTGTAGATAGTTTATGTCACTAAGGTATTTCGATGTCATAACACACCTTTATGTTTTGTTTATGTAAATATGAATAGTTCAAAGTGTGATTGTATCTATTGCAGCATTATCTTTTGTTGTCATGGGAACGGGCGTGATAATTCTTTATAATGGTTTAGTCTGCTGAGCGAGCGATAATGCGCATGGTATTTTGTATGACGTAAACTTGCGTGAACCGGTTGTATTATATACATGCGCACACGCGATATATGCGCCATAATGTCATGTATCGTGACGTATTACACAAACTATGTCATGTATCGTGACGTACTACACACTTCTTTATATAGTTAGTGTAGACAAAAATATCACATATGACGTAATACACAGGAAAATCTAAGTACATAAAAGTGACGATGTGCACAGTACTTCATATAATATATATCACATGTGACGTACTTCACACATCTATATATTGTAAAATGTTATAACATGACAAGAAACTGTCGATTGATTGATTAATTAGCTGATTGATTATAATTGACGTGATTAATATATCATAGTTTATCTGTGACGCACAGCTAAGAATTTTTCGTGTTTTACATCGAAAAGTTTGCGTTATGGTTTAAATATGTGAAGTATAAACATAAAAATGTACATTTAAAGAAGGATAACATCAAAAAACAAAAACTTTGGCTGTATACTATAAAATAACATGACTGCTCTTGAAAAAATCGTTTGATGCCTTGTGACGTCACCGATCGATCGACGTATTACTCAGATAAATGAAATGCGGTGAATGTTATTGATGGGTATCATGTACATATTATAATGGTAACAAACATTAGGACACAGATAATTAATATTGGCATAGTAAGCAATTACACTGTTTAAACCAGGTTAGTGGTATACCAGTGTATATGTTTATCTAATATTGTATATGGATACTCGCGCACAGACCGGGCACAGATCGATAACATAAAAGTAAATATTAGGCATAATGTGATTTGAATTATTAATGATGAAAGAAATATCATAAAACTGGTCTGAGTTATTACGGCATACAATGTATCAGCCGCATTGCAATGGATAAAACAAAATATGTACAAGACATAAGAGCCGCTATAAATTTACAAAATCTCTTCAGTGATAATAAATTTTGTTTTACGCCCTATTAACAGGTGAGGTCATTTAAAAATGTACCGGTTTGAAGAGGTTAAGGCCAGAGTACCAGGGGATTCCACCGAACAACCGCTCAATATCTTTATAGCAACATAGCTAGCTTTGGAATTCGAATATGTCTAATAGTTGGAAAGCTAATGGTAATATCAACGTCTCAACCCTTGCGGTTGTCATTATGACAAGGGCAATAACTGCTGATGGAGGGAGATAACTCATAACTATTTCATGATTTTTTTTATGTCATATACATTATCAATATCTAATAAGCAACATGTAAATGTTTCTAAAACTAACTAACTAAACTACAGTGAAACCTGCCTTATCAACCACCTCTGTATAAAGACCACCTTTGTATAAAAAACCACCTCTGTATAGAGACCACCTCTGTAAGCAACCACATCTGTACAAAGACCACCTCTGTGTAAAGACCACCTCTGTATAAAGACCACTTCTATATAAAGACCACCTCTGTATAAAGACCACCTCTGTATAAAGACCACCTCTGTATAAAGACCACCTGCTTATTAAAACTACTTTGGTTTAATAGGGTCCCAAATGGTTATCTGTAACACAAATGGACAATTGGCTATAGAGAGTCTCCTGTTCCCTGGATGGTCTTTATAGACAGGTGCGACTGTAATTGAAGATTTAAATAAGATTGGTACTACCTCCATCCAACAATGTCTACTACGCACGTTGTCCCAAAGCAGTATACTCTATAGGCACATGGCACACAAAATTTAGAAATCATCTAAAGTATGTCCATACTGTCTGCCATTTAAAGCGACCTCTTATTTCTTCACTTAGATTAAAAATCGCATGTAGTTCTATACAGTTTCGGATTAGTAAAAAAACCCACTGACCACATGGACCTTGGATTCAACAGTTTGCATGTGTTTAAAACCCATCCTATAGTGTCCATATCAAGAAATTACTAAAACAGTAACTAATTCCCAGTCCCCTGTGCCATGGACAGCAACCAATGTACAAGTTCATGTGTAAAATACTAGTTTCACAGAGAAAATATTGACCAAACAAAATATGATATGTACTGTACTGTATTGCAATTCTTTACATATTTTTTCTACGAGAATAAAATATTGTCATCGTCATTGTCATTGTCAGGTGTTGACAAAAGAAGTCCTACTTATTCTTCCGTTTTATCATTTTTGTATACGGGACTTGAGTCGATGCAAAATGCCAATACAAGAAGAACGACAGAATAACGGACTAACAAAAGAATAGATAACTTACTAAAAATCCGGAATTTTCGGAACCTTGATCCAGAAGTTCTGTGCCTTCATCACAACAACATTTGTACAAGGCCTTGAACGGATCATTTCTTTTGAGGAAAGAAGTACGTCTCTTATTAGTCGTCATCGTTTCTTGTCTGGGTACAAAATGGTCGACTACTCATATATATATACAAGGTGGGTATATTATGAAGGGACACTAAATTCAATTATGGACAGGTGAGACTATATAAGTGAGCAATTCCGTAATATTTAATTAATATTTACGTCAGTACTCTAAACAATACCATATAGGTGAAAAATCTGCACGTGTCAATGTCAGGTAGTGGCCAGTTACTGCACATGACTCAGATGATCTATATTTAGATAATTAACAAGACATATTACATCTTCATTAGGTGAAAGGTCATAAAGCCGAGTTACAATGCCCAGATTGGAACGTAAATTCTGTTAATTATTAAGAATCCGGAAAATCTGGCACGGATTCTTAACCTTGGGTCCATATTTAGATGATACATTAATTATGCTTGCTTATGATTAAAGGTATATGATTCAAGTCTATCATGAAAACACAGATTGGAATTTAACGAAATGCATTTATATAACCGTTGGCAAAATATATGTGCTTAGATATATATATCATGTGTAAGAAAGGTTAAATTTCAGCTGTAAAAGAAAGCCACGATCTCTAACTTGTAATTTGAAAACATTTATCAGCAGGGTTACTTCCCTTGTTAGCTTGTCAGACGACGAGGGTCGAAAATGGCAATGGTGGGTACATGTAGCGGTAAACGATCAGACTGGGAGCGGTAAACGATCAGACTGGGAGATTCAACTACACCGTTGCCCCGTTGACCGACATATACTATATATCATTTTTTTCTTACACAGACTTTATGCTTCCGAAGCTAGCTCGTGCAGCCTCTGAGTCACGTACCAACTAACCCTTACCGAGCCAATGTGGCCGACTGACACGCATTACACGTGCATTCCATTATTTTGGAAGCTTATCTCTCTATAAAACATCACTCCCCCGCCAAAGTACCTTGAGAGACCAGACTTCTGAAAACGAGGCCAAGGTCAAGGTGGAAGAGTGTATGAAATGTAAACTAACCCGCCGCAATGTTTTTATGTTGTATTTTATAACTGCAACACGTATACAAATAATTGATACAGCAAAAACAAACGTGTTTTTGATAAAACAAGAAATATTAAAGCCATAAAATTAATTATTTTGCCTGGGCCTAGTTATAAAATGTTAGCTAGAGCAATACGTATATATTTCCTTTGAATGAAGGAAGACATACCAGTTTTAGTAATGCTGTATCATCTGTGACTACTTTGTTACATAGATATGGGAATATGTGGATAATATCAAAAATTAATTCCAGGGCATTGATTTTTTTTTTTTTTTTTTTGAAAACTTGCAACATACATGTATTTTCAATCATTAAAGCAATGACAAATGTATCAATACAGTGATATTGACATTTGAAGACTACGGGGCTAATGAACGCTATAAATAGATACATCAAAAACCTTGTAGCATACGTAAACCACCAAAAGACGATCTGCCGTGCAACGCTCTTTTTGATATCTTACCCATTATCTACGCTGGGGTGTTTTTTGCCTTAAAGAGCTAGTTATATGCGACAATTTGGTTCGTTCTTTTTGATTTCTCAGAGTTATCTCCCTTCTTTTCGACGACAGCACAATCGGATCCCCTCGGAGAAATTTCCGGTAATCTTCGGAAATCCGAATATTGACGGAAATTACCCCCAGATGTCGCGATTGAACGACAGCATATCGAAATCGCAAAATTTCCGGCAATCTTCGAATAAGACGATAATTTCCGAAGA
This sequence comes from Argopecten irradians, assembly GCF_041381155.1. Lineage (NCBI taxonomy): Eukaryota > Metazoa > Mollusca > Bivalvia > Pectinida > Pectinidae > Argopecten > Argopecten irradians. Next base: position 10,415,030 of record NC_091142.1, on the reverse strand, counting down.
TTGACGGAAGTTTGTCCATATATTACGATTAGGTTGTATAGCACTTTATATAGCTCACCAGTCGATTGGTCAAATAAATCTCGTACCCGGAAACGAATTATACGTGACGGTAGGTTAAACCACTCAGCTCATTGGCCAAATACCCTTTGTTGTTGATATATACGTTTGGTTAATGCACAGGCGTTTGGCTCTATAGACATTTTTCTCTCTATAATACTGTGTCAGTATTACATATATAGAGAGAAAAATGTATAAAGAGACAAACGCCTGTGGTTGGTGTTTACATTTGTGTACCAAAACGAGACTAATTGGATTGCCCGTCTAATTGGATAAAGGTGACGTCACACGATAATGCACCATTGATTATTCAATGGTATTTGATGTTGTCCGAAAAACAGATTACCCTTACTGTGTCTGGGTGGTGCATGGTCATCCTATAACATATGTACTAGCAGCACGCGATGATGTTTATCAACAGGGTGGGGTGGGGTGAGGGTGGGGGTGGGGGTGTTAGTAACGTATAGGACCAATTTCAAAACTAACAGAACAATTTCAAACAAGAATTTTTGGTCATTAACTAAAAGAAAAGTTTGATGGATTATCAGTAAAGCTCTACCATGTATGGTTTACGGACTCAATCGATTACCGTGCATGATGAGGGAAATTGGAGTTCCCGAAGAAAATTCGCCAACCAATAGTCAGTGCTTGGCAGCTGCATATGCCCCACGTAGATATATGGTTAGTGCGCAAGCAGTTCTTATTTGTTATATTTGATTAATTTACCGTGGTAATGTCCTTTTTACAGCCAGCTTCACATAAAGACATGTCAGGTTATGAAGTGAGGAAGCAACTGCAATTGCACGACATGGGAGTGAATTCGAAATCACGATCACGAAGAGGGTATGACTGAACATCTTAAACATTCAGCCATTACCCCATCATACCCCACCAAATATTGCTTACTTCCGTGATTACAAGTGTTCTATTTTCGGTACCCTATTGTTATTATTTACCTTTTGTTTTCTGTGTATCATCGATATTCTATTTTGATCTAATCCCCCGGGTACGATTGTTTACCCGTATCCGCCCACCCACACTAACCTTATTTTACGTTAATGAAATACAGCATTATGTTCGTCTGTGGAGTTCAAGTTCAAGGTTAACTCTATCTCGAGACTTGTCTCACTAAGATGACAAAATTCGATTAACTATGACGTCACATAAAGAACACTGGAATAGACATCAATCTAATTGTTTATGGGTTATCATTATACCCGTAATATCCACATAGTGATGTGTAATTCTGGTCTCACGCCAGACTTACAAGTGACCGACTTACACAATATTTGTAAGAATGTCCATGTTTGGAGGCAGGGTCAGAGGAAAATCCAATTTAACCCCATTCAAATAGGCAAATAATGTTCCATTAAAAATTGTGTATGTTTTTAATGGAATCGTTTATTTACATAGACTTCGGCAGACCAATGTTCAATTATTCTTATTTGCTTTCTTCAAATAAAAAATAAAGTTTTCATGGAATATAATTAAACATCGTTAATAACATTTAAAAAAAAAACACAAAATTAAAAAAAAAACAAAAAAAGAAAAAAAAACGAACAATGTCAAGGTTAAGGAAAAACGAAAAGCATATTTTCAAATAAATTGATGAATTTAGACAAAAATGTTTGGGAACATTCACGAAGATATATAATAAGACAATCGTCAGTTTCCAGTGACCGCGTGCATGTTGTGTATTGCTAATGCGAAACAATACACGTGCTCTAACAATCACGTTGTCTGCTATGTATACAATAACGGTCGTAAAGGAGCCAATTCATCATGAGTAAACAGTCAATATAAACAAATTAATCATTCATTATAGGTAGTAACCTGTTGTAGTAATTCCCAAAGTAGTAAATATCTATAACAAAATCACTGCGGAGGAATACTGTACTACAAAACATTTCCCTCACAAATCATTCCGCAAAAATAATCCATCAAATCGAATATACATGGTATAGTTTTAACTTGAAAATGACATTAAGGAATGCGTTTTTATGTTATCGTTTGTAAGCGAACCGCACGAAGAAACATTTGGATGCATGTAAACATTGCAGAATGAATAGCAATACGGAATTTTCGACTTGCACATCATACCACAATGGGACAAATAGGGACACAGGGACTAGAAACGATTTCATGTCAGGTTCCTAACACAGGGACTTGGCACCTGTCAGGTCCCTACCTAGCTGTTAATAGAAACACGAAGAACTTAATTATGGGGGAAATACGTCTGTTTACTCTTGTAAAGTGATCCCTAGGTCATACTATAGTATAATTAAAGAAAAATAAACAACAAATGCTTGATAAACAAGAACGTGTTTATCAGTTACTTAGCAGTAAACAGCAATGTAAAAAAGTTACAATGTATAGGAAGATTTTGTTTATCTCTTTAATTCAGATTATTTCAGATTTCAGTAGAAAAAATGCCTGTATAAGACATGTATCCAAATGAAGTTATCTCTTTTTATCATTTAAAATATAAAACACATATGTATTCGTTATTTATCCCGATTTATTTTTGATATTTTGATAATAATTCTAAAGATAAATATATTGACTTATGACACATTATTTTTAGATGAACATGTATGAGTTATTTTACAAATTTGATTTAATTAAAAAGAAAATGTTAAAATGGTTTCTCTCTTTAAACTACAGAGATTATGTATTGAAATACAGATGAGTAAAATTGCTGGTATTAAGCAACCTTTTAATCAAATACAGAAGTATTAATTAAACGAGTAAAACACAACCACCCTGCTACATACCACTGTTGATAAAAGACGCGATATGAAAATATTTAATTCAGATATGTTTGAGACTCAAATGACCAAGCGGATCGATAGCTATACAAAATACGTGTAGTATTGTCTGTACTAGCTGTAATATTGCTTTTAAACACTTCAGATATCATCTTTAGCCAAAAATCTTAGTCGGTCCGGTAGAAACCCATAGCAAACAACTTCTATACTCTTTATGTACGCAATGACTCTCATCAAATTAAGCACTTGTTTGATTGGCTTAGATTGTTTAAGATTCTATGTTTGAGGTGGTGCATAAATACAGAAGTGGAGGAAAACCAGAGTTTTAGAGAGAAAACATCGACCTACGGCTAATTTATAGCAACTATCCGAGTAATTTACAAATTGTTCCCACAGGTATTAGGGCTAGCCGAGTAGAAAAAATATCAGATGCCGTATAATCTCTGTGTCTCGCGATCATTGGTAGAACTAACGAGATTTCCGAAGTTTCACATTCCTGATTTCTCGTCGATTATCGTGTCATTTTCTGTCGGCGTCAAATGAATTACTTGTAAAACCTTGCTATCGGTCCTATATGTCCTTTGATCTTCACATTTATCTAACTATTGTCCGATAAGATTCGCCTCAATAGCTGCCGTCAGTATCTAAGAAGTAACAGGTGATGAAAGCGATCGTCTCCGAAATTAACACCTGTATAAACTATTTACCACGATCACGTGGTACGTTGGGTACCCTTCATCTAGAAGGGACGTGCCGTAGGTGGTTAGGTTGTTCCAGACACAGTACCACTAGCCTTAGGCCTTCACCTTCGGGAACCTGTTTAGGTAAGATACCGAGCGTAGGTAGACGGTTTTCTCTCGGACTTCCTTTGCTTCCTAAACATGGAACATCCTCAAAAGTTTCTATTTTTTTCTCAAGTTTTAAGATTTGTAAGACGACAAAAAATAATTTGTTCTTCGCCTAGATGACCGATGTCCGATTCCGAAATGTTATATTGGTCATCTCTTTGACAATGTACACGTGATATCTAACTGTATATTACATGTACGAATCGCACCCATACACGGACCAAGTATTACGCCCTGGACAGTCCGAGTTTACGAGGTAAGTTAGACACCGAATTGCACCCATACACTGACCAAGCATTACGCACTGGACAGTCCGAGTTTACGAGGTAAGTTAAACAACTAAAGACAAATTTGACCGCTGGACTTACCCTCTCTGTATTTTTTAGTAAGATACTCTCCACGTTTCCAATCAGAAGCATGTTCAGCTATGTACAAGTGTAAGGCGCATCACCAGACAACTCAGTCTTATACAGAGCAGATATTCCACAAAGTGCCAAGTAACGGGAAGATTAATATCACCCGAACGGTAAAAATGTCGTTACTATGTTGGAGATGTTGAACACAGATTACGATATACCGCAGTGTTAGTCACGCACGCGGACTCTCCGACCTCCGAATTCCACCTAAAGACCCCTGAAATACCTAGCTGGACATATAGAGGGAGAAAACTGCTTACAGGGAGCTTGTTTGAATGTAGGTAACAATTGGAACTCGACAATAGGATCCCCGCTGACCTGTCTGTTTGATCATTTAGGGACTGGTTGTGGAAAAGACTTTTTTGACCTCCCCTTGCAGTCTGTTCCGGACAACGATTATAATACCTCTAATTAACACTACTCCCACCCATACCTACGCGCGCGTGGAAATCCCGTGGGTACTGGACAATGACACCTGTTCACGTGTACTAAGTACTAGCTGATATTTTTTTTATCGTAACATAAACATGTCTGACGAGTTTCAGCAGGGAGTCGATGTTTCGTCGTCTTTAATGAATGGACAACGAGGACACACGTACCAATGTACGATTTGTTTTACGACAAATAATAACTGCTAAATGAAACAGAAAGTGTAAGATGTTTTATCACGTGATCCAATGTCCCTCTATACATGTATTGTAATGTACGCCGTATATAGCTTTAGCAAACACAATTCACATCATGACAAACCTTGACAACTCGATGAATTTTTTATTAAACAAAAGACCTTTGGCTTTTAGGTACAAAGCATGTATAATATATCTATTTATAACAATGCCAAAGTCAATAATTTAAATGTTGTCTAACACAGGTTACTTTTATTGCTTAAAGATGCTCCACCGCTGACAAATGGTATTTTTTCACTAATAAAAACAGGAACAGACGATTAAATATTTTTCTTCAGTTACAAAAGTTACTTACTTTACACCATTACCATCATTGAAAAGTTTGAGCTTCTAATTTTACTTCAAGTTAAAAATATGAAAAATAATTAATTGCATCCCGAAAAAATTCCGTGTCACTATATCCTATATGGAAGAAAGTACTGATTGCGCATGCATCAAAGGCGAAATAAAGCATTTTATATTATTTTTTGTGTTAATTAGACATATATATACATGATCAAACACCAATTATTTTTCAACTAATGAATATCATTTATGCTTTGTCGGCGGTGGAGCATCTTTAAGCAAAATAGATAAAATGGAACCGTTATGGTCACAAATGTTTAAGTCTATATTTTGATGTGTGGGACTGACATTTGTATTTCCGAAGAACTACAAGACAAACAAACAACACTTTTATAATTAAGAACCCCCCTCCCAGATATTTGTAAATATAACTCGAAAAATCTGATTTGCACGTTCTCTATGTAAGTATACATTATTTTCATTTTCATCACTTCCGATGGCCCGGATGAAAGCGCGCGATGGGTTTTAGACTGGGAGGAAACAGGAATGCCCTGAGAAAACCCACGTGATCGGGTAGGTGACGACAGATCTTTCACGTCCTTGTCGGGGATCGAACCCCAACCGGCTAGGCCTAGGTGAAAGGCGAATGGCTAAACCATAACACCACCTGATCATTTCACTGTTCCGCCTCTAGGAATTCTGGAAAACATTACACGACATGGCATCCTTCTTAAGAATTTTTCATCGTATCTGACAGTTGGTATGTGACCAACCAATACAACGTTTATGTTTTAACAATTGACAAGTTGGCAAGCTGAGATGATAACTGTGTTGTATTTTGGAACAATAACATTTTCTATCGGGTGATGAATGTTGCTGTACTCGATAACTCAGACAAATCATAAAAAAGGTCGCAGAGTGTACATATATCCGCTCAGACTTGGTGCGAATTCGTCAGAGAATTGTAAATACACCGTAAAATGTTCACAGACAGATGTATAACATCGATGATTAATTTGTTCTAATTGATTCAGTAATTTATCATTATAACCCAGCGATTCTGCTGCTATCAACTGCATAGAAAACGAACAGATTCGATCACCGTTTATGATCTACTTGTGCGAGTAATATTCGAGTTTGTTCTACGATCCTGCCTCATTTACGAGGCTCAAAATAGCCGCAATAACACTGAAGCTGAGGTGTGCGATAAACTAATGTTTTAATGTCGTATCCATTACATTGTTGCATGTTTTTTTCTAACGATTGAGCATGCCAATCATTTTTTGTTATTGTAAATGTGTTTTTTATCTTCAATGTTGTATGAGTATGTAGGTAAACATTTGAACACGGTAGAAGTAATAAAGTAGTTAAGGTTAAATATTTTCACACCATTGCAAAATCATACTAAGTTCATGCCAAAGAGTCCTGATAAAAGTAAGGTCATATGAAAACGAGACTTTGGAAATATTTTGGACATATGGATACAAATTGACAGTTAGAGACTTTGCAAGGGCCTTATCGGCATATTGATGGGTTGCAAGGAGACACCAACAGCCAGGGATATATCATAGACGTTTGGCTCTATAGACATTTTTCTATCTATATAAGTAATACTATGTCACATACATATATAGAGAAAAATGTCTATAGAACCAAACGCCCTGTGGTTATATCATGTCAATTGGTAAGGGAACATCTCAATGAAGCATATTCCCAAAGACATTGAAAAAACACCGAAAGGCACACCCCAAACGGTCACATTATACTGACAACGGAAAAACCAGTCGTCCCATTCCCTTTATGCTGATTGCTAAGCTGAGTAGAAACTACAACTTTTGTAATATGTACGACAAATGAACATGGCAAAACTCTTGCTCACATTGGCGAATATTCTACTCAAGGCTTGTCATGAGAGACATCAGGAAAAAGTTGGTTTAGGTATAACTCTAACGCACTCCTGTAGGGGTGTGTGGCAATGGAAATTAACAGACACATATGGAGACACCAATAGCCAGGTCATACGGGATGGTTGTCAAGGAAACACCAATAGTAGAGATGTTGTCAAGGAAACACAATAGTCATACGAGGATGGTTGTCAAGGAAACACAATATGTCTACGAGATGGTTGTCAAGAAACACCAATAGTCAGGTCAACGAGGATGGTTGTCAAGAAACACAATAGTCGGTCATACGAGGATGGTTGTCAAGGAAACACCAATAGTCAGGGTCATACGAGGATGGTTGTCAAGGAACACCAATAGTCAGGGTCATAGGGTGGTTGTCAAGAAACATGGTAGGGCAGGTAATACAGGGAGGGGTAATGAGGTGGTTGTCAAGGAGACACCAACAGTCAGGGTCATACGAGGATGGTTGTCAAGGAGACACCAATAGTCAGGGTGCATTAAGAGGATGGTTGTAAGGAAACACTAATAGTCAGGTAATTCGAGGATGGTTATCAAGGAGACACCATTAGTCAGAGTCATACGAAGGATGGTTGTCAAAGAAACACTTATATAGCCAGGGTCATATCGACGATGGTTGTCAAGCAGACACTAATATCTTGGGTCTTAGGAAGATGGTTGTCAAGGAAACACAAAAAGGCAATAGTCAGGGTCATATATCGTTGTTTGTCGATGAGACGCCAATAGCCAGGGTGATTATCAGTGGGCCAATAGTCATGGTTATATGGAAACACTAATAGCAAGGGTCATCCGAGGTAGACTAATAAGGAGACACCACTTTCCCTACCGATCTGTCTATATACTACGTCTAATACTGAAATTTACAATATTGTTACAATTCTATAAAATTAGGCATAAATGCCATGTAGGAATCCCTCCAATTATACTGTAATGACGTGCTAATGTACATATAAAATTACACGGCGTGACTTAATCAACCGTTATATAAAACATCCTATAAAACATTTTTGGAGCTCAATATTGATTGTTTGTCATTTGATAAATAAATAAATAGATCACTGGAACCAGACAGAAACTCTATATTCTTTGTGCATTAGTTGTAATAAAAATTAAAACCCTACTGGATTAGTAGTAATAGTAATAAATACCAATACTACCGGAAGCAGCTGTCATCTCAATATACCAATCCTACCGGAAATAGCTGTCATCTCAATATACCAATCCTTCCGGAAGTAGCTGTCATCTCAATAAACCAATTCTACCGGAAGTTGCTGTCATCTCAAAATACGAATCCTTCCGGAAGGAGCTGTCATCTTAATTAACCAATTCTACCGGAAGTAGCTGTCATCCCTATATACCAATCCTACCGGAAGTAGTTGTCATCTCAATATACCAATTCTACCAAAAGTAGCTGTCATCTCAATTAAACAATTCTACCGGAAGTAGCTGTCATCTCAATTTACCAATCCTACCGGAAGTTGCTGTCGTCTCAAAATAGCAATCCTACCGGAAGTTGCTGTCATCTCAATATACCAGTTCCACGGAAAGTAGCTGTCGTTTCAATAAACCAATTCTACCGGAAGTAGTTGTCATCTCAATATACGAATCCTTCCGAAAGGAGCTGTCATCTATATTAACCAATTCTACCGGAAGAAGCTGTAATCTCAATATACAAATTCTACCGGAAGTAGCTGTTACTCAATGTACCAATTCCACCTAAAGTAGCTATCGTTTCAATATACCAATCCTACCGGAATTAGCTGTTGCCTCAATATACCAATCCTAACGGAAGTAGCTGTTGTCTCAATATACCAATCCAAACGGAAGTAGCTGTCATCTCAATATACAAATCATTCCGGAAGTAGTTGTCATCTCCATATACCTATACTTCCGAAAGTAGCTGTCATCTCAATATACCAATCCTTCCGGAAGTAGCTGTCATCTCAATATACCAATCCTTCCGGAAGTAGCTGTCATCTCAATATACCAATCCTTCCGGAAGTAGCTGTCATCTCAATATACCATTCCTATCGGAAGTAGCTGTTATCTCTATATATACAGAAGTAGCTGTTATCTCAATATACCATTCCTAACAGAAGTAGCTGTTATCTCAAACCACCAATTCTACCGGAAGTAGCTGTTATCTCAAACCACCAATTCTACATGAATTAGCTGTTATCTCAATCCAACAAAGCTACTAAAAAGACAACCACATTGTGCTTGGAACGATAACTATACATATAGCTTATACATATCTTAATAATAGTTTAACCAGTTATACCAAATAAAAGTCTAAACTCAATAAAAATGCAAATCCACCCATTCCTCTGTACTATCTGTCAAATATATGAACACAGTATATCGGAAATGGTTGTAACACCACTGGTGGCCAGTTAGAACGAATAAAACGAAAATTCTTTATAGCTACAAAATCGCAGCTAGTAACCATTGTACACATCCAACCGGAAGTATCTCTAAATTAGTTTTTACACATTGTACATGAAGTGAAACTCAGTATACAAATCTTACCGGAAGTAGCTATCATCTAACCACAAGCATCCTACCGAAAATTCATTGTAGCTGCAAAATCAATCAAAAGAACTACCTTCATCCTCCATTTACACATCCTACCGGAAGTAGCTGCAAACTAACACAAGCATTCCACCGGAAATGCTTTGTAACTGCACACATTTAATATATTCTTAGTATTCTCCCGGAAGTAGTTGCAGACTCAGTATACAAATACATTTTGTCCCAGTTAAACATTCTACCGGAACCCTTGTGTTTGATTTACATAGAATTTGGGTGGTCTAAAATTAGACACTTTCATGACCAGAAGTAACCATGGACAGAAACTCCATAATATTCTCCAGAAGTAAATACATTTATTTTAAAACATGTACTCACCGGGAATCCTAGATGATACATGTTGGCTCAGTACAAAAAAGTCTCCACAAACTTCCCTACTGCACGTGCCTACCTCGACCCTAACTGTCCATGCCTTTCTCTGGCCAAAGGGCAAGACGGGGCGACATGCCTGTATTAACAGGCCAGCATGTAACTGTCACATACAACTGATAGTAAACAGAGATATACTGACACAAGCCAAAGATACTCGACTCTGCATATGTAATGTACGTGCATGCGTGTTGATAATGTTATATGAAATTAGTCGTTTGAGCGTTAGCAGGTACATGTATGTATACACCGAGTTGTGGAGTAGCACTGACGGAGGGAAGGCAGGGGGGAGGGGAGAGTGTAGAGGTACAGAGAGAGTCACGAGAGGATAAAGACAGTAAAATGACACAAAGTACTCTACCTCTCTGTCAGTGTACGAGGTGGCAAGCTAGAGACATAGCTGGGTAATCAAAACCAAACAAAGACGTCGCGAGAACGCACTCGTTAATTACAGGTTAGGGTAGAGCAGATTCATTGCTTTGTTTACATCACATAGATAAACTGTTTGTCCGTGGATGTTAATTGTATATACAAGGCACCCTATACATGCCAAGCACAACATCACAGGAGTTAATTACACAATGATATTAATCCCTATCGCATTTAATTTTTCCTCGGATATGTTTTTCGTGACATTGACTTGTAGGTGATTTGGTTGGTTTGATTAGTTTAACGTCCTATTAACAGCCAGGGTCATTTAAGGACGTGCCAGGTTTGTTGGTGGAGGAAAGCCGGAGTACCCGGAGAAAAACCACCGACCAGCGGCAAGTACCTGGCAACTGCCCCACATGGGATTCGAACTCGCGACCCAGAGGTGGAGGGCATGTGGTAATATGTCGGTACATCTTAACCACTCGGCCACCGCGGCCCCACTTGTAGGTGACACAGGATATTGTGAAAATGTAAAAATTTAAAAAAAAAACCGATATTTTGTTCATATGTTGCATTTCATTATTAATTAGCGTACATATATAGAAAATACATGATCAGTGTCTTACAATACAAGGTTTATTTTGGCGCGAGACTTAGGGAAGCCGAGATGACGAGGCTTTGCCGAGTCATCTCGACTTTCCGTGCCTCGCTATGAGCCAAGAAAAAGACGGTGATTGTGACGTCACTTGTGGGTACGTCATTCAACGTAGGGGTTTTAAAGTTCAGGGTATAGAGGGTTCCGTCAGATGAATTTCACGTTATTGTATGGACGGATAAAGCATTTTGTATTGACGGATAAAGCAACAAGTTTTATCCGGCAGTAGATATCGGTCAGTATGTGGGACAGTTGCAGGAATCTCTTAGAAGATTTTTGAAGTTTTAGCCTATTTGACCCTTTTTTTGCCCCGCCCCTCTGTCCCCAGGGGGTCGGCCAGGACCAATGTGGATATGATATTAAAATGCTATCTCAGGCTGATAATTCTAACCAAGTTTGACTCATTTCCTATGAAAATTGAGCAAAAAATGCTCATTAATGTGTTTTTCCTATATAAACTATAGTAAACTTGACCCCCTCCCCAAGGGGAAACAGGGACACCCCAGGGTCATATAATTTACAATTTTTATAAACAAACTTTAAGACCTTTTCATCTATAAAGTGTATTTGATTATACCATTTCCAGAATTTTAAAAGAATATTTATGAAGTTTTAGCCTATTTGACCTTTTTTGGCACCGCCCCTCTGCCCCTAGGGGGTCGGCCTGGACCAATATGGATATCATATTAAAATGCTATCTCAGGCTAATAATTCTAACCAAGTTTGACTCGTTTCCAATGAAAATTGAGCAAAACATGACTCATAAATGTGTTTTCCCTATATAAACTATAGTAAACTTGACCCCCATCACCAGGGGGGGAACGTGAGACCCCAGGGTCATATATATAATTCACAATTTTTGTAAAGGAACTTAAAACCTTTCTATTTATGAAAAGTATTTGATTCTACCATTTCCAGAATTTCAAAGGAAGATTTTTTGAAGTTTTTAGCCTATTTGACCCCTTTTGACCCCGCCCCTAAGGCCCCTGGGGGTCAGTCATAGAAAAATTTGTTAATAGGATTAAATGGCCATCTCTACTGATAATTCTGACAACATTTGACTCATTTCCTATTACAAATGACCAAATAATGTGCAAAAAATGTGTTTTCCCTATATAAAACTATAGTAAACTTAAACCCCTCCCCAGGGGGAAAACTAGAGACCCCAGGGTCATATAATTCACAATTTTTGTAAAGGACTGTAATACCTTTCTATCTATGAAGAGTATTTGATTCTACCACATCTGTGAGTAGAGAAGAAGATTTTGAAATTTTACTCAATTTTACCTTTTGGCCCCTCCCACAGCCCCCTGGGGGTGGGGACCATATAATTCACAATTTTGATTGGCCTTATGCCTTAGAAGGTTTGTGCAAAATTTCATTGAAATTGCTTCAGCAGTTTTAGAGAAGAAGACGAAAATGTAAATTGTTTACGGACATACGACGGACGACGCACGACGCACGACGACGGTCAAAATGCGATTAGATTAGGTCACTTGAGACTTCGTCTCAGGTGACCTAAAAATCTAATGTTTGTAACTTTTGACATCATTCTCGTAGAATTACTCCTGTTAATAGACATAACAAAATAGCTATAGGTTGACCTATAGGGTCAACTCAGTATGACCACTATGGTTAGCCAATCATCGTTGTCGCCTACGAAATCTTCGACGTGGTAATTTGATTCTCTCGGAAGTATGAACGGTTAATAGTGTATCCCGAGATTTTCCGATACTAGGCCAGGGGTCATGCTGAGGAGACCCCGAACGGAGAGTTGATAGATCTTGTATTGGAGCGTATCGCAACTCTAATTTTGATTAAATTGTTTGGATTTTAAAATATTTCTGTAGAGGATCAAGCTTCACATCATCTAATTTATAAATTCACAATTAAAATCAAAACAGATCCGTGTACGAAGTTCGTTCTGCGCATGGGCGTTATGAGAGTATGTTCCGACCACGGGGTCGCTTGCTGACGTTTAAGATACAAATGTGTTTCTACTACGCATGTAACGGAAGTTGAAGCTTTCGTGATGGATACACATGCATTAATCAGTCGTTAATTTATCAAAACTAAAAATGAAATAACAGTAAATGAAAGAAGACGTTACCAGAATTACATCACGTGACATGTCGTCCAATCGCCATTCGGCATCTTCAAAGAACCATATTAACCCGTCAAGTGGTTTAACGAAAAATATATAATGTCTTCCAGTCTCTCATAGCGAGCTGAGCGAGCACGCGCTCTCTAGAACGCGGGGAAATTCGCGGAATGTTGACAAGACCTCCTCTACCTGTTCACGGCATAATATACAGACATAAAACACTGCATGCATGTCGCAGGCATGCTTGTACAGATCACCCGGTCGTGTGGATCAGGTGTTTACATTGATACAAACATAACTGATACAAAACCGTCGGTATGATGTCAGCCATAGTTTCTATATGTTCCTAGTGGGACGATTTGGAGACGTTCCAACACACCAAGTGTCTACAAACAATAACAAACGCTTGCGGTTTGATGCACGTGCCGTGTTAAATCGCTCTGCTATTACGTACAGCATTCAAAATTTCTAAACTGTAAAATGGTCTGGGTTCCATCTTGTTTTATTTACCTCGGTTCGAAGGTCGTCTGCCCGGCAATGGCGCGCCCGCAATGTACATTCGTGACTACAGTAGTAAAACTATGGCCGATCTGTTGCATCATTTGTTACTGGTTGAGATCGTGAGAGATAGGATGCACACACTTCCAGTTTATGTCTCAAATCGAGTTTCTATAATTCTGAGAAAGATATCTAAAATATTTATTATTGAAAAACGATCGTTTTTCTGTAGACAACGAAACCCTTGAGAGAAACGCATATCAAACATGAAACATTTCTTGTCCTCATCAAAAATCATACATGCACATTTTGCAATGAAACTTTCTCTATGTTCCAGATGAACACATGGTGACATATCCGCGATTCTTCTGTGTTTCCATGATGTCGATACAATCAAATTAAATCGAAAGCCCTACCACACGTGCTAAATGCTTGCATACATCAGATACGTTATGAGAGGTTTGCACCAAATTGCTATTGGGTCTTTGCGAGTGTGCAAGGAACGACAACTCCGTAGAAAATATAGGGTGCCCATACATCAGAGTTAACTCCCTTCGTCTCTCTGGTGAATGAATAGTTTTGATGTCTCAGACAGATTATGGAACTTTGCACAATGACCGAAGCCTCATTTCAAAGAAAACAGTCAAATAGACCATCGTCAAATGCTAGTACAATGTCATCCTCGAAACTCCAGAGGTTATTATCACTGTCATGACATAACGTGAGTGACAGTAACCCCTTGAGTATCGAGGATTATTCAGTGTATTACAGTTGATTGTGCATACAGTTCCTGTCATAAATTAATTAGTTCCTGTGATAGGGCAATATGTGATCGCATCTCTATGTAAATTATTAAATCACAAAACATCATATAATATACACAGTCACATGGACACGAAACAATCCCCTGTGACCGACGATAACCAGAGATAATCGAAATCCTCAAGTTTCTATAACCGTAACAAGTCCCTGTGACCGACGATAACGAGAGATACTGTAACAAGCTCCCGTATCGCTTAATTAGAACTTAACTCACCACAGTAGTCACCATAGTAACCAGTCCGACGAAGTTCCTAAGTCCCTGAGTTAGAGGCATCAAGTTCTCGCGTCCCTGTGCTAAAACAGTATGTTGGCTATGTGTTGAGTCACCCTAACGTTAACCAGAGACAGCCGAGGTAATTATAAATGGTAAGTCACAATGTTCGCCAAAATGTCCCAAGATATAGTTGGCAGATGTTCCCTATTACGTGAGCAAAACGTGCACGGTGTATTCGTTCGCACCGGAACTACATTTTATATAACGTCACCCTCTCCCTACTCCTATATATAATGATACTATATACCTGTTGCATCCAATGGTTACATTTTCTTTCGAGTTCAAAATTTCAATTGAATAAAAACTGTCATTTTTACTTTCGCTTTTGGGGTCTAATGGCAGAGCATACAGGTTAAAAGAATTTATAAAGTTTAAGCTACGTGTACATGTATCACTAGTCTTTGAAAATTGTCACTATAATAATGAATATCATTTACATACTAATTATGTGTAAGGTAAATCTCATTAAGGCAAACTTAGATCATATGTCATTATCAAACAAGAGCTGTTTGAAAACAGCAAAACTTGACTCTGGCAGCCTATAAGACCTAAAAGCTTAACAAGTTTACTTTTCTAACTGGGACTCTTGGATTTGTTAAAAACAATTCCTATGAATACCCATAAAATGATTGCATATCCATAACAACATATGTTGCGGAAATCAATGTTAAGGAAAAGTAAAGTACAAATTGGCCCTTTTAGAGTATTGAAATTCTCAAAATTATAATTATTCACTCTTAAAATTCCTGTCATTACCAAAATCGATAAAACCGAAATCAATGTCAATTGTTATGGATAACAACAATCAATTCGCAACTTGCACCAAAACTTACAACGCTGATGTCGACACTGATGCCGACGCCGACGCTGACGCCAAGGTGCTTCCATTAGTCCTTCTCTATTCGAGAGTTCAAATAAAAAAACCCGACTACCGTTAAGCCCATTATGCCTAACTATGTACACATATCATCGTGCCGAACTCTTAACCTACAAATGTATGTCATTATAATAACGAATGTCATTTATAGCTTGGTTATGCCGAACTGAGTATCCGTCATTAGGGAGATGATCATCCTTTAGATATACGAATATTGTCACGCGGAACTCTGATTATATATCATTTTAACAATAAATGCACTAATTATATATCATTATAGCAATAAATTCATTGATAAACTATCATTATTCTAATTATATATCATTATAGCAATAAATGCATTGATAAACAATTTAATTATGTCGAACTCTAAAAATGTCAATAGAGTAAAGAAAGTAATTTTGCCGAACTGAGTAAGTCATTATGGTAACGAGTATTTAAAAAAATGAGTACCTGATCAACAGACGAAAACCTAGGCATAATCATTACAAAAACCGACAGGTTTATAATATAACATGTTATTACGCCGGATTAAGTACTCCCTTAATGTCATTTTCATGTGCATTATAAAAAATGTGTACATTTTGACGTCATTACTACGAAGTCATGTTTTTTTATCATTCATTTGTGTGTTTTTTGCTTGGTCAAAGTGAGCAGGCGAATAGAACATCAGTGTCATCCTTACGTTAAAGAGTATACATTTATCCATCTAATCACAGGGTCATGTATAGTTTCTACATGAAAAAATAGCCAGAAATACATATAAAATGTATTTCTGGCTATTTTTTTCATATAGAAACGATACATGACCCTGTGATCTAATGATCGTCAAATACCCCAATTCTTTACACCTCATCAGATTAGTGTCCTTTATATTATACTGAATATTCATTATGCCAAATCATTATGAATCTGTATTATATACGTAACAATACGTCACGTGTTATTTTTCCATTGGTTACCATTGTAAGTATATACCTACCATTATTTCAATGGCTAGCTGGTTCATAAGGATCACTAGGCCTCGACCATCTATTGCCATGGTAACCAGAAGTGGCAGCGCCCTCTGACGGCACCTTTCGGCTGACCATGAACCCAATTAACGTGACGAGGCGAGGCACAAAACGGAACAGGTGAATTTGTGAGATTGTTTCGTGGAATTACAATAATCCTCCTTCAATTCTCAGAGATTTCTCAATGTTATCTTATTACTAGGCACACATTATACAGACGTCATCTTAATGAAGCACATATTTCGTTGACGTCATTATGATTAAAACTGGTATCATAGGTATAAGGTAATAAAGGCACAAGTTTCAGTGACGTCACGTTATTGTGGAATATTCTTTACGTTGTTGTAGCACATAATTAAAAAAAAATTATCATATACTTGAAGAAAACATGTCATGACGTCATTTGTCATGGAAACACTCAATTTAATAACATGTCATCGACAAATATGTCATGTTGTCATTTCACCGAAAAATCATTAATTGGCATCACACGACAACTTCGTGACATCCAAGTACAGAATCGCAAAATCCAACGACGTCATGATATAAGCACAAAATCAAATCATATCCTCTTATAACACAACATAATTCCATAACTATTTTGTCAATATTCCAATAAATCATTATCCACAACAATTGTCTTCAATTTCTCCACACGTATCATTTTGATCAGAATTACACATGTGATATTCCAATATTGTGCACGCGCCCTTGCGCGAGACTCTTAGACAAATAAGCGTAATTTTCATAAGTTTTCCTGTTTATTGTCTGATATGTACACAGGCGCGTGCACGTCTCGCGCTGTTTGAGTAGGAGTACGAGACTATCCTACAATAGCGAGGAGGGGATAAAGTGAAACTACCCCATGAAACCCCCTCCTGATGAAATGCAGCACCTGTTCCTAGATTGCAGTGATGGTACTGCACGGAAGAGATAGAGATAGATTCCTCTGGAGTTTGTTCCACATGTATGTGTGTTACTATCCCCGTAAATGTGTTCGCGGGTAAAGTACTTCAGTATGTTTTTCACCATTCAACTAATTACGGTTGAATTCGCCAACTGCTCTGCTGTATGGGGACGTCTTGTGTATAAGATAAACTTGCAGACGGAGACATCAGTATCTGCCAAGCCCGACGGTGTTTTATTGAAAGTTTTCTATCGTACATTATTGTGTGTATTCTTTTTACTGCACAAATTGATCTTATGCGAACATTTGGCTAACATACAGTTATACTGCAGTTACAGTCGTAATCTTCAAAGTGACTCAAGTGTGTCAATGTGATAATAATTATGTACGTTTTTATTAAATTCAAGGAGCTCGTTATTTTTATGTGCATGAAAACGGAGCTCTCGATGGGGGTGGGGGGTGGGGGGGGGGGGGGGGGGACTGACCGAATCACTCTTTTATTTCTTGAAAATTGACATTCTCAGCTCCCAAACCTATTCGAAGTCTAAAACAGTCAAATACACAAAGGAGGGGGAAATCAGGAGAGAGAAAAAAGAAACAAACAAATAATGGCACAATATATGTTTTGCTCTAACTCTCTACCGTCTTCTATCTGATTATCAAAAAAATACAAATCCGTCCATGTAATGGGTTACGCTCTGGTGACCTTTATAATTCATTTACTTCATTAATCAAAGCATATTCTCTGGTTTTTCTCTGGATACTCCGGGTTTCCTCCACTATCAAAGCTGGTACGTCCTAACATGACCGTGGCTGTTAATAGGACGTGGCTGAAATTAACAAACCAAACCAAAGTATTTCCTATCAGGCATACTAGCTGAAAAGGACATTTCGTCACAAAATGCATCATGTAACCTTCTGTTTGTTTAACTAGGGCGACATGACTCCGAACATAAGAGCAATCCATTTTCATTAGTCGTGTCGCTATATACAAACAGGATGTATAGTATTTATAATATAGATCCAACTTTATATACAAATATATCCAATCTATGTGATATCCACTAGCTTCACGAGTATAATTAAAACACATCCCTTTCTCATCCGTACATGTTATACACATGCGAGGTACCGTTGAGATTTCTCAACGGCGTTTCTCATTTCCTAAGCATGTACTATATCAAATTCAGATCGACATTTGCCAAGCTGATATAATTGTTATGTATCTATAATTGACTAAGGGACTGTAAACCCCTATTTAATAGCCCTAGCCTTTCGTGATACTAACAACAACTGTCTTTAAATACATCCCGAATATAAGATTTAGAACTCACGCTTCTCCAGTTTCTACATAATTATGATCGAGTCGTTATTTTCAGACTTGATATTGATACTGTCCCTTTAAACTATAGAAATTCAAAAGTGATATTCCTTATCAGATCAAGCTGTGTAAACCGGATATATTTAATGGTTTATATCAGGAACAGTTATTGATAGAACACCAAACATTCGTGTAAAAGCGTTTTCTTCATGTTATGGCACTGAAGAAGGTGTTATATGGTCGCACAATGAAAGTTTACAGTATTAAAAAGTCTATTTTTTCTGGACTTATACTGTTATCCACATTATTTTCGTGTGATTCACATTTTCTCGAGTACAAATTCATATGTTTCACGAAGATATAAATTCGGATCTTTATGTATCAGAGTTACTTCCCTTTGTTGCCTTCGTCCGGATGAAACGAAGGGAAGTAACCCTGATTAATCGCAAATATGTTGAAAGAATGAAGACGCGAACTTTTACATACACGAAAATGGAGTGATTTACAGTAATAGCAAGACAGACATCTGACGAAGGCAAAAATAATCTGTAAAATAATTTGATGTCAGGGATAGCGGAAACTCAAGAGTAGAAGAATACATACTCGTAACTGAAGTGTTTTTTTAAGTAATTTGCGTGCACGTGCATCCGAATCGATTTTTACGCTATCTATGAAGACGGTGGACATAAAATGCCAGTAACGTTGATGAGTTAACAAATTTTGCGATATAACCGAGGGGTACATGTTGTTTACTGCCAACAACAACATTCCAGGGGGTAACATGATATTATTGTTTTTATTGTGGATAATATAATGCATTTTTTTTATTAGTAGCATTAGGAATATGTTACTGTCCATTTCAGCCGTTTCATCGCTGATCATTAATTACTATTTTGGTTTTAACAATATGGCTACAAATTAATACAGTAAGTAATATTGATGTATGATAAATTATTGGAGTTTACAACTAGAGTTAGGATATAGACAATTGTCAATACCCGGGCTCATGTTATCTGTTGTACATCATGTTGCATGATCAGTGTTAAAATGAAACCCACTTTGGTAAAGGCTGCTCTATATAAAAGCGTATGTACCAACATTTGAGACTACGCATATATGCCCTAAAATATCCAATAACTTCCGTAGAAACAAAGGACATCTTTATATCTCAGCACGGATGCTTTTACTTGCATTGTCAGCTTTAATGATGTACAATGTGTTTTGAAGTAAGTGAGAGAAAAAAAAACCCGTGTAGTATCCGGAGAATAACCACCGATCTACGACCAGTATCCAGTAACAGGGGCTTTGAGTAATTTGCAACCTGGCGGTGGAGGGCTAGATTGGTCACCAGACCCTAAGCTTTCTCAGCAGATTTCTTTACTAGATTATCTCTCCTTAGTTTAAAAACGGACGTGCAGTATAGAGAGAAAAAAAAAAAAAAAAAAAAAAAAAAAAAGCAAAATTTCAGTGATTTTCCCCCTCAATATTCTAGAGACTGGTGGCGAGTCTGACCACTGTGGCCAATACGTCTATAAACATATAAGAGATGACTCATTTGTGATGTGTGAAAAATTGATATAAGATATTTTTCACCTATAAGTACCACTAATGATCAATGTTAATGGACTATGGTATATACATAGGTAAGGTGTTCTGTTATCTGTATACAGGTGTGTTATATCTAGCTTCACCCACATTACACTCCGAGATTTATCAAGGCACGTGTTATGTAATTAATTGCTTAAAATAGTGTTACCGTCCACTCTATATATATAAGATATAAAATGGGATAAACATACAAATATGACAACATCCCATTAGGGGTCACATTATTATGACCTTTATACTCAATGCTCTTCAGCTTAAATTTCGTCACAGCATTGCATATATTATGCATGCATTTACGCAGCTTGTCATTATAGCAATGACTTTTCAGACGAAATGTCTGCATATAAATTCAAGTGCGTTTCAGGTCAATTTTTTTTATGTGTCTAATTGACATGAAGATATGTTGTGTGTACCATCCTCGATACTCCAGGGGTTACTTTCACTGAAGCTATCATCCACATGAGTGTTACTTAACCCTTGGGGTATCGAGGATGTCTGTATACGATGTTGACAATGCACAAAATCGCGAGGTATTCTATCCACGAAATATACCAACTTTACTGTAATATCATGACATAAGTAAACCACAGGCGTTTGGCTATATAGACATTTTTCTCTCTATATAGGCGTAATACTGTTTCACAGTATTACAAATGTATATAGAAAAAATGTCTATAAAGCCAAACGCCTGTGGGTAAACCGGTTACTGATCAAGTGTACCCTAAATATAAACAAAATCATAGGGATGTGGGAATTCGTTACAGTTTATATAATTATGGACCCACCAGAGTGCTCATAGACCATTTTTAGACATGCTACGGTCTAGATTAAAAATCGGTAAAAATCTTATTCTATATTGTAATAAACACATACTATGGACACTCTGGTGGTTCCATAATTATATAAACTGTAACTAATTTTCAGATCTATGTGAATAAAATTAAAGCAGTTAGAGACTTGGATGACCTAACAAAACTTTAAACATCGTGCTACAATGCTTCCCTTTAGACTGATCTATCTGTTTATTCATGATATTAGGGTGCGCTGCCGACATTTAAACAAACACCCAGATAGTCACTTGAGTCAATCACCACACGAAACGTCCGAGTATGTTTTCATTCATACTTTGTCAAAGTTCACATGAAAAATGCCACACCTGTATTTTTTCAAACCACGCTGTCTTCCATGTTACTGATTAGTATTTTCTATCGGAGTTTACATTCATGTAAGTTTTGACATACCTGTTCCTTTTCATATGTTATTAAATCCCCCCCCCCCTTTCATAAATACTCGCCTTTTTGATGTTACCCATAACAGAACAGAAAATCTTTCAGACAAAATATTTGACCTCTTTCAATCCTCCCGATGGTGTAGGGACGATACTACCTTTCTGATTTAACTACAGAATCAATCATGCGTGTCCTACCTTAAGAGGGATATACTCGGCCCGGGGGTTGTCCATGACGGGGAAATACTCGGCCTGGGGGTGGTCCATGGCGGGGCTACACTTTCCCCGAGGATGGTCCACGAGATGTCCGACCTTGGTGTGATATATATATATATATAACTATAGAGAAGGATATCTTAACCTGTTCAGGTAATTTAAACAACTAGAACTAACATGTTGTTGTCACGGAATTAAATCTCCCAAATTAAACTTATTGTTAGTTATCGCGCCGTGGTTAAAGGAGCTGGATTGCCGCTATGTAGAATATCCAGGTGATTTATATTATAATGTCCTTCATGGTTTTGTCACGATTTTATTAATGAGGTGACGAAAATGACACAATTTTCTATGTGAACATGTAAGCATTTCTTATAGTGGGAAGACGCTCAAGTGTCTGATGTATACACGGAATACACAGGGGTCTGATAAACACGGCAAACATAGGGATCTGATAAACACACGGCAAACACAGGGATCTGATAAACACACGACATACACAGGGAACTGATAAACACACGATATACACAGGGATCTGATAAACACGGCAAACACAGGGGTCTGATGACAACATGACATATACAGGGTTCTGATGACAACAAGACATACACGGGGTTCTGATGACAACATGACGTACACGGGGTTCTGATGACAGCAAGGCATACACGGGGTTCTGAAGACAACACGACATACACGGGGTTCTGATGACAACATGACATACACAGGGGTCTGATGACAACATGACATACACAGGGTTCTGATGACAACATGACATACACAGGGGTCTAATGACAACATGACATACACAGGGGTCTAATGACAACATGACATACACAGGTGTCTAATGACAACATGACAAACACAGGGCTATTGTGTGAACAAAACTACACAGGAATACGGATGGCCACACAAAACACAGGTGTCTAATGACAACATGATAAACAGATGGCATACACAGGGGTCTGATAGACACTGACATACACAGGGGTCTGGTAGACACTGACATACACAGGGGTCTGATAGACACTGACATACACAGGGGTCTGATGACACTGACATACACAGGGGTCTGATAGACACTGACATACACAGGGGTCTGATGGACACTGACATACACAGGGGTCTGATGGACACTGACATACACTGGGGTCTGATAGACACTGACATAAACTGGGGTCTGATAGACACTGACATACACAGGGTCTGATGGACACTGACATACACGGGTCTGATGGACACTGACATACACAGATCTGATGGACACTGACATACACAGGGGTCTGATGGACACTGACATACACAGGGTCTGATGGACACTGACATACATACACAGGGGTCTGATGGACACTGACATACACAGGGGTCTGATGGACACTGACATACACAGGGGTCTGATGGACACTGACATACACAGGGGTCTGATAGACACTGACATACACAGGGGTCTGATGGACACTGACATACACAGGGTCTGATAGGACACTGACATACACAGGGGTCTGATAGAACACTGACATACACAGGGGTCTGATGGACACTGACATACACAGAGGTCTGATGGACACTGACATACACAGGGGTCTGATGGACACTGACATACATAGGGGTCTGATGGACACTGACATACACAGGGGTCTGATAGACACTGACATACACAAGTGTTTGATAGAGCGATCAGTTAAGGGCCAATTCTAAGTACGACAACAAAAATACACTGAATAAGTTTATTTGAATAATGATTAAAATGTTGATAAAATCTACATTCACATTTATCTTTACTCGTTTATTCATACAAAAAGAAAACATCTTATCTATAAAGCAATGCACTTTAACAAGAAAACATACACAATTAAATCTTTTGTTGGTTTGCTCGAGAACATTCTATCCAGTATTTGGAGAAACTATATTATTCGGCTTTTTATTTTATTGTTTTGCTTATATATTAGGCCAAAAAAAAAGCTTAAAGTGAACAGTCGGGCAAGGATGGCTTAAGTCGGTAAAAATGGTGTTAATGTATCCAGTATAATTTCTTATGAAATAGAAAAATAAAATCTCTCTTGAAAATCTGTCTGCGTACAAAGAAATTAGTTTAAAGAATAGGAATCCTAAAACGTCCTCCCGGCTGACTATGTCCGTGGTTACATTTCCACGCAGCCTCGCTTTCAATGCTTTCAACTTTTCTTTATTTCAATGGTCAGAACTGGGAAAAGTAAGCAGAACTTGACCGTCGTATTAATATGTGAGAACTTTTTGAAGGCCTATCAACGCATTTAGACTGGTTTTCTTTCCCCGACTATTCACTTTAATAATATAGGCAGGTTTAGCGGACTAACTGTGACCTTGACACCAGACTTTCTCATTTTCTCGGAAATAAATTCCTTATCCAGGTAACTAACTGTCTATCAGAATGTCTGCCTGTTGGGTCAGGGTGAAAGGAAACTCGGACTAAGAGAACAGTGTTGCCTTAAACTTCTCTGACTAAGATGGGAAGTCGGTAAAAGGGAGAATACTCTTACATATTGTAGATCATTACTTGATCAAAGAGTTGCTTCCCTTTGATACCAAACGGAAATTTATATTCGATACACTTTAACATAAAATTCGTTGAGGTTGATTTGATGTTACGATCAATTTTATGGAGCCATTTCTCTTCCATCGAAGATAACAGCTTGTCACAGCAAACATTTACACCCAAATATTTAATCAATACATGTCGGACATTCCTGTGTTTTGAAATAAGTGAAGAGAAAAAAAAACCCGTGTAGTATCCGGAGAATAACCACCGCTCTACGACCAGTATCCAGTAACAGGGGCTTTGAGTAATTTGCAACCTGGCGGTGGAGGGCTAGATTGGCCACCAGACCCTAAGCTTTCTCAGCAGATTTCTTAACTAGATTATCTCCCCTTAGTTTAAAAACGGACGTGCAGTATAGGGACAAAAAAAAAAAAAAAAAAAAAAAAAGCAAAATTTCAGTGATTTTCCCCCTCAATATTCTAGAGACTGGTGGCGAGTCTGACCACTGTGGCCAATACGTCTATAAACATATAAGAGATGACTCATTTGTGATGTGTGAAAAATTGATATAAGATATTTTTCACCTATTAGTACCACTAATGATCAATGTAAATGGACTATGGTATATACGTAGGTAAGGTGTTCTGTTATCTGTATACAGGTGTGTTATATCTAGCTTCACCCACATTACACTCCAGGATTTATCAAGGCACGTGTTATGTAATTAATTGCTTAAAATAGTGTTACCGTCCACTCTATATCTATATATAAGATATAAAATGGGATAAAAATACAAATATGACAACATCCCATTAGGGGTCACATTATTATGACCTTTATACTCAATGCTCTTCAGCTTAAATTTCGTCACAGCATTGCATATATTATGCATGCATTTACGCAGCTAGTCATTATAGCAATGACTTTTCAGACGAAATGTCTGCATATAAATTCAAGTGCGTTTCAGGTCAATTTTTCTATGTGTCTAATTGACATGAAGATATGTTGTGTGTACCATCCTCGATACTCCAGGGGTTACTTTCACTGAAGCTATCATCCACATGAGTGTTACTTAACCCTTGGGGTATCGAGGATGTCTGTATACGATGTTGACAATGCACAAAATCGCGAGGTATTCTATCCACGAAATATACCAACTTTACTGTAATATCATGACATAAGTAAACCACAGGCGTTTGGCTATATAGACATTTTTCTCTCTATATAGGCGTAATACTGTTTCACAGTATTACAAATGTATATAGAAAAAATGTCTATAAAGCCAAACGCCTGTGGGTAAACCGGTTACTGATCAAGTGTACCCTAAATATAAACAAAATCATAGGGATGTGGGAATTCGTTACAGTTTATATAATTATGGACCCACCAGAGTGCTCATAGACCATTTTTAGACATGCTACGGTCTAGATTAAAAATCGGTAAAAATCTTATTCTATATTGTAATAAACACATACTATGGACACTCTGGTGGTTCCATAATTATATAAACTGTAACTAATTTTCAGATCTATGTGAATAAAATTAAAGCAGTTAGAGACTTGGATGACCTAACAAAACTTTAAACATCGTGCTACAATGCTTCCCTTTAGACTGATCTATCTGTTTATTCATGATATTAGGGTGCGCTGCCGACATTTAAACAAACACCCAGATAGTCACTTGAGTCAATCACCACACGAAACGTCAGAGTATGTTTTCATTCATACTTTGTCAAAGTTCACATGAAAAATGCCACACCTGTATTTTTTCAAACCACGCTGTCTTCCATGTTACTGATTAGTATTTTCTATCGGAGTTTACATTCATGTAAGTTTTGACATACCTGTTCCTTTTCATATGTTATTAAATCCCCCCCCCCTTTCAAAAATACTCGCCTTTTTTATGTTACCCATAACAGAACAGAAAATCTTTCAGACAAAATATTTGACCTCTTTCAATCCTCCCGATGGTGTAGGGACGATACTACCTTTCTGATTTAACTACAGAATCAATCATGCGTTTCCTACCTTAAGAGGGATATACTCGGCCCGGGGGTTGTCCATGACGGGGAAATACTCGGCCTGGGAGTGGTCCATGGCGGGGCTACACTTTCCCCGAGGATGGTCCACGAGATGTCCGACCTTGGTGTGATATATATATATATATATAAACCTATAGAGAAGGATATCTTAACCTGTTCAGGTAATTTAAACAACTAGAACTAACATGTTGTTGTCACGGAATTAAATCTCCCAAATTAAACTTATTGTTAGTTATCGCGCCGTGGTTAAAGGAGCTGGATTGCCGCTATGTAGAATGTCCAGGTGATTTATATTATAATGTCCTTCATGGTTTTGTCACGATTTTATTAATGAGGTGACGAAAATGACACAATTTTCTATGTGAACATGTAAGCATTTCTTATAGTGGGAAGACGCTCAAGTGTCTGATGTATACACGGAATACACAGGGGTCTGATAAACACGGCAAACATAGGGATCTGATAAACACACGGCAAACACAGGGATCTGATAAACACACGACATACACAGGGAACTGATAAACACACGATATACACAGGGATCTGATAAACACGGCAAACACAGGGGTCTGATGACAACATGACATATACAGGGTTCTGATGACAACAAGACATACACGGGGTTCTGATGACAACATGACGTACACGGGGTTCTGATGACAACAAGGCATACACGGGGTTCTGAAGACAACACGACATACACGGGGTTCTGATGACAACATGACATACACAGGGGTCTGATGACAACATGACATACACAGGGTTCTGATGACAACATGACATACACAGGGGTCTAATGACAACATGACATACACAGGGGTCTAATGACAACATGACATACACAGGTGTCTAATGACAACATGACAAACACAGGGCTATTGTGTGAACAAAACTACACAGGATACGGATGGCCACACAAAACACAGGTGTCTAATGACAACATGATAAACAGATGGCATACACAGGGGTCTGATAGACACTGACATACACAGGGGTCTGGTAGACACTGACATACACAGGGGTCTGATAGACACTGACATACACAGGGGTCTGATGGACACTGACATACACAGGGGTCTGATAGACACTGACATACACAGGGGTCTGATGGACACTGACATACACAGGGGTCTGATGGACACTGACATACACTGGGGTCTGATAGACACTTACATAAACTGGGGTCTGATAGACACTGACATACACAGGGGTCTGATGGACACTGACATACACAGGAGTCTGATGGACACTGACATACACAGGGGTCTGATGGACACTGACATACACAGAGGTCTGATGGACACTGACATACACAGGGGTCTGATGGACACTGACATACACAGGGGTCTGATGGACACTGACATACACAGGGGTCTGATAGACACTGACATACACAGGGGTCTGATGGACACTGATATACACAGGGGTCTGATAGACACTGACATACACAGGGGTCTGATGGACACTGACATACACAGGAGTCTGATGGACACTGACATACACAGGGGTCTGATAGAAACTGACATACACAGGGGTCTGATGGACACTGACATACACAGATGTCTGATGGACACTGACATACACAGGGGTCTGATGGACACTGACATACACAGGGGTCTGATGGACACTGACATACACAGGGGTCTGATAGACACTGACATACACAAGTGTTTGATAGAGCGATCAGTTAAGGGCCAATTCTAAGTACGACAACAAAAATACACTGAATAAGTTTATTTGAATAATGATTAAAATGTTGATAAAATCTACATTCACATTTATCTTTACTCGTTTATTCATACAAAAAGAAAACATCTTATCTATAAAGCAATGCACTTTAACAAGAAAACATACACAATTAAATCTTTTGTTGGTTTGCTCGAGAACATTCTATCCAGTATTTGGAGAAACTATATTATTCGGCTTTTTATTTTATTGTTTTGCTTATATATTAGGCCAAAAAAAAAGCTTAAAGTGAACAGTCGGGCAAGGATGGCTTAAGTCGGTAAAAATGGTGTTAATGTATCCAGTATAATTTCTTATGAAATAGAAAAATAAAATCTCTCTTGAAAATCTGTCTGCGTACAAAGAAATTAGTTTAAAGAATAGGAATCCTAAAACGTCCTCCCGGCTGACTATGTCCGTGGTTACATTTCCACGCAGCCTCGCTTTCAATGCTTTCAACTTTTCTTTATTTCAATGGTCAGAACTGGGAAAAGTAAGCAGAACTTGACCGTCGTATTAATATGTGAGAACTTTTTGAAGGCCTATCAACGCATTTAGACTGGTTTTCTTTCCCCGACTATTCACTTTAATAATATAGGCAGGTTTAGCGGACTAACTGTGACCTTGACACCAGACTTTCTCATTTTCTCGGAAATAAATTCCTTTATCCAGGTAACTAACTGTCTATCAGAATGTCTGCCTGTTGGGTCAGGGTGAAAGGAAACTCGGACTAAGAGAACAGTGTGCCTTAAACTTCTCTGACTAAGATGGGAAGTCGGTAGAAGGGAGAATACTCTTACATATTGTTTAATTATTACTTGATCATAAGAGTTGCTTCCCTTTGATACCAAACGGAAATAAGTAAAATACATTCGATACCGTCGACTTTAACCATAAAATTCATAACCAAAATATGTTGAGGTTGATTTGATGTTACGATCAATGATTTATGGAGCCATTTCTCTTCCATCGAAGATAACAGCTTGGAGCACAGCAAACATTTACACCCAAATATTTAATCAATACATGTCGGACATTCCTAGTAGTTTACAAATATTTTATCTACATGAAAATAGAGAGAGAGCAGGGTTATCGGTTTTCTTATTTACCATTGACGGAGAAAATATTGTTTCAAGTCTGATTACCATATCTTTACCACATGATTTGTAGCCTGGAATAATTCTATAAACTTTTAATTTGTAAAGTTGGTATTTTAATGCGTTTCCTCTCTTTGAATTACGATACAGATAAAACAGTAAAAGTACATACAAGTTGTTTAGGCAAAAAATTGAATTTAAAATCTCAAAAATATAATTTGTGATGTTTTTTTTCTTCTTCATTCCAATGAATTCTAAATTTGTATTACATTAAATATTTGAAAATTCATTTTTTTCTACAGTACTGTAAGGTAATTTTTCTATCAAACGTAACAACAAAGTATCAAAATGCATATTTGCATCACAGTGACATGAGAATATCTAAGAGACATGAAAATTTGGCCAATGTCACCATTGTAGGGAAGCCCTTTGGTTTCAAATTAGATATGAAAAATAAAAAAAATATTTTAATCACTTTAGTGTTAAACAAATCTTTTAACAATAAGGGGCATGGATGTATTAAGCAATACTTCGTAAAGTCGTTAACCGAGGGCAATATAATCTTTCGGCACAATCCTCGGTTAATATATTCTCGGGTTAATAAAACCATATATCCATCACACCAAATGTCTGTAATTGTATACGATGTTTTGCATTGTTCTTTATAAGATAATAGACCGTAGTAATTGTTGTTTTATATATTGGTATCGTAATGTCACAAATAGTTTTATTCATCATTAATATCACTTACAGAAAGGAGAAGATTCACTTCCCATTTTTATCGCCATCAATCACACGTGGAAAAGTAAATCAATATAAATATACATATATCCTCATTTCCTTACAGACTGTCGATCGGGAAATTCATCGTTAGTGTACTTTTGTATCAGAAACATATATACATAGAGATTGGAAACTCCTTCTTTGTCTATGTTGACATGCAGAGGTACCTCCAGTTAATAGGCATTTTCCCTTGGCTAACTACTTTTAAGTGTATTCTTTGAAACATGATATTTTGCATCAACACAAAGTTTAAACATTATATCATGGTTTGATGTGATCAGTTTTCCCAATTGATGGTATTTAATATGATTTTTGAAAGTATGAAAATGAGATTTTTTTACCTGGTTTTTCGAAAATCAGGCGTTCAAAACCGGAAGTGCATTTTGTTTTATTAACATATAAGTTAAAATATTATCATTTCTTTCCAAAATCGTACTCAAACCATCTGAAAATTACTTAACTTTTATAACACATCAAAGTTATTCTGCTGTATTTAACTATTTAAGAGTTTATTTAAAAGCCCCTAGGGACATACAGAGGTACATCTGCCTATCGTAAAAATGGCGAAGTTGCCAATCTCTATGTATATATGTTTCTGTTATGTATACACATTCACATCAAGTAGTCTCTGGATTGAGTATAAAGTCTGTTAATCACCCTACATTTAACCTCAAAGAAATTGTAACAGAATTAAGGTCACAAATGATCGATATTGTGACACCATTAAAACATTCAAAATCGACAAAAAAAGAATTATAGTTATATATCTGTTCTTTTCCATTAGGTTTCTATCCCGTCAAATAGATTTAAGCGAGGTTTCATGTAGTAGCTGTCGAATACAATCCAGTTTAATAAAGGTAGACTGTTACCAAGTATAGAGGGACACAGCCACTACAGGACAGACCAGTCATTTCTCATTGACTTGTTGATCGAATGCATCCAGAGTATTGAGAAGGATACAGTACCAAAGAAAATAACCACATCAGTACAGACCAAACCTTTCTCATTTAAAGACGAGTCTTCACAGGAAGGAAGTTTCAATGGTGGATAATATGTATTTATTTTGTTATTCAGTCACTATAGTAATATTTGTCTTTTTATACTATTAAACATGGTATTCAATTTTGTTCGCATAATTTATATGAAATTGTATTGTTTAAGTAAATGACATTATCTGCCAGAGTTCAATGCGGTCCCTCATCTTAAGTGGATGCGACGACAACATTGTTAGAGGTTAGTAAAATGATAATAAATTATTCTCTTTAATATCTTCGTACATATCGAAATATTATTTCAAATGCAGTTGAAAAGCCAATATTTCCAAGCCAAAATGTGATCATTACCCTCGTCGTCTGAAAGGGCCATTTTAAGACATGGAAGACAATGAAGAAGATAAAAAGTCAGAGTTCCTGGTGAAAAGCCACCGCTTCAGCCACGTGAAAAGGACTGGCAACGTAGAGATATAGAGGGATAGTGGTAGAGACATTGATTTACTTTAATTACTCGGTAAATAATGAATTAGAAAACAGTATTATGTATAATTTTGGTTAATTAATAGGGTAATTCGCAGAACTGCTATATACACACGTATATAATAATCCCTTATAATAAATCGGTACTGAACGGACATCAAGTGTCTATTCAACACTTGACCATTGTTTTCCTACACTGTCTAAATTGACCAGGCTCAATAATTAGACCTAAAATGTAGCTTACAATAACGACAATCTGTTAAAGTATACTTTTATTCTCCCATGTGGTCAGAGACTCGCCAACTAATGACCCAAGGAGCCAAATTATGACGTCATCCTCAAGGGTAAAAAAATACTAGAGTCTGGTAAAACGTCCGGTTATCTTCAGAAACTTGTTGATAGGAAACAATAAAACATAATTTGTCGGATATCTATAATCATTGGCATATACTTCAATTTATTTTTAGAATTTTTATTATGGAAACATAATAATAATTTAGATTGCCCTTTGTAGTATTGTTTTATGAATGATTTCCCCCGTGTGGGGAAATATTACGGGGTTCAGTAAGCTGCTAGCGCCACGACAGGCAGTTGGGCAGTTATTGACCAGATGAGAAAGCCACATTAGCTTTGTCTAGATAAATAAGGAAAGTGATTCGTTAATCACATAGATAGTATACCAGTCTTAGACTTGGGCGGCCTTTGAGGTTCGTCTGAAATGCAGGAACACGCGGGGCAAACTATTTAATAATGCTTTATAACTGGCGATATCATCTTTATTTTAATATATCAGTAAGAATCTGTCTACATATATAGCCTTTGATAGAATTAATTCTCTCCCCGAAGTCAGGCGCAAACAAGATCTATCTACAAAACACAATATTTACATCCGGGCTACCGTAACGGGAAACCATTCACACAAAATTGTACATCTAAACCTTGTATTTTATTGCTTGACTAAACTGTTGTGTCATAACAATGGCGACACTAGAGGGCTTCTGCAGCATCCACACATCTCATATTTATTACATTATAACACAGCGCGGAAGGAAATGTTGACGTGGTGGAATGGCTCCCATTGGACTAGGCTAATGTCTTGTAGGTCCCCAGCAATTGCCGCCCCCGCCATTATTACATCCACATTATTATTGACTTCTATCATAAGCCGTTTGTTTTTGACCTTGTCAATTATCTCTCTTTGTCATGGAAACATCCATCTGGCAATATAACAAAGCACCATTGTCTTCATGTGTAACAGGAGTGTTTTATTCGTATATCAATTTCTAATCTAACTAAATATAACGTAGTCCTTTACCCGAAACGTGCTAATCAAATGCTCCGGATGAGCCCAAACGCATTTAAAATTGTAAACAAAATAGTGAAAACATCATCCATTGCCTATGCCATTTATTACATTTTCACGATAACAAACCAAGTTTAGAAAAAAAATCAATAACGGTCTCATAACTTTACATGTTCTTTTTTTTTTGCTTTTGTTTAGCTCTTCATTTGCCCTGTTGGTGATTACCAAATCTCGTAAAATGTTTATTGGTGACCCATTTTGTTCAAGTGTCTGACATTCAACCTCAAACTTTGCATCGCGAGACTCTTTTGGGCTGAAAGTTCACTCAAGGTCGGTGAGTTTCCTATTGGAACTCTTACTTTCTTCCACTATCTGACTCGTCATTAAATACTCAAAGTAAAGACAACAAATCAAATACATAGTGAATTGTAAAGGTGCTGGTTCGACCTCAATTCTAAATGGAAATGTTACACAGCATGCATTTTGGTTAGCAATTGTCTGCAACACAATTCGCATGCTTTTGTCGATTTTCCTGCTTTATTGCGCTGGAATTGTGCCACAATGACATAAATGTCATTTATAAACATTCTTAAATTGAAGCATTGACGATGTCAGTACGATATGTAGAGGCCAAGGGAACGACAACAGTTACATACGTTGTTTGATATCAATACACTATAGATAAAAATGTTCTGACTGTTACATAACTACATATCATGTGTCGTTTGTAATCAGGACATCTCCGAAAAGTTCAAACTCCAAACAAATGATATACTTTATCCACACGAAACAATGATGTTATGATAATAGCCTTCCATTAAAGTCAATTGTATTATCGATAGCATGGTGTATAGAGAAATCATACAATAAATGTTCAAAATGAGGAACCCGCCAAACCACAACCAAACATATAAGGATTAATAAGCAACATTAATGAATAGGCGCAACTAAGCATCAATGATTATTCAAGGTGGTCAAGAGACGAAATCGTCTAACTAACATACCGAAGCCAGGTAGACCGGGTAGGTAGAAATGGCTATTCCATTCAATACATTGCATGGCATGGATAACTGTACTACACAAACACTTCGAATTCAGTAAGGTACCGAGTTATACGACTTCCAGTTAACGACGTTCTTGTTTTCTATGTAATACGATGAGAAATCATAATGTATATTCTTCTCCCATTTAACAATGTTAAAAAGACTTCCTTTGTAATTTGTTTTCTTATATTTTCTTTAAATGTTTACCATTGCTATTCTTTAAAACCAGTTTTGAAATCATCTCCATTTTGTCTTTGTGTCGAGCGTTTTTCAATGACAATACCTAAATGTTTCATTGAGATATCACTATAATTATACAATATCTTCCATAGCAGTATGTTTCAGTCATATAGCACTTTAATTAGACAATATCTTCCGAAGCAGTATGTTTTAGTCAGATATCACTATAATTAACAATTTCTTCCATAGCAGTATGTTTCAGTTAGATAACACTATAATTAGGCAATATCTTCCATAGCAGTATGTTTCAGTCAGATAGCACGATCTGTTTAAAAGCATTAGCTCAAATTATGAGTTTGACTTTATATTACATAAAGATTTACAAAGTATGCTATTCCGTATTTGCATATTACAGAGTTATCTACAATTGTGGATAGGTATTGAATGTGACTTCAGGTGTTTCAGAAGATAACCTCATTCTTTTTAGAGAAACAGAGGTGAGTTGCGCTCATAAATAATGGCGTCATAATAGATACCTACAAGTAATGGAGTTAACTCTGTAATATTCAAAGACCGAATAAAGACCATTAAAGATGTTCCACCGCTGACAAATGGTATTTTTTACCATCCAAAACAAGAGCAGACGATTTGATATTTTTCTTGAGTTACAAAAGTTACTTACTTTACACCAGTATCACCATTGAAAAGGTCGAGCTTCTAATTTTACTTCAAGTTCAAAATATGAAAAATAATAATTGCATCCGGAAAAAAATCCGTGGCACTATATCCTATATTGAATGAAGTACTGATTGCGCATGCACCAAAGGCGAAATAAATAATTTCATGTTATGTTTTGTGTTAATTAAGCATATGTATACACGATTAAATACCGATTATTGTTCAAATGATGAATATCATTAATGCTCTGTCGGCGGTGGAGCATCTTTAAGTAACAGCACTGTCAATCAACTTATTTTTAGCGTGCATTCAATTATCGCGGATATGACATGGGAGTCGCTATCGCGAAAACAAATCGCCACGGAAAGGTTTCAGCTGTCAGTCAAACTGCACGTAATTTGCATTTTGTATTATGTGTGCTACGATGCTAACTCCGACATGTGCGTCTGTAAACCGCGAATTAAAGTCACCACGAATAAAAATTAGGTTAAAGTATGTTAGAGTATAATCCTGTAAAGGACACAAATGTTAAACATTTAAAATAAGCTGTTGAATGGAAAAAACTTGAATCTATATCCCACTCCAATTATTAACAATTCCTTCAACCAACCGCGATGACCATCCTCATTGAAATTGGATGGATCATATTTCGACTTTCAGAAACAGAAAAACGAAGAAAAGTAATGACATTTTTTATTGCCGACATCGTAAAATTACATCACCCACGGACTTGTTAAACCATTAACATAAAAACGGTCATTAGGCGGCTAATGTTTCGTCTATAATCTCGTTTTAGATCAAATGTAATAATTTTCAGTTAAGTTGCCGGCTAAGTCCGATACTTCCAAAGGTCTTTTGATGGCTACGCTAAACATGATATCATATAAATCACCCCTACCCATCACAAACAGACGGGCAACAACGTCAATACTTCTACTGGTGACGTAACCAAATATTCCAGTGTGTTTTTTATTTACTCTCCAATCAATATATGTCAAAGCATTAATTTGTTTTTCCAGAAATGTGGCTTCTTTGAGATGTAAGATAAGGAGAAAGGGTGTAATATGTACACATAACGACTGTAGATCATCTGAAAGTACCAGCAACGCTCCACCAATACGAAAACTAGTTTATTATGGCGCCAAATTGCTTGCGCAAAGGCATGCACCAGAGTATATGCTCCCTGATACTTTGTGCATGAAGCATAGTTTGTATGACTACAATAAAAGGTTGTGCAGATTCTAGATAGTATGATAAACGGGCCTTGTTTATTATAAGTTTCCATACGACCAACAAACATGGTATACGGCCGATGTTTGATTCACCAAGATGTCATGGCTCTTCCATTTCACCCTCGTTGTATTTACAGGCATACGAACATCCCCGTGTGCAGTAGTGCGGTAATTAGGCGAAGGTTTTTTACGGGGGTTATTTATCAGGTTCGCTACTACACGCTAGTTTTACTGGGAAGCTTATTACCAATCGCTATGTCCCGTCGCTTGTGGCCCAGTTCATTTACCGCAAAACGTAATCTTCTGCAGTGTAATGCTTCTTGGCTATTTGGTAAAAAAAAAAAAAAACCAGCCCAACTCCGATATACATGTATTAGGGAAATGTCTCGTAAACGTCTGATTTAAAATAGTTCACATGTTAAGGTTAGACTACTTTTATACCTTGTGCGTGCAATAGATAGAAAAGCAAATACGTTGAGCATGCAGAAAACGGAAAAGTCTTACACATCGCGTAAATCATTATTGCATTTCGTTTGGCTGGATTCATATATTTTCCGAATCAACATCACAATTTTATTTTTTCTGTTATTCTGATGTTTCGTGACACACAAATTGCGTTGAGAAGTCAACTGTCATTCCTTATCTGTCAATAAGCACGTCTCTTTAACGTAGTGATAAAAACAGTGACATCATCAGAATCCACCTGTCTTTGCCGTAACAGTCATGCCATGGTAGGTATGGCCTAATTACAATGAGATCTGATTGGACATACTGCTACGGAAAGGATGTATGTAGTTTTCTCTGTTGACTTATCAGAGCACACGATACAGTGCGGCGGTTCACTGATGTCACAAACCTTACCATTGAGATGGCTGGATCTGATGCTATGTACGAAATGAATAGTTCCACTACACAAGAAGACACAACATGAATATACCGAAGTCTCCTAAAACATGCACACACGACACCACATACCCTGGATGATCCTGGCTGGTAATGGGGCGTAAATATGATAAACTAACCGAATCAAAAGTAAAAAATGCCTGTATGCGGACGTTGTTCCTTTCTCTGCTTTATGTTGACATTGTTCCTTTCTTTGCTTTATGTAGACATTGTTCCTTTCTTTGCTTTATGTGGACATTGTTCCTTTCTTTGCTTTATATGTGGACATTGTTCCTTTCTTTGCTTTATGTGGACATTGTTCCTTTCTTTGCTTTATGTAGACATTGTTCCTTTCTTTTTATGGACATTGTTTTTCTTTGCTTTATGTAGACATTGTTCCTTTCTTTGCTTTATATGTGGACATTGTTCCTTTCTTTGCTTTATGTGGACATTGTTCCTTTCTTTGCTTTATGTAGACATTGTTCCTTTCTTTGCTTTATGTAGACATTGTTCCTTTCTTTGCTTTATGTAGACATTGTTCCTTTCTTTGCTTTATGTAGACATTGTTCCTTTCTTTGCTTTATGTAGACATTGTTCCTTTCTTTGCTTTATGTAGACATTGTTCCTTTCTTTGCTTATGTACATTGTTCTTTCTTTGTTTATGTGACATTGTTCTTTCTTTGCTTTATTGTTGTTCCTTTCTTTGCTTTATGTGGACATTGTTCCTTTCTTTGCTTTAATTGTTCTTTCTTTGCTTTATGTGACATTGTTCCTTTCTTTGCTTTATGTGGACATTGTTCCTTTCTTTGCTTTATGTGGACATTGTTCCTTTCTTTGCTTTATGTGGACATTGTTCCTTTCTTTGCTTTATGTAGACATTGTTCCTTTCTTTGTTTTATGTGGACATTGTTCCTTTCTTTGCTTTATGTAGACATTGTTCCTTTCTTTGCTTTATGTGGACATTGTTCCTTTCTTTGCTTTATGTGGACATTGTTCCTTTCTTTGCTTTATGTGGACATTGTTCCTTTCTTTGCTTTATGTAGACATTGTTCCTTTCTTTGCTTTATGTAGACATTGTTCCTTTCTTTGCTTTATGTGGACATTGTTCCTTTCTTTGCTTTATGTAGACATTGTTCCTTTCTTTGCTTTATGTGGACATTGTTCCTTTCTTTGCTTTATGTGGACATTGTTCCTTTCTTTGCTTTTATGTGGACATTGTTCCTTTCTTTGCTTTATGTGGACATTGTTCCTTTCTTTGCTTTATGTAGACATTGTTCCTTTCTTTGCTTTATGTGGACATTGTTCCTTTCTTTGTTTTATGTGGACATTGTTCCTTTCTTTGTTTTATGTGGACATTGTTCCTTTCTTTGCTTTATGTGGACATTGTTCCTTTCTTTGCTTTATGTGGACATTGTTCCTTTCTTTTTTTATGTAGACATTGTTCCTTTCTTTATGTAGACATTGTTCCTTTTGTAGACATTGTTCCTTTCTTTGTTTTATGTGGACATTGTTCCTTTCTTTGCTTTATGTGGACATTGTTCCTTTCTTTGTTTTATGTGGACATTGTTCCTTTCTTTGCTTTATGTGGACATTGTTCCTTTCTTTGCTTTATGTGGACATTGTTCCTTTCTTTGCTTTATGTGGACATTGTTCCTTTCTTTGCTTTATGTGGACATTGTTCCTTTCTTTGCTTTATGTGGACATTGTTCATTTCTTTGCTTTATTATGTGACATTGTTCCTTTCTTTGCTTTATGTGGACATTGTTCCTTTCTTTGCTTTATGTAGACATTGTTTCTTTCTTTGCTTTATGTAGACATTGTTCCTTTCTTTGCTTTATGTGGACATTGTTCCTTTCTTTGCTTTATGCGGACATTGTTCATTTCTTTGCTTTATATGTGGAAATTGTTCCTTTCTTTGTTCTATGTGGACATTGTTCCTTTCTTTGCTTTATGTAGACATTGTTCCTTTCTTTGTTTTATGTGGACATTGTTCCTTTCTTTGTGGACTTTCTTTGTTTTATGTGGACATTGTTCCTTTCTTTGTTTTATGTAGACATTGTTCCTTTCTTTGCTTTATGTAGACATTGTTCCTTTCTTTGCTTTATGTGGACATTGTTCCTTTCTTTGTTTTATGTAGACATTGTTCCTTTCTTTGCTTTATATGCGGACATTGTTCATTTCTTTGCTTTATATGTGGAAATTGTTCCTTTCTTTGTTCTATGTGGACATTGTTCCTTTCTTTGCTTTATGTAGACATTGTTCCTTTCTTTGCTTTATGTAGACATTGTTCCTTTCTTTGTTTTATGTGGACATTGTTCCTTTCTTTGTTTTATGTGGACATTGTTCCTTTCTTTGTTTTATGTAGACATTGTTCCTTTCTTTGTTTTATGTGGACATTGTTCCTTTCTTTGCTTTATGTGGACATTGTTCCTTTCTTTGCTTTATGTGGACATTGTTCCTTTCTTTGCTTTATGTGGACATTGTTCCTTTCTTTGCTTTATATGTAGACATTGTTCCTTTCTTTGCTTTATGTAGACATTGTTCCTTTCTTTGCTTTATGTAGACATTGTTCCTTTCTTTGCTTTATGTGGACATTGTTCCTTTCTTTGCTTTATGTGACATTGTTCCTTTCTTTGCTTTATGTAGACATTGTTCCTTTCTTTGCTTTATATGTGGACATTGTTCCTTTCTTTGCTTTATGTAGACATTGTTCCTTTCTTTGCTTTATGTGGACATTGTTCTTTTTCTTTGCTTTATGTGGACATTGTTCCTTTCTTTGTTTTATGTGGACATTGTTCCTTTCTTTGTTTTATGTGGACATTGTTCCTTTCTTTGTTTTATGTGGACATTGTTCCTTTCTTTGTTTTATGTGGACATTGTTCCTTTCTTTGTTTTATGTGGACATTGTTCCTTTCTTTGCTTTATGTGACATTGTTCCTTTCTTTGCTTTTATGTGGACATTGTTCCTTTCTTTGCTTTATGTGGACATTGTTCCTTTCTTTGCTTTATGTGGACATTGTTCCTTTCTTTGCTTTATGTGGACATTGTTCCTTTTCTTTGCTTTATGTGGACATTGTTCCTTTCTTTGCTTTATGTGGACATTGTTCCTTTCTTTGCTTTATGTGGACATTGTTCCTTTCTTTGCTTTATATGTGGACATTGTTCCTTTCTTTGCTTTATGTGGACATTGTTCATTTCTTTGCTTTATATGTGGACATTGTTCCTTTCTTTGTTTTATGTGGACATTGTTCCTTTCTTTGCTTTATGTGGACATTGTTCCTTTCTTTGCTTTATGTGGACATTGTTCCTTTCTTTGCTTTATGTGGACATTGTTCCTTTCTTTGCTTTATGTGGACATTGTTCCTTTCTTTGTTTTATGTGGACATTGTTCCTTTCTTTGCTTTATGTAGACATTGTTCCTTTCTTTGCTTTTATGTGGACATTGTTCCTTTCTTTGCTTTTATTTGTTCTTTCTTTGTTTATGTAGACATTGTTCCTTTCTTTGCTATATGCGGACATTGTTCATTTCTTTGCTTTATATGTG
Organism: Argopecten irradians; assembly: GCF_041381155.1. NCBI lineage: Eukaryota > Metazoa > Mollusca > Bivalvia > Pectinida > Pectinidae > Argopecten > Argopecten irradians. Next base: position 10,374,700 of record NC_091142.1, on the reverse strand, counting down.
GAAATTGTTCCTTTCTTTGTTCTATGTGGACATTGTTCCTTTCTTTGCTTTATGTGGACATTGTTCCTTTCTTTGTTTTATGTGGACATTGTTCCTTTCTTTGCTTTATATGTGGAAATTGTTCCTTTCTTTGCTTTATGTAGACATTGTTCCTTTCTTTGCTTTATGTGGACATTGTTCCTTTCTTTGCTTTTATGTAGACATTGTTCCTTTCTTTGCTTTATGTGGACATTGTTCCTTTCTTTGCTTTTATGTGGACATTGTTCCTTTCTTTGCTTTATGTGGACATTGTTCCTTTCTTTGCTTTATGTAGACATTGTTCCTTTCTTTGCTTTATGTGGACATTGTTCCTTTCTTTGCTTTATGTGGACATTGTTCCTTTCTTTGTTTTATGTGGACATTGTTCCTTTCTTTGCTTTATAATTTCTTCTTTGTTTATGTGACATTGTTCCTTTCTTTGCTTTATGTGGACATTGTTCCTTTCTTTGCTTTATGTAGACATTGTTCCTTTCTTTGCTTTATGTAGACATTGTTCATTTCTTTGCTTTATATGTGGAAATTGTTCCTTTCTTTGTTCTATGTGGACATTGTTCCTTTCTTTGCTTTATGTAGACATTGTTCCTTTCTTTGCTTTATGTGGACATTGTTCCTTTCTTTGCTTTATGTGAACATTGTTCCTTTCTTTGCTTTATGTGGACATTGTTCCTTTCTTTGCTTTATATGTGACATTGTTCCTTTCTTTGCTTTATGTTGTTCCTTTCTTTGCTTTATGTAGACATTGTTCCTTTCTTTGCTTTATGTAGACATTGTTCCTTTCTTTGCTTTATGTGGACATTGTTCCTTTCTTTGCTTTATGTAGACATTGTTCCTTTCTTTGCTTTATGTGGACATTGTTCCTTTCTTTGCTTTATGTGGACATTGTTCCTTTCTTTGCTTTATGTGGACATTGTTCCTTTCTTTGCTTTATGTGGACATTGTTCCTTTCTTTGCTTTATGTGGACATTGTTCCTTTCTTTGCTTTATGTGACATTGTTCCTTTCTTTGTTTATGTTGACATTGTTCCTTTCTTTGCTTTATGTAGACATTGTTCCTTTCTTTGCTTTATGTAGACATTGTTCCTTTCTTTGCTTTATGTGGACATTGTTCCTTTCTTTGCTTTATGTGGACATTGTTCCTTTCTTTGCGTTATGTGGACATTGTTCCTATTTTTGCTTTATATGTAAACATTGTTTATTTCTTTGCTATTTGTGGGGATTTTCCTTTTTTACGAGACTCGTCCACCTTTCGAAACATATCACAAACTGACAACTAGAATGAATCATAAACATAAAAAAGTGATTTTACACCAGACGAAATGGATTCTTCGTAAACACATAGACACGTTAGTTTGACGCCTCTTTTAGTTTAACATGCTCAACCGCTGACAAATGATAATTTTCTATCAAAATCAGGAACAGACAAATTAGTATTTTTCTTCAGTTTCAAAAGTTACTTACTTTACACCATAACCACCATTGAAAAGTTTGAGTTTCTAATTTTACTTCAAGATTAGAATATGAAAAAATAATTAATTTCATCCCGAAAAAATTCCGTGGCACTATATCCTACGTGGAATCCCAAGTTGTGTTGATTGCGCTTATACCAAAAGCAAAATAAATAATTTAATATCTTTTTTGTGTGTTTTAAGACATATATATATATATATATACACAATTAAACACCAATTATTGTTCAAATAATGAGTATTGTTTATGCTCTATCGGCGGTGGAGCATCTTAAAGGAATGCTCAACATTTTGATATGGTAAACGCGTACGGTTATACATGTATGAGCGCAGTTGGCAAAAAACATATTCTATAGAACTCGTTATTTGTATCTCTGGTTACTTAAAAAAAGCCAGTAACTATAGTACAGTCACAGTGGTCGTGGTTGCTAGGTTAAACAAACTGCATATACGCTTATGTATACGCAATATGACTTTACAAAGTCGAAGAGACAGATGTTAACATATCTAATGTCAATTGCTGTTATCAATAGTTAGTATTGGTAAATTCAATTGAATTCATTTTTATTACCTCATAGATTTGAAAGCAAAACATAGTTAACCTACGAAGTCAACAAAATAAAAAAAGGTTAATTAATACACTGTATAACCTGTGTTGCCAAGTGAGTCTTATGAATAAACTATATACAGTAGTTTATTCCATACTTCTAGGTCACTGCACACGCGACATTGCCACTGAAAAAGAATAACAATGAATAGTGCAGTGTATTACTTGGTCTATGTCCCGTGACTGCGAATCTTCCTTTCATTTAAATATGAAATATACCCTGTCAAAAGAAGTCGCATACAAGACGCACTCTAAAAACCGTTATAATGAGAGGAAGTTTCGTCATCGACTCAATGATTATCGTCATTCAGGTAGACAAGTCTAGTCGCCATTTTGTTTTATTCGCCGGCTTGGTCCTGCTGTGATACCAAACGAAATGTGTGGGTCAATTGCGATAAAATAGTACAAATTTGTCAACATCAAGAGTTATAAACGTTTAAATCTAAAAATAGTAGAACTATCATTTTATTGGTGTAAGTTAGGCATAATGAGTCACTTGATTTTAAATTTTTGTTTTTGCTTTCAAAGTTGACGATACTTTGTACTTTTAGCGTCCCAGGTAGATTCAGGTACAATACACAGAGGCCATTGACACGAGGACAAAAAGTCTGGGTCTGTGACTCGGCGCTATAGGAAATTTAAAGCTGAGGACGCAGATGAAACAAGGGAAAAATCGAGGATCATCACTAACATAAGAATGGTGTGAGGACAGACTATTTTGGGATTGAAGAATGATAAGATGACGTGTCTTTAAACATAACCTGAGGATTCATAATCGAGATTGGAAATTACAGGTCTTGGTGTAGGACAACGAACGCCATAATGATTTGGTTTCGTAGAGGAGGGGGTCATAATTCGATACATGTATCTGATAGGAAAACGGAATAACGAAAAGAGGTAAGTAGTATCGACTGACAAACACATATGTATTTGGGTGGATTTCAGAAGTGGTTTTTCAATTGTCATTGGAAATGTTTGTTTTGTGAAGACGAAACATTATCAAAACAGTAGCAAAAGCTTGATGTAAACAAACATATATTGATCAGTATCCGAGATAAACAATGCGATTATTTGGCCCAATTTGAACACTTTCTTTCAATATTTTTTATACAGGTTCATCTTTACTTGTGTGACACACTTGTACATACATGTATGTCAATGGGTATGTGTGCACAATACGTAAGACGCCATGTTATGGTCCAATCTTTTACTTCAAAAATCGACATTGACCTAGATAACGGATATTTTGATGTGACTTTTTTATGACACATAGAGAGGTATCATACACAGATTATTCACTGGAAAAAAGTTTATTGTTTTGTTTTCTTCTTCAAATTCAAACAAAAGTAGTAAAAGACATATTTTGAGTTTGCCTAGAAAATACATCAGTTGAGAACAAGAGGGGCATGGTAGATAATCTTGTAAGTAGTATATACAGAGATTTAACTTTTAAAGATTAACCTAATAAATTGTAATTCCTTCAAAATCCTGGCTATTACAGGTATAAGAGTCAAATATAACAATTAATATAAGTGCACATAATACAAACGCCCTAATTTAAGTACTGTATTTAATGTCAATGTTATTCGATATACTAAGTTTTATTTGCACCGTACAACACCCCTAGCTTGAATTTAATTCTCTCGCTTTCACAACACACTTTCTAGAAAATTTTATGTAAGTTTCACTGATCTGATACCATCTAAAAATGATAAATATTTCAAAGTGTTATGCCACACCTAGTGGACCGTGACGATTCAGTGATTATCATAAACAATTACTTCTTTCTTACAGGTATGTGATATACGCCGAGTCAGCCTGTTGGTCGATACGTGTAGCTGATTTAATACACACGCTACCTGTAATTTGTCCTATTTGAATATTTGGATTTGTACCTTCTGCACGACTAGGATTGAAAGCAACCTGATTTTCTACAAAATTCAACGAGATGTAAACGATGGCATACGGTCTAGTATGTGCAGTATATTGTGGAACTCGAGGAAAAGATTAATGAATTAGATCATAGACTGTGTTATGAAAGATTTCTATATACATAGTACAGTTCAACATCCCACAAAGAAAAAATCAGCAATTCTAAACGCACATTTTATCTGAAGGTTTTTACCGTGGACGTTTGTTTGACAAGCAAATAAAAACGTTAACAGTGGTCAAAGAATTTTTTTCAAAATGGCTGTAGATAAGTGTAAGCTTGTCATATTTATCGTCAACATGTTTGCTGAGACATTTGACCTCGCATGCGATTGGTTGATGTACTACGAGGTCAGCGGATTAGAACAAGGTCTCGTGTTCGGACCTTTTTCCAAGGCCATCGAGTTATCCCTCCTCGTATTCTGCTGTATCGGGAGTGTGTCCTATATTCTTGAGTTCATCATTGGACTTGTAGACGTAAAACGTGAGGATTACGTCCCAGCATGGCTACTTCATGGTCTGGATGTTCTTTCGATATGGCTCGAGGATGTCCCGCAGATTGCTATAAACGTATACATCGCGGGGTGTCGGGAGGAAGCGGTCAGTGTGGTCCAGATGGCTAAAGCCATAGCAACGTTGGTAGAGGTCATAACGAAGGTAGGTGTGGCCATCGCCAAGGCGTGTTACGCTAAGTATAAAGATAAGAAGATGGGGAAGGAAGAGGAAACAGGAACATGCATGAACGTTGGTATCGGTATCGGCCTCGCTCTGATGTTGCTAGGATCTTTAATGGTATTCGGTTTGACCCATTTTTTCCTGGACTCAAATAATGTCGTACAGTTCAATCACCCAGAGAATTTTTATAGCGGTAATTACGACACGTTCAAGTACCTCAATAGATCGGGGATCAATATGAACTTTGATTCTGGACAAACAACCATCGTTACTATGACAACGGGTCAATGGATAAAGTTAACGGATGTGACTGAAGTCACTTCCGGCTCGTCTCAAACAGTCGTCGCTAGTGTGAAATACGATTCCAGTTCCAACACTAGACTTTGGATTCAGTCAACCACATCCACGGACCTGACATCCCCGGAAAAGTCCACGTGTTACGATACAACCGCTTCTCCATTTACGGTAGTGACGACATGCTCCACTGATTTACCCGCCACTGCCGCCACAACTTCCGTTGTATTTAAATTTGTGTACCATCAACCAAGTAGCGCCACACCGCTAGGTTTCATTAGTTATAACTACCGGGTTTATGTTGGAAATTGTGTCACGACTGCAAACAACCCCCAATTTTCTCTTGAATACAGTAATGTTCTGTCGAGCGTAGATAACTCGCTCCCCCTGGAGGCGTTGTCGGCAACTACGGGCCAGTACTACAGCGAAACAACATTACAGGGTATCACAAAGGCGTGGAAGACTGGTCAGTTTGGCTGTGACTCAACCGGAAGTAAGGCTCCAAAACTGGACACGTCTATAACAGTCTCTTGTGTGACATGGACATAACTTACGTCACAAGTTGCCAACTTAACTTTCTACGATAATAGCACTGCAACAATACACCTAACTCACGATGTTCCCTACTCTCCGTCAGGTTGCGGTCTTCTTAGTAAGGGAGGTGATCGAGGTGGGAACCAGTCTAGATGATGCATTGTATCATGATACAATGCATGTGATACGATACGTATTATGAAACATGTATACAAAAAAAATCAAGACAATGGTGAACAAATTTATTAGATATGCAATCATGGTTATATACCGTGCAAATAATACAGTAAAGCGCTTTGGTGTCATTTAGGTAATCTTGATGAAGATTTTAAGTGTAAACCATGCCTTTAATAAAGGGCTGTATAGTGAGAAGAACATATTTTCAGTTTGAAAACTTTATTTAAAGATGCTCCACCGCCGACAGAGCATAAATGATATTCATCATTTGAACAATAATTGGTGTTTAATCGTGTATATATATGCCTAATCAACACAAAAAATAACATAAAATAATTTGTTTTGCCTTTGGTGCATGCGCAATCATTACTTCATTATATATAAGATATGGTGCCACGGAATTTTTTCGGGATGCAATTAATTATTTTTCACATTTTTAACTTGAAGTAAAATTAGAAGCTCAAACTTTTCAATGGTGGTAATGGTGTAAAGTAAGTAACTTTTTTAACTGAAGAAAAATACAAAATCGTCTGCTCCTGTTTTTGATAGTGTAAAAATACCATTTGTCAGCGGTGGAGCATCTTTAAAAGAAATGAACATATTTAGTGTATCACAATAGCAGTCATTCACCATGATTAGATAAGAATACAGTTAAATATGATATCGTGATACGATACATTGTTGCGGCACTAATTTAACTAAATGTTCTATACCAATTTTCTTTAATGTAAATGTTCTTTACATACCAGTGCCATATACATTTTGTACGTTTAGAAATTATTTTTAGAACGCTTTACATTCTCGAAATATGAAAATTCCTCTTTATGTGGAAATCATAATTTTGTCAGTTTTATGATAAAGAAAGTTTTGTTATAGACTCAATGTTGATTTTTCATTTTATTTGCAGTGCTTAGAATCAGTTTTGTTTTCTGAAATTCAAACTTTTGAGAACCAGAAAACGTGAACGCCATTTCATGAAGAGGTCTTCAAAGTGCTACTGAAACCAACTGCGTAGTCTTATTTAAGCATTGATTTTCATATTTTTGACATGCATTGGTGTTAACACACATTAGGTGTTCTAGCATAGCCAATGGTGTGCGTGTGCGTTAATAAAATGTTATTAATACGTATATGGAGGATTTTCGAGGTAAATTTTTGTGGTCCCTGAGCAAACTTTTACGTTTACAGTAACTTAAGCTGAACAAGAACTAATTTCGCAATGCTGTCGTCACTGCTTTGGCGGCAATGAAGGTGCTGTGTACAGGACCATTACTAACCAGAAAAGGAAAGTTCACAAGAATGTTACTGAAACTGCCATACTTACATCGAGTGGACTATAACTACAAATGTACTAAATGGCAAATAACGTTGATTTGTCCAAACCGTAAAGCAAAATACAATTTCAATTAAAAAAATATACTTCAATAAAATCAATCAAGACATCATTTGCGAAATATGACATGCAGAGCATTACACAGCATCTCATAAATATTACAAGCTTTGTTAAAATGTGTGTCGGCTAGTTCTATTCTTCACCAAGTCAAAAGCAATTCAGTTTTATCAACAAAACATCAGATTGAGTTGCTGAATGACTTCGAGCTGAACGGATGCCCAATAATGTTTGGGGCACAACTAACACTGACTTAAGTAAGTTTTCATGTCTTAATCAATAAAATGATGTCATTTTCCATAAATGTCAGGTTTGGATAGCTTTCTTCCCTCCGTGGCGAGAATTTAGACTTTTATCTGAGGTAAAGCGAGTGTTTAGCCCCGGCAGTCGTCCCAAAGCATTCAAGGCCTATATCTATTGGCACTGATCGATAACCTTGAGATGAAGTAAAGGTCGCCAGCTGTATGATGGATAGAGGGGACACTGTCTTAACTCTCAGACAAAATTACACATAATGGACCATAGGCCGGGCACAACACTCTAATCAAAACATACTATGACAAGCTTCTAACCCAAACTCGACAATCAAATCTCGCGTGCTCGCACGAGAACATACGTGGACTGTAAACTGGAAACAAGAGCGACGTCATTCCAAATTATACAATCCTGCTGTCGATTTGGTGGAGAGATTGTCCCAATGATTCAGCAAGGTGGCACAGCCTGACGATGATTTTCCGTCCCTTTGTGTAACTGTTGATTCGGTTCAGCAGGTTTGCGATGTATCCAAAACGGAAAAATATATGCTGATGCAATACATGAATAAAGAATTTGTACGATTGTCAGAGTTGTAACAATCGTACAGTAGTTAAAAAAATTAAAAATAAATGTAAACAGTCCTGAAAGGTTCAGTTGATATACGGAAAATAAACACATATTGTACCTGTTAGACAATCTCTCGCGCCAATTATCAAATTATCAGTTACCAAATCGATCTTATGTTCATAATTATACCGATATGGATTGAAAAACCTCCAATTGGACATTGAGATTTTGGAGCCATATGGATGTCTCTTCACAAGTCTTCAGACTTACAACGAGGCCAACATGTGAATTATACTGAAAAATGTCTCAACAATAATGAATGATTTAAAATTGCTTAAATTTTGTATCGAATAATCATCGGTATCAAATTTGATTTGTGTAAACTGGATTGCGCTTGTAGGATATGACATATGTGATATTTATTGGTCCCGAAACATACCTTTTTATATGACTTCATTCTTTATCAGCATGTGTACATTTCAGCGAACATTATTGGTGCTTTTAAGCGATGTTATTTGGTTCAAGACCTGCATGGCTGACATCGAAAAAGAAGACGCTTACTTCTCAGAAACGCAAGATATTATCGTAGGTCCTAATGTACAGGACTCTCCAGTTCATATGTGGTAAGAATATAACATTTCAAGCCACGAAGAACTCCATAGAATGTTTATCATGCTAAAGTAAAAACGCAAATATAATTTTTTCCACGGCAAATATTTCAAACAAACTATCGTCATGCAGGAAGCGCAAACAATTTGTCCGACAATCCATGACCATCTTGGGAATCGCTCTATATTTTTGTAGTAGCCTCGTTTAAACCGCTCCTTTTACAAATAGTACATTACACAAAAACGCCTTTGTTTACAAGATCGTGCGTGACGCATTCATCCTACCAATCATGCTATCGTACAGACAAGCCATGTTTTAAGCGTACTTAGCACATTATATGGTTGTCGCTAATAAACCATACCTTTAAAAAGAAAAAATTGATGGGCATGTAACTATTTTTAAAACCTGAAAATTTGTGTTCACTTTTCAAAACTCTTATCCGATTTCCAAACAGATTATCTCCTTAATTAAAGCAAAGAAGGGAAACAATTAACGTATTTTGTTAATGACGTAATATATCTGTAAACACCAGTTATAGTCTGGATGTTTCTGTGTGTCATAAATAGAAATTAGGGTATGTGAAATATAGATGGCTTATAGATAATATACACACAAGTGTTTGCACAATATGATCATAACCGTTCTCTATTTCAAAAATACAGTTTAACTTTGACAGGACTCCAAATTTATGGTCTCCAGACAAGGCATATAACAGTTAGTGCATATGTATATGGTTGTGATGGAAACCTTACATATGGCATTGCTTCTCTCAGGAAATGGTGAGTTTTGAGAGTAGTCCAAACAGTGTCTAGTTCAGACACCCTAATGTCAATACACAAGGATTCAAAACCAAAAACGGGGAGAAAAGCAGAAAATTGGCATGAATGTAAACTATGATCAGAGTCGCTGTATTCACATCTGACTGCAACATCGATTCTCGCTAGTGACATAACCAATCATTAAGGAGGCATACTCTGAAATTAATCCAAAGTACACATGAATTGGTTATTTCACAAGTTGGGGTTCAACGTCGTGCTGACACAGCAGATAAGGTTAAAGGAAGAGGATCGGATTTGTTTTCTTTTCCTCCATGTCCTCTCAACCACTAAGGCCATTTCAGTGTATGGGTCGTGAATGTGAGTGGTTTTTATGTTTTGGTGAATCAGTATATATGTCTGTCCTCTGTGACCACGCGGAATTTTAAAGGTGCTATCTACGTCATCAGTTTTCGTAAAATGGCAACCATTTTTAACGCCTCGTCAGAAAGTCTATCACATCACTCATCTTAAACAGTGGTTAGTGTAAATAAAGCACGCGGAATTTAAGCAAACTTTGATAAACTACACATTTTTTTCAAATTTCATAGATTGCCTCTTGTTCAACTCACACTCGGGATCAGTAGAAATTTCAACATAATACTACGAAAACAAACCTTGTACGACAGAAATTCCGAAAAAAATGGATGATCTTTTCTGGGTTCCGTGAGCGTTGTCTTTGGCGACACTGATGGGTATTATAAGTACTGTACATGATAAGATCACCGGCAAAAAACAGACAAAATATTTGGTGATGTAGACAGGCACTACTCTTTACTTTGCAACAGACAAACGAATAGCAAAGTTGGGGTTTATTACCGATTCTACGTGAACAATTTAAAAGACAATATTCGGGATAAAATTAATACCAAGAAAGGTTACGATGGAGAGCTCTTTAGAAAAACTTCGCGATTTGCCATACTACGTCGCTTTAATGTTCGCTCTATGCTTGCAGTCGTACAATTCATTTAGGCAACATGTAACATGTTTGAAATGTTAAATGCGTATAGATACACACGATGTGTGAACTTTGCTATCGGCAGCAGCTCTCATCAGGTTCTTAACATAATGACAAATGCGGATGAGCTTGGTAAACACATCTGATCTATGTAAACTCCAAGCCAAGCATACTCTCAAAGGAGAGTCTCATTCAAAGGAAAAGTCATAAAGCGATGGAGTAACAATGGGCGCTCCTGCAGGAAACATAGACAGTAAATGGGCTAAACCGACCACCTCTGTATAAAGACTACCTGCTTAATAAAACCCATTTTGGATTCTAAAGGCCAATTTTGTTTGTCATTTGGGTGTATAGAAAAATAAGTTGAAAATGAAAAATGGAAATAGAGGTATAATATCGTATTTGGTCAAAAGTGTATTGACATAATTAATTGATTGTCAAAGGAATTTAGATGCAAAGGTATAATATCGTATTTGGTCAAAAGTGTATTGACATAATTAATTGATTGTCAAAGGAATTTAGATGCAAATGTACCTATAGTGTTAAAAGTATAGAATGGCAGACATTTTTTTGAAAATAATTCAAGCACTCCTGATGTTCTTTTCACCAACATGTGTGCATCTACATATGGATTCCTTTGACAAGAAAAGGGTTTCCCAGATTGCACTGCAGTCCTCTCATTCAAGTGAATGCAATGTGAGACACTTTTTCATTTATTTGTATTTTTAAAACTGGGCTGTTCTCCACGCTATCGCAACCAAGGCAATGTCATGACGGGTTCTTATGCATATAAAGGACATTTCTCTCAAAAAGTAAGCGTGACGCTACCCTAATATGACACTCACGCAAATGGCGTTTTTACTTCTCAAAAAATTATACCATGTCAACCGATGACGTGACAATTTAGACTTGTTCATAACCGTAGATACTACAACTCTACAGGTCATCAACGATTTTCGATAGTCGGAAGTACCGGAATTTGCCGATTTTAGCCGATGTTAACCGAAACCATTCGACCTACGATAAGCAAGATTAGCCAAAGAGTCGAATAAGCTATTGGATTTGTTTCAGCACGAAAACACCGACAATGTCAACTTAATAATAGCTTTGCAAAAGATAATATTGAAAACAGCTCCATGAACGATTTTTACGACGAATTAGGAATACACTACCAAATCGGCCTTTTCCGTGTGGCGGGAATATTGGGTATGTAATTGTCTGAACGCAATGAGGACTCGGATGCAATTAAAGACATTCCCCTTGCCAAACTATCCATGGACTATACAGCGCTATGGGGGCTAGTACCATAACACTCGCCTGGTATGGGGGCTAGTACCATAACACTCGCCTGGTCAATCGCGACTTCTCGGAGTAATTTCCGTGAATCTTCGGAAATATTCCGAGGATTATCGGAAATTTCTCTGAAGGGATCCGATTGTCGCCTGGCTAGTCATCGTTAGTGTCGCGCTCTCGACATCAACAGATCCCTAAACTCGATACTGCCATTAAACAATCTAATCTCAAATGAAGAAAAAAAAACCTGCAACGTTTACAAACAGCTAGCTGAGGGAAACTTATAATGCGCTAACAACATATTGATTTAGGCATCATAGCCCTGGAATTCAAAGAGTCGCTTTTCGATACGAACGTAAACGATTTTTTGAACCTAAACCATTAATCTACTTGAAGATGAATTTTTAGGAACTATATATCAGACTTGTTTGTATTTTTCAGTGCCAGCAAAATATGCTAACACCTTCAAGTAGAAAAGCCCTGTCGACTTTGAGTAATTCTAGAACAAAAAATCGGTAAAACTTTGACAAAATGATCAAACGGGATTTGAAAACAGCCACGGGGCCTATATCGGCGGTGGAATCTACCACAGGGTTTTCCAAATTGTACTAGACAGACGATGGGTAAGTGTCCTGTGGCACTAGAGAACAACAGATGATTCAGGGCCCTGTGTCCCTCTAAAGGCAAACGGTAAAACTAATGTTCAATCTTTATTTTATAGAAGAACCAAAAACAAAAACGACTACTGATAGCATAGCACCTTGAAGAATGCCAGCTTTCCGTACTTAGTTTAGAACGGAAACTAAACTTCTTAATTGCCAACTAGAACGAATATAAGTACTCGATCTTCTATTTTTTAGAGCTACAATATCGCAACAACATACTAAGGCGGACATTTTTTGTGTTTATAACACTATAGTGGCACATGCAATAGTCGTGTGCATAATAAATACATAATTTTCATCACTTTAGCGCCCATGATATAAACCGAATGTGATATTATTAATTAACCGTAGAAAATTGATGACCCCGGACTTTGCGCTAGCAAATGTAAAAAATAACACATACAAATACTTATACATTATACATAATTCAATTCAAATTTCAAGATAGATGTTACAATAGCTTAAAACAGGACAATCCAAATAACTACAATTGCATTTATATGTACATGAATATCACAAATCGTCGCTCAGCTGGTTCGCTACATAATTCGTGTCGTCAAGCTTAACGATTTCAACGAATTTATTTTACACCCAGACACATTATAATGTGTAACATGAGGGATAAAACAAATACAAATGTATAGGCTTGACAGGATGGACAAGTATATATATACACATAACATTAAGACATTATTATATAGCAATTACTCTCAACATTTTTACATTTCACATGTACGAAACACAAAGTATAAATATTTCATTCATGGTTCAAAAAAAAAAAAAAAAAAAAAAAAAAAAAAAAAAAACCCACCTAAATGATAAATGTAGAATATTTTGATTTTATAGTAGCATCATTATTACGATAATAGTAGAGGATTAAGTTTTTTAAGGAAAAGGGAGAGTCCATTTAGGACACTCTATTACAAACTGATATCAAATCTTTCATCTTATTATCATTTGGGTTAATTCGGAAGTAGTTTGGAATATACTTTCTTTGCAAATTTTGAATAACAGCATTATTACAAATAAACAAATAATGAAACTCATTTCCAACATGTTCCAAGCACATATTACAAAGTCTATCTTCTTTAGGAATATTTCGCCATCTGCCTGTTTCAATGGGGAACTTTAAGTTACAGGTACGTATTTTGGTTATTTGCAATCTGTTATTTTCGGACAATATTGTCAAATACTTCCCAAATTTAAATTCAGTTTTAAAAAATAAATAGAATAGTCCTCTCGATGAGTTGTGGGCATCAGAAAACCAGTTTTGGATGAACTGGTCTTGGAGCCTTTGTTTTAAATAGTATTTGAAAAACATCTTAGGCATGATAATTTTATTATCAAATATATATGAAATCCAGTTTCATCAAATATACTCTTAATTTTGCTAATCTACTGTATGGTACTAGCACCGCCTTGAATTATTCATAAGGAATGTTAACTTAATAAAATACATAATGTATGTACACATTAAAAAATCACAGAAAGTAATGAAAATTGCACTAAATTATGGACTTAATTGTCGATATTTACAATCGTTTTAATGCAATATATTGACATACAAGCAGTTATAGTATAATACCAGTACATACATATACGTCTTTTTGTATGATAACCTAGATCAAGTGTTACAGACATATATTTTGTTATGTCTTACGCTTCCTGTTTACATGATTAGAAGCGGTGAACCAATCATTGCTCCTTCCTATAATGGTGTCCATGGTATATGAACGTATGTAATCTCCTTGTTAAAAGGCGAGTTACCGCTTTTGAATGGATTTGTCTGAAAAGCACTGACGAGACAATTTTTGCAGTGCGATGATTACGTGGGAGTTGGTTGTCTACTAGGAGATACCTTCCGTTTCCGTATGGGAATCTTTTTTTGTTTTGAATTTTCTGGTCTTTCTTCTGTTGTTGGTATTCTTAATCCGTAGTAAGCATGAAAATTACTGGCAATAATTGGTACAGGCATGCCAATCAAAATGATGCCTGTCAGTGCGCAGACGCTTCCGACAATATAGCCTGCCCATGTTTCCGGAAAGTAGTCCCCGTATCCGACCGTTGTCATGGTGATAAGTGCCCACCAGAGTCCTATCACAGCATTATCGAAAGTGTTTTCATTAGCAATCTCCGCGCAGTATATGAAACAAGCAAATATAGTTATTGCCAACAAGATGAACGCGGCCAAAAGAAAGAGTTCTCGAACGCTAGCTTTAACTGCGAGCCACAGGATTCTGAGTCCCCGGAAATACTGCATCACCCGGAAAATGCGGAATACTCTCATCACCTTGAAAGCCTGTAAGACGAGAAATCCTGGCACTCGACTAGAATGGCGCCAAAAGTTGCTGTCCGCCCAGTAGATTAATGTGATCACCCAGGCAGGAACAAGATAAAGTAGGTCAAATATCGTCATCGCTCGTGTTATCATCCTTTTCCTCCTTGGACAGACGATCAGGCGGACGACGAATTCTATTGTGAAAAACACCATGCAGAAGACATCAATGATCATCAGAGCGGTGTGGGGTTCGGTTGTAACGAGAAGTCGTATTTTGTGGTTGCTGATCGCCGCTCCTGCGAACGTCATGTTGTCCGATGTCACGTCTACCCTGCCTTCTGGCATCGTCTCTATAAAGAACGTGAATATAGACAAAGCTGTGAGCGTCAGGTAAAGCCAGGACCATATCTGAAACGTAAATATCATTGTGAAAGAAAACTCTTGACGGTCTCAAATATAATGCATGGTTTGTCGAATTTACCTGAATGTTCTGACACCAAAATGGAGTATTGGTTTTGTCGTCAGAGCCCAGTAATGTCACTACAGTATAGAGCGACTAAGGCGTATTTATAACGGACATGGGGGTACATGATGAACACGTTGAACGGATCGAGTTGAATCTTTTTTTACCTAGGATTTCTCATCAAATATTTACCTACATTTCTCATCATTGTATGATTCTCAGCGACATGCATATTTAGAATTGTAACGAGGGGGTAGAGGGGGGTGGGTGGGGTGGATCAGCGATCTCAGAGGGGTCTTGGCGTATGCATTTTTATAATTACACACGGATTTTCAAGTATTATTTTGTGGAAATCTGCATGGTAGCGTCTTCTATCAGAAGATGACTTTATTCACGAATACACCATACACATTAGTTACACATGCGATGGCGAGAATGCGTACTTGGCAAGAACTGGTTGCCTACCAGTCTAGTGCTTACTAACTTCAATTGCCAAAATCTAAGATGGCTGTCGGTCTGCAATGTGCATAAGAAGGCAGAAAAGGGAACATTCAAACGAAATATGAGAGAAATATCAATAGTATCATAAGTTATACTTCATAAGAAATACTGATCTAACAAACTTCAAATATCAAAATCCAGAATGCTGTCTGTCGGACATCGTGTAATTGGATCAGTCCCAAAATGCAATATAATAAGTAGGTACCAACAAATGAAAACCTTGTGTTATTGTCTCGTAATGGTCGCCATTTTCCACAAATGTTTGGAAAACGTGAGTGCAAAAATGAGAATTCATCGCTTTACAATTTACAAAGCAGTCATCAGAGAGTAAAATATTTGCTAGCAGGCGACCAATTCTTGCTTTGTACCCATTCTCGCCATCGCATGTGTGTTATGGTTGCACGCGAAATTTCGTAAATGAAGTCATCTTTTGATAGAAGACGACACCATGCAGGTTTTGAGAAAATATTGCTTGAAAATTTGTGTGTAATCATACAAAAACAATGGCAATGCGTGAATGGGTAAAATACTTCTTGGCGAGAATCCAGATCTATCATGTCATCGCATGATGTCACTAAACAATGTAGGCGACAGCCCAAGAGTGACAATAATCAAAATCTCCCTAGACAAAGTGTCTTACTTACTTGTGCACAAAGGGATGAATACGGTTTGTCAAGGAAGTTCCATAGATTCTTTCTAAATGACGTCTCCTCTGTTGTTATCTTGCTTTCAACAGCATATATTTCCCTGGGTATTTCATTAAATTCCTGAAGAAGAATTTCGTTAGTAGTAATTTCATCCAGACTGTCCAAATATGCTTTCTTGCAACAAGTACTGAAGTAACTTGTGCCTAGGCCCCAAAAGAGAAGTTCTTTTTCTACCGCAACTGCACAAAATGACCGAGGCAAATGCAACTCTTTATCGCGATAGCAATCTAGAATCCAAGGGAAAATTGTAGAATTTCTATCAAAGAAATACTCGCCGGTTTCATCGTTATAGTTTGTATCGGAGGTTTGTAAATGCGAAAGTCTTGTATCCGATATATTTTCTAACGTTCGTCGACTTGTTTTGTACACCACGCCACCAACATTGAGTTTGACAATGTCGATGACAGCTAGATCGTCTTCACTTACGTCTATACCGTCAACAGAAAGTTTAAAGCGGTGTGCAGATGCCTTCTCTTCACCTAATAACGATGTCCGCCTCCTCATATGTGTCGTAAGATATTGCGCCATAGTTAGAATATTTCAAAACGTCATTCATTGGACCGACTGCCATGTCACCAGGAGTAAAAATGGCGATGCCCATCAGTTGCTAACACATAATGATGACGTCAACAAAAATAGCGTGGTAGTTAACGTCGAAATCATAACGTCATAAGCATTATGACGTCATGAAATAATTAGAGAGTGCAGCCCATTCATACATGACAGAGTTTCTTGCCGGTCGGAAAAGCATATTTATAAGCTTACGTTACTGGCCGGTACGTTTATTCGTTCTAGATTAGATATAGAAATAAAATTGTTTCATCACGATTAATCAAATTTATTGTTGTTTGTAACGTGATAAAGTCCAGCCAAAATAAGATTCATAACCACCAGAAGACTGTCCAGAGGACTATTTATATACATAACACCGCCTATCAACTATCTCGATTGTTAACAGTTTGTTACGCAGCCTGTATTTTGAACCGAAATTTCGATGTTTGTTCAATGAAGACAAGTGTACTGTTATGCCAGAAAGAATATAAAAAGAGGGAAAGATCATCATCTCAATCAAAAGGATATATTTAGCTATTTTAGGAAAGATCATGTATGAACAAAACTGAATTATTCATAACAATTTCTATCTTGCTATATGTAAAAATAAATTAAAATCAATCAATGTGTCTGCGAGGGTTCGAACCCTATCTAGATCGATAGTTCATTCCATTTTCATGTCATTAATCGCAGTTAGTGTTTAGTATTTACTGATATCACAGATACTTCAGTCAAACTTTGGCTAAATGCAATGGACTTATACTACAATTGGTCGGCAGAAACGGTGTAATCGAAATTGTTATGAATTTTGAGCTTTATCTACACAAAATAGCTTGATGCCTTATTTGTCGAGTGGTTTATTATTTTCCTTATTTTCTCCATTTCGAAGATTACATAATAGTAGAGTATCATGATACAATAATTGTCCAACGACAATATATACGTAATGTGACAATAGCTGAGTTCGTGTACATCTACATTGCAATTTCGTATATATAACTGTTCTAGTACTATTTAATACGTGCATATGTGGCGGTTGCAGGGAGGTGGGTAGTTACCAGGTACCAACTGTAGGTCGTTAATTTTCTACGAACACTCAGACTTTCCACTAGTTGCAATACGGTAGCTCTAACGACATTAAGACAGATGTTGTCTTTAGGCCAGGTACATGCATGTATATTCGTATAGGCCGGGTACCTAGATGTATTCGTCTAGGTCGGGTACATATACATATATATTCGTGTAGGTCGGGTATATATACATGTGTATTTTCGTGTAGGTCGGGTACATATACATGTATATTCGTGTAGGTCGGGTACATATACATGTATATTCGTGTAGGCCGGATTCGTACATAGATGTATATTCGTGTAGGCCGGATTCGTACATAGATGTATATTCGTGTAGGCCGGGTACGTACATAGATGTATATTCGTGTAGGCCGGGTACGTACATAGATGTATATTCGTGTAGGCCGGGTACGTACATACATGTATATTCGAAGTCAGGTGCGTATACGTTCTAGCTTTCCCCAATCCCATCTTTTTCTGTTCCGTTATCCTATCCAATTTGTTAAACTTCATACCTATACAAAAGACTGCATTTCGACATAACTTTTATTATTCCTTATATACATTAAACCAAAAGTTGAATAAACGATATCAAATCATCATCACCAGCCTCTCTATCTAAATCCAGCCCCATTGATCGATGGGCCTGCTCGGTCTCCGTATACATGGTGTCACAGCTACACCATAATCGGTTTAATTCTTAATACTTGACAGATACCATTCACTTGTTTGCCTTATGTCACTGCATCGTCCCTCAATACAATTTACTTGAATTTAAAGTGTGCTGGTTGTTAGTCTGATTGTGTAACCCCCGGGAAAGGGATTGCATTGTCTGCGCCACGCGCACATTGTAACGCGTATGATTAAAGTGTTAGGTGACTCTCCAGAGACGCGCTGCTGCTGCAGTTTGTAACATTAATACAAATTACGGTT
The DNA here is from genome assembly GCF_041381155.1 of Argopecten irradians. NCBI lineage: Eukaryota > Metazoa > Mollusca > Bivalvia > Pectinida > Pectinidae > Argopecten > Argopecten irradians. Next base: position 10,355,924 of record NC_091142.1, on the reverse strand, counting down.
TTTGAACAAATATAAACAATTTTGATATTCACAAATACATGTATAACATTTATGTACAGATAACAAACGCCGTCGGACGTCTGTCATCGGTATATCGGTACACGTAGTTCACATAGCTTTGTGTTTGTGTTTCTAGCAAATATCATCTCTACTGTATATTGATGTAAATACATGCATATTGAGTGAAGTATGACATCACGTGCCAAAACACAGATTCCAAGTAGTGTTTCTAATTGATGAACAACCATTTGTAAACAATTTCTGTCAGTAGATTCCATTCGGTATCCACCCGCCGCCTCTATCTATTATTATTCGTTCATTTGCTTTTCCAAACACCGGCCCCCGTCATCCATTCACCGGTTTTCCTTTTATTATTCAAATTAATATGTTCATAACTAAGTTCAAAAATCTGAAGTCTCAAATTTATTTACAATAATTGTTTCTTAATGAAACGCACTCTAAAATTTCTCAGAGTTGGTAACGTGCGTCGTATTTCGGAACCTCGCTCGGGAAGTCCCTCGAAAGTTAGACCAGACCAGACAAGGATGTATTATTGCCAAAGTATAATGTAGCATTTCGCGCAACGTATCGACATTGTACAGTACTGATATCAGACATCGTCAAAACATACATAGTCCAGATGTCATATTGTATGGTATGGTGCTCACATCGCACAAACATCGTGGTGCATGGTATGGTGCGCACATCGTACGAACATCGTACTGCATGGTATTGTGCGCACATCGTACTGCATGATATAGAACGCACATCGTACAGACATCGTGCTGCATGGTATTGTGCGCACATCGTACTGCATGATATAGTACGCACATCGTACAGACATCGTGCTGTATGGTATTGTGCGCACATCGTACTGCATGATATAGTACGCACATCGTGCTGCATGGTATTTTGCGCACATCGTACTGCATGATATATTACGCACATCGTACAGACATCGTGCTGCATAGTATTTTGCGCACATCGTACTGCATGACATAGTACGCACATCGTACAGACATCGTGCTGTATAGTAGTGTGCGCACATCGTACTGCATGACATAGTACGCACATCGTACAGACATCGTGCTGTATGGTAGTGTGCGCACAGCGTACTGCATGACATAGTACGCACATCGTACAGACATCGTGCTGTATGGTATTGTGCGCACATCGTACTGCATGATATAGTACGCACATCGTACAGACATCGTGCTGTATGGTATTGTGCGCACATCGTACTGCATGATATAGTACGCACATCGTACAGACATCGTGCTGCATGGTATTGTGCGCACATCGTACTGCATGATATAGTACGCACATCGTACAGACATCGTGCTGTATGGTATTGTGCGCACATCGTACTGCATGATATATTACGCACATCGTACAGACATCGTGCTGTATGGTATTGTGCGCTCTATCCCACAAACATCGTGCTGCATGGTATGGTGCGAACATCGCACAATTATAGCCCAATTAATGTCGCCTAAGTATGCCACAGAAACGTGGATACAAAATTCGTGATAGCGACATGGACAGATTGAGAATCATCGCGATCGGATACTAGACTGATACGGGCCTAAATACTAAAAGGTTCGGAAGAGTGAGTATTCGTTTCAAGATGCAATATTGCAAATAAATTGACAATCAGACACATTCTGTTGTTGTTAGATAAAATGGCCTAGTGAGTGGCGTAACAGACAATGTATCCCCATGGTTACGGAATCAGACAAATTGGTTCTGTTATAACACTTTCATATCTATGTCCGATTTGGTTTATCGCCAGTTGTGTTTGGTGATGATTATTAATTTCTTATATACAATGTAAGTCTGCTGTTTCATACCAATAAAGAATGACATGTGCATGTCTAAAACATTGGTTACCGTATGGCTCTTATAATTCGCCACTTATGTACTCTTAAAACATGGCTATGTTCGGTAAAGTACTCTTGATTGAACCACGAGTCGTATCTGGTAATTATCGAGCCCCTGTGGAAATGAGGATTAGCGAGAAAGTTTTATATCTATTTTATTAGAATTAAGATATTACTATCTGGGTAAAAATCAAGTACAGTGTATTATGTGATTCAACGAAGATAAAAGAAATTATTTTTTTAAAAGATTGATTGGTAAAAGATTGCATTGTCTTTAAGACGGCTCATTTACGATAGATCATAACGGAATTAAGAACAAATCTTGTTATGGCTGTGGCGATGAATGACCACTCGACCCTCATGGTCAAATTAAAACAAACTATAACACCCCAATTTATCGGCTCTCAACATTATTTTTCTGAGATGTTCGCGACTCATAAGACTACCTCCTACAGTACCAGACGTCGTGAGTCATGCGTATTTACCGGAGGATCGATGGTTAGGGAGAAATAAGACTGCTGTTTTGGAAGTTAACCAACTGTTACATAAGTACACATTGACCTACAAACAGAATAAAAAAAATCCAACATTTGTCATATTTTTATATGTTTGGTTAAAGTATAATGATTCTATCTTGCCTGTTCTTGTTTCATTGGTATAAAACTTTAAGTTATTATCTCATAACGTAAAAATGACGTCGCAGTTTTTAACTCGCATCTCATTAGCTAATATCAATACAGTGTATATATACCTGCAACGTCACAGACTGAGACACACTGCCGATGAATGGTAATTTCATCTATTAAAACAGGAGAAGATAAACTAGTGATTTTCTTCAGTAACAAAAGTTACTTACTTTACACTATTACCATCATTGAAAAGTTTAAGCTTCTTATTTGATTTGAAATTAAGTATTTAAAATAATTAATTGCATCACGAAAAGAATCCAAGACATTATGACATATATAATAAGTTACAGGTACTGTTAGTCCGATTCTCTTTCTACTACGAATAGAATCGAACTTAAACCATTGGCCAGCGAAGTTGGTACTGATGTGCAGGGAACAAAATCAAAACAGATTCGTTTATATGTATTTGTTTGTTACTTATGCATATATACACACGATTAAACATCAATGATTACCCAAATGATGAATATTGTTTATGGTCTGTCGGCGGTGGAACGTCTTTGGTCATCCCAATCGCAAAATCTCGGAGAAATTTCCGGTAATATCCGAAATAAATTTCCAAAAATTGTCGGAATTTTCTCCGAGATGTGAACATTCTATAGTAATTATTATCATTATCAGCGCTGTTATTAATCCACAGGTTGTAGTGTGTTCCGCCAAGTAAATACTTGCCTCACGTTAACAGCCAAAATTTGGAAAATTAGATCAAAATATTTCACAGAAATTAAACTAAATTCTTACCTCAAAACTTCGAATAAATGGTTATTACTTTCAGATTCGGAGATACTGTAAGGCATAGAAATTCTCTACAGTCAAGTTTAGTAGCAATTAAGTGTGAGTACTTCCGGTTCCGGTACACGCATCCGGAAAAAGAAGACGATTAACTGTAGGCGTATTTTAACCCGTTCTAAAAAGTCTTCGTGTAAAGAATTACTATAAACCAAAGTGGGTAAAGAGCATCTTTTCAGCGGATTTTATATATCCCTAATTTAGTCGATCATAAATATCTACAACTACACGGTTAAGTGTATAGAATCTAGTCTATCTATCGGCTATTTGTACCGTCTAGGGCGGTGAAATTAGGTTAGATTATGGCAGACTCCCTGATAAGGCGGAGTCCGTTGTGGGATAGATACTCTAAAACGATATATCATTTGTTAGTACACACCAACTCCAGGGACGTTCATAGACAGAGCTTGGTGAGGCACTGCTTGGTGTCTACTGGATTTTCGGCTGACGTGACGTCACGTTATTTTCCCGTAATTTAATGGTGACCGGTGCATTATTGTAATACATTTCTCGAAACTGGTTAACCAGAAGCCAGAAATGGTATTGCAAAGGGTTTTTTTTATCGAAAAAATTTTGTATACTGTAAAAGTACTTATTTTAGCGTGATCAAATTTCAGCGCAAAACTGAACAAGTTTGCGCAATGACGGATTCGCGCATTCACAATTATTGCTGTATCAAAAACACATTATGGAAGTACGACTTGGTGGTTTTTCATTTGTGTCATGCAGTAATTACTAATTATATATATAACGTAATATATCATCTAATAAATAAATTTTGTTTGCAAACTTTTGCATACAAAATTTATTTGATAACCTGAGTAAGTTAAAAAATAGTTACCTCAATACTTATTATTGATTAATTTTTCAGATTACTTGATAACATAAAGTACGTTTAAACGTACGATTCCATTGATTTTCCAGTGGATTATTTTCTAAATCAATACGCAACGTCGACATCTCTGTTGTGACGTCATAATAACGTCGGGTTTTCGCGCGCCATTCTTGGAATTTTCTTCACAGTATATGAAGAAAAAGTAGCAATGACGACATCTCTGTTGTGACGTCATGATAACGTCGGGTTTTCGCGCCATTCTCGGAATTTTCTTCATGGTATATGAAGAAAATGTATCTGCCAATCAGAAAGTCCGACTAAGTGTGAAAACAAATAAAAAATATTATATTATAACATGGCGTCATGCTAGGTATTATTTTATAGGTCGCGTTTTATATTTGCGAATGCGAAACTCGTAACGTGTGTTTCCCGGAACTGTATATATGAAAGTGACCTATCGGTGGAAGTGAAAGTGACCAATCGACAGAGGTCAGTTTGATAGTAAATACGATACTAGTGGTCATTGTCTGCCAGTACGGCCAGGTCTGTGAAGTATAAGGTAGCATCAAATCACATCAGGCTACACTGGTCAGACAATCTGGACACCATAATGGTGTTTACGAAATCCTAACTCGAGCAGACGACTGAAGTTTCTAGATATATCCAGACTAGGGGCATTTTCTTGGAAATTGGCGAAGATAGATTGCTTTGTTTGGAAACTTTATTCTACAAAATGGCATTTGCGACAGGAGGGGTCACCTCACATAATATACCGAAATTTGTCCTTTGAATAATGGTCACGGGGTTTTAAGAGGTACATAAAATATTAAATGTACGATAAGTCCCATATTGTGGTGATTGTGACGTCACAAATCGCGTAAAATATGACGTCACCATTTTACCGAAAGGTAGGACTAATTGACTGTAAAATCGTACAACGTCGTTTTGGAATTTAGAAATGGACGTTTCGTCTCTCGTTTTAATGCCGACTTTAAGACACCATTTCAAATAGTTAGTGCACTCAAAGGGTTATGAACAAGAATACAAAGTATTGCAAGTAGATGGCTCATGATTCCGATGATATAATTGATATGTACAAGTGCGCTTAGCTATATTTGTAAATCAAATACAAAAACGATAAAAAAACATATCATAAAACAGGGTGTGATGTTATACCTAATATACAGGTGTTATATGTACAGGTGTGTGGTGTTATACCTAATATACAGGTGTTATATTTACAGGTGTGTGATGTTATACCTAATATACAGGTGTTATATGTACAGGTGTGTGGTGTTATACCTAATATACAGGTGTTATATTTACAGGTGTGTGATGTTATACCTAATATACAGGTGTTATATTTACAGGTGTGTGATGTTATACCTAATATACAGGTGTTATATGTACAGGTGTGTGATGTTATACCTAATATACAGGTGTTATATGTACAGGTGTGTGGTGTTATACCTAATATACAGGTGTTATATGTACAGGTGTGTGATGTTATACCTAATATACAGGTGTTATATGTACAGGTGTGTGGTGTTATACCTAATATACAGGTGTTATATTTACAGGTGTGTGGTGTTATACCTAATATACAGGTGTTATATGTACAGGTGTGTGGTGTTATACCTAATATACAGGTGTTATATTTACAGGTGTGTGATGTTATACCTAATATACAAGTGTTATATGTACAGGTGTGTGATGTTATACCTAATATACAGGTGTTATATGTGCAGGTGTGTGGTGTTATTCCTAATATACAGGTGTTATATTTACAGGTGTGTGATGTTATACCTAATATACAGGTGTTATATGTACAGGTGTGTGGTGTTATACCTAATATACAGGTGTTATATGTACAGGTGTGTGGTGTTATACCTAATATACAGGTGTTATATTTACAGGTGTGTGATGTTATACCTAATATACAGGTGTTATATGTACAGGTGTGTGGTGTTATACCTAATATACAGGTGTTATATTTACAGGTGTGTGGTGTTATACCTAATATACAGGTGTTATATGTACAGGTGTGTGGTGTTAAACCTTATATACAGGTGTTATATTTACAGGTGTATGGTGTTATACATAATATACAAGTGTTATATGTACAAGTGTGTGGTGTTTTACATAATAAACCGGTATTATATGTACAAGTGTGTGGTGTTTTACATAATAAACCGGTATTTTATGTACAAGTGTGTGGTGTGATACCTTATATACAGGTGTGTGGTGTTATACCTAATATTCAGGTGTTATATTTACAGGTGTGTGTGTGTTATACCTTAATATACAGGTGTTATATGTACAGGTGTGTTGTGTTATACCTAATATACAGGTGTTATATTTACAGGTGTGTGATGTTTATACCTAATATTCAGGTGTGTTTATATTTACAGGTGTGTGGTGTTATACCTTAATATACAGGTGTTATATGTACAGGTGTGTGATGTTATACCTTATATACAGGTGTTATATGTACAGGTGTGTGTGTGTTATATACCTAATATACAGGTGTTATATGTACAGGTGTGTGATGTTATACCTAATATACAGGTGTTATATGTACAGGTGTGTGGTGTTATACCTAATATACAGGTGTTATATTTACAGGTGTGTGGTGTTATACCTAATATACAGGTGTTATATGTACAGGTGTGTTGTGTTATACCTAATATACAGGTGTTATATGTACAGGTGTGTGGTGTTATACCTAATATACAGGTGTTATATGTACAGGTGTGTGATGTTATACCTAATATACAGGTGTCATATTTACAGGTGTGTGGTGTTATACCTTATATACAGGTGTTATATGTACAGGTGTGTTGTGTTATACCTAATACACAGGTGTTATATTTACAGGTGTGAGGTGTTATACCTTTATACAGTGTTATATTTACAGGTGTGTGTGTTAAACATAATATACAGGTGTAATATATGTCAGGTGTGTGTGTTATACCTAATGTACAGGTGTTATATGTACAGGTGTGTTGTGTAATACCTAATATACAGGTGTTCTATGTACAGGTGTGTGTGTTATACCTAATATACAGGTGTTATATGTTCAGGTGTGTTGTGTTATACCTAATATAAGGTGTATATGTTCAGGTGTGTGTGTTACACCTAATATACAGGTGTTATATGTTCGGGTGTGTTGTGTTATACCTAATATTCAGGTGTTATATTTACAGGTGTGTGGTGTTATACCTAATATACAGGTGTTATATGTACAGGTGTGTGTGATGTTATACCTAATATACAGGTGTTATATGTACAGTGTGTGGTGTTATACATAATATACAGTGTTATATGTACAGGTGTGTGATATTATACCTAATATACAGGTTTTATATTTACAGGTGTGTGGTGTTATACCTAATATACAGGTGTTATATGTACAGGTGTGTTGTGTTATATCTAATATACAGGTGTTATATGTACAGGTGTGTGATGTTATACCTAATATACAGGTGTTATATGTACAGGTGTGTTGTGTTATACCTAATATACAGGTGTTATATGTACAGGTGTGTGGTGTTATACCTCATATACAGGTGTTATATATACAGGTGTGTGGTGTTATACCTAATATACAGGTGTTATAGTTACAGGTGTATGATGTTATACCTAATATACAGGTGTAATATATACAGGTGTATGATGTTATACCTAATATACAGGTGTAATATATACAGGTGTGTGGTGATATACCTAACATACAGGTGTTATATGTTCAGGAATGTTGTGTTATACCTAATATACAGGTGTTATATGTTCAGGTGTGTGTGTTGTTATACCTTATATACAGGTGTTATATGTACAGGTGTATGATGTTATACCTAATATACAGGTGTTATATGTACAAATGTGTGATGTTATACCTAATATACAGGTGTTATATGTACAGGTGTGTGGTGTTATACCTAATATACAGGTGTTATATGTACAGGTGTGTGGTGTTATACCTAATATAAAGGTGTTATATGTACAGGTGTGTGATGTTATACCTAATATACATGTATGTAGTGTTATATTTAATAAAAGGACAAGTTTTGAGGAATGTTTGGAGATGATTGCATGTGCGTGATACTTTACAAGGTATACACGTGTAAGAAAATAACACAATACATACATTCTGTAATGCAAATTAAGATTCCTCTCTTAATATTCGTTTTACGATCTTGGGTAGTTCTGTGTTAAGATATATTACATCTCCTGCATCTGCATCTTTATATATTAACGCTCCATTCGACTAATCGTTAGAAGCATCTACAAAACAACACATCGCACATTATAAACTTAATACATGTTTAAGGTATATACAGACACACTATCAAGAATTCTTCATCTGGATGTGATTAGATAAGTTTTAGAAACTTTGATAATTGACGCCTATACTCCAGCTCTATGTCTGTTTTAGAACTCTTCTCGGCGCATGTTTGCCAACAAAAGTTTGTCTGGCAAACGTCTGATGCCATTGGCATTACTCTGTAAAGACTGCTCATATCGTGTTTACGTACATATGTACCAACTGCATGGTCTCCGACCCAGCGTGACTAGAAACACTTATGGGCGTACCAAAAACTTCGAACCCGGCCCTGGTCAATACTGAGCACTTTGGATACGTTAATAAATACTTCGTACACAGTGCGGAAAAATTCTGTTTCTATTAGACTTAGTATGACGCACTTAAACAAAAATAAAACTGTTGTGGTCGTTTTTTTCTAATTTTATATATGAATTGTATTTTTTTTGTCTTTAACGCATTTGATTGTAGTCCGAATTCATATGCCTCTTTGCACTAGCCCAAGACATTTTGACACGTTTTAATCCCAATACCTCTCGCATATGTTTCCATGAAGCTTTCCGCTAAACTGTCAATAATCTGTGCTTATGAACTAAGAAGTAAAAGAGTTGTTGACCCTTTTCTCACATACTGTATAATTTTTATTCTCTTCACCCGATAAGTTTCAGTAAAAACATTCTGGCTTTTTAACCGCCGTGACATGGCGAAAACATAAGAAAACGGTAACCCTTTCCATTTTCAAGTTCACAGTTTTTCATAAAAGTGTTTTTGTCTCTGTAATTGGTGTGGTTCATAATTTTATAAACATATCATGTGATTCCTGAAAAAGAAATTAAGAATTCCCCAAAACTTAACTTGATAACCATTTTCCAAAAAAGTCTATAATTAGTGTGGTTAGCTTGTTAATATACATGTCACGTGTTGCCTGAAATAGAAATTAAGAGTGCCCACCTACCTTTACCGAGCTGATTCCCGCCACCAACATTTCGTCTGCTTGTCCCTGGACCTCCTCAGGGTTTATTTGGTACTTCCGGCACTTTTTAAGGGACCATCGCCGGGGATGTCTATATCCTGAGCGTTCTGAGTTAACCCGCGTGAGCGCGTGCATAGGGACAGCTTGCATCATAGATAGGTAATTCATGGAAGGGGCGGCACACACTCCTCGCCCGGGGGTGGGGAAAAGTAAATATCCAAATAGTTGTCGTAATTCACATTTTATCACGTTGCGATGTTTATGCTGAGTTGAGACTGACTGAGATCGAAGCCTTTCTGCTCACCGCTATATCTCTCAAAGATCAATGCCGCTCACGTGCGGCGCATATTGTAGCAGACGGAACCACGAGAGAGAACTCGCAGAAGTTAGACGGCATATTTCAGCTAGTATTCAGCCTCTGACAATAGTGGTATTGTATTATACACATTATTGTATTTGTCGTGCTGATCTTTGCTCTGAATTCCACTGACATTAAACCCACACGTGGTACTGTAAACCAAGTAATATTCGTGGTGACATATTTTTGCGTTTCCGTGTCTAACGGTATTTTTCGCAACAATTAATTTTTGCGATTCCTAAGCGTAAGCAAAATACTCGCGAAATGTAAACCCAATTGAAAATCAGTCAATTCAAAGTATTTCAATATTTTGATAACATATATAAAAAATATAGGCGAAATAGATAAGCTTTCAGAAGGAATAAAGAGGCTCTGGTTAGACAAGGTTTATCCAAGACACTTATACAATTACAATTTGCGATATATTTGAAATATAACATTTATCTTTCAATTAAATGTTTATAATTATATTTAGAAATCTTTTGTTAAAGTTGTGTTATAAGATTGTGGATTTTTTAAACTTTAAAAATGGACCTTGTAATGTCTGGAATAGCATTTTGAAATACAAAATAAATTTCGCTTATGACGTTTTCGTTAAGGCAACAGATAAAAAAACAGATAAATATTCTTTCAAATGTCCACTGCATTAAACGGACTTTTTTTATCTCTGAAAAGGAGACGGTACAAAGATACAGCTCGTAGAATATTTCAACTGCTAAAAGGAATAAATCTTGCACAACAGTTTAATTGATTTGATGTAGATCAAATAACATTCCGGAAGGATTCGGCCATAAAAGGAGTGCAACAATTCAAACATTGTAAAAAAACCGAACTATATTCAGCGAGAATGTTTTCGCTTATTTTTGCGTTCAATGACAACAACATTTCATTTCAACAGGCAACACCTATGTAAGTTCTCTCCCTCAACGATATATTTTTCGCTTCCACTACATTTTTAATAACATACCCACACGCGAACTTATCAACAAGTGCGAATGTTGATAATTGAACAATTAGACTAACATATCGATGCATATCGCGAATATTTCCCCGCAGCAAACAGTTTGAAAACAAAGCTAGCGAAAATATTAACTCGCAAAAAATACCCATGTTTACAGTATTGCTTTTGTTTGAAATCCATTTCAAAATATTTTGCCAGGTACTGGCCGTTGGTCGGTGGTTTTTATTCGGGTTCTCCGGCTCTCCTCTACCAACAAACATGTTTCGTCCGATAAATGACCCTGGTTGTTAATAGGACGTTAAACTTAAAATAAAACTATTCTTAGCCTCGTTTTTTGTTTGTTTTTTTGTCCGGAATGAACTCTTGAGGAAATATTGGTCAATTCTGCACAATATATATAAGTATTATCTGACCGACTGTGAGTACCGACCACTGAGGAGATTAACAAAATGATCGTGTTGAATGATACAGGGTCATTTTAGTTTACATTTATTGAACACATTCAGATGGAAATGTTCCGCCGAAATGTACAGACCAAACGAATATGATGGAATCGGGGCCCATTCTTTACCATCTAATCTAGGCCTGTCGTATTCCTAGCGCATTCATCTGGACCGGCGCGACTGCACCGAATGCTCCCAATTCGTTTGTTTGTATATCTGTAACGATTTGATTACAGAAAATGTTGGAAAAGCCACATGTATGTTTTTGCCATTTACATAAGAACATAACTGTCACTATCTTATACATTGTGTGTTTATCTTACTATTTTGTTTACGACTAACGATCCGACATTATTGTTTGTCCATTTGTTCAATAAAGTTGCACTCAGATGACGTGGAATAGAGTTATTACTTAAGACCACTGGATTTTTTTTTTTCTTCCAGAAATAGTTTGTCATCACGTTTCAATTCTAATTCCCAAGAGTACCATACAAAATGATATTTTTTTGTGTACATAAAACTGAAAAGTTGCATATTAAGGAGAATATGTTATTTTATTTTCCCCATTGAAACCGCAAAATATTGACATAAAAATCAGCAGCAAAACCTCGAGTGGTCATATCACCCTCCGGCATGACGACTTCCGGGTGGTCAAATCATCATGTCATCCCATCACAGGGTCATCGATTGTATGATAATAAAGGCAACAGGTTATTATAACTATAGTAAAATGACATTTAAGCTATGACAACATGACACAATATAACTATGAGAACCTGACATTATAACTAGGACAACAAACGTTAAACTAGAACAGCTTGATAACTAGAACAGCTAGTTGACATTATAACTATGGCAGCAAATGTCATGTTCAGTTTACGTTTGCTATCGAAAATATCGAAAATTTCTAGTGCCGATTTATTTCGACAGAATCGGCACTGGAAATTTTCGATATTTTCGATAGCAAACGTAAATGTGACATTTGAATAATTCGATAAAGATGTACAGTTTGAACGTTATAACACAGAGGACAAAGCGAAAATGTCAACACGCAGAAATACTCAAATTTACAGTATATACAGTGTAATAACGATAAGGTATTTTAGTTTATTCCTATGGGATAAGGTATTTTACTTTATTCCTATGGGATATCATAATTGTCCGGCGAAAGAGTATCTAAAGTTCTCAGTAAGTTCGATGTGCTCTTGTTTCATAACGAGGTTATTAAATATATCGTTATCAACCTTATATTGGTGTAAAAATAAACAAAATAGATGACAAACAGTTAACAAATTATCTATAAAATAATTAAGTAAACGTACTGATATTTCATCATTTTGTCTGGTAGTTTGTCATATCAAATCCTACTGATCTCAATTGTGGCCATTAAATTTATCAGTATGCATGGTATAAACAGAGTTAGCACCCTGTTTGTCGGTCGTTACAAATCCCCCGGCAGATGGCGCTCTCAACCGGAAGAATAACAAACGAGCGGATTGGATGTGTACAGGAATTTTAGAGTGGATATCCTAAGGTTTTAGCTCTCTTATAACGCTTTATCGTCTAACGCACTGGAGATGTATTGGTCTAGAAGAATATGATAGCTTTAAAGACATTTTGATATGGAAATCAATTAGAAATTGTAGTAAATAGTGAGCATATCGCTCAGTTCGATAAGACCAACGTAAGTGTCTGTTATCTCACGAAGTATATAATGGTGCTTGGTCACGATTTGTGATTACCAGTGTTAACAGAGGGAGACATAAAAACCAATACAGCCCTCAACGTTACTACAGCAAGCAATCATGTCAGACTTAACAACAGCTTAACTTGCGTTATATTTTATTTGTCGTTAATTCCGCAAGTAAATGGGCTGATTCAGTCGAACGAATACACGAAAATCTTTGTTACATAAATTGTAACTGATATGATTAATACTTGAACCAGTGAACGCACCATTTGACCCCATGCTTTCTCTCTTTCACTTACTTCAGGTTACCTCAGCGTAAATCTTCTATAATGGCCCTATGCATCTCTTTCCCCATTTTCCGTTTTTCTTTTCTTTGAAAACGCCTTACCTTCCTCATCCTTAGTTTCGCCGATACAGACCTTGCCCAGTTCTGCAGATAGACTTGGGCGTGTTTCATCAGCATTGATTTCCTTAACTTTAAGGAATTCCTCACCTAAGATTTTCGACTTTAAGGAATTCCTCACCTAAGATTTTCGATAGAAAAGCATTACAGAAGTTAAAGAAAGTTCATTAACTTAAAATGTTTTCCTTGGGTCTTGTAATGCGTTTCTATAAAAAAAAAATAAGTTAAGGGATTCCTTAAGTTTAAGGAACGTTGATAAAACTGGGCCCATCTGTCTCCGATGCAGAATCTTAAAAGGCGACTAAATTTGGAATCTTATATTTCTCTCTTCTTCCTAACGTCTCCATTGACACCATCACACTTTTAGTTTTGGATCGAGCGCTCGTTCCTCTGAAGAAGACTATGGATTCTGTCCTCTGACCGAGGCAAACCATATTCACTAGTTAGTCTATAAAAGGTCAAGCGTTCGGTATAAAGGGAATGGGACGAGTGGTTTGCCTGTTGTCAGTATAATGTCACCGGGTGGGGGTATTTAGTATCTTTGGCGGAATGCACCAAGAGAATAGCACTATCAAAAGGGCAACGATTACGAAAAGACTCAGCGTGAATGAACCGAAGTCTACCAAAATAAACATTCACGTATGCAACACATTGCATGTACGGAAGGCCGACTTAATTGACATTAGCTGTTAATAGGACGTTAAGAACAAACAAAAACAAACAAACAAACAAACAAACAAACAAACAAACAAAACCTCTCCGACAAATACAAACCCACTGTCCTACTCCGAAACTACCGTCATTTTATATAGGTCTCGAGCCGGCGAATGACACTGGGCTAAAGGACAATATGAATCGCCAATAGAACGTCACAATAATTTGGATTACCTATTTCTCTGACCCTACGTTTTCCAAAATAAACCTCGTTTTTTTTCGACCACGACCCTGTTCTCGCCCTCAATCGATACAATTTGTCGCGTCTGCAACACACGAGTCCCTCAGTGACTACATACGCCTTTGCATATATACATCAATGTGTACCGATTTCGTTTCCTCGGAGCTAAATCAACAATATATTTGCAAATTGCGTTTTCACATTTTATCCCACTTAGGTGGCGTCAAGCGTTTCATTTCATTAAAATAAAACGATGTCGCTTTCCAAAGTCATCGCATGATACAAGTATATCTACAAATGCCATTCACCATGTAAATTACAGCACATTAATGTCGCCCCTGTTGTATTTTCACTAAATGTTCTTGTACATGGGTGCATGCGTAGTTTGGTACCAGTGAACGTCCCTTTAGGGGACATATTGTCAGAGTTCCTGTTATCTGTTAAAGGTCAAGGGAGTTTTCCTACGACATCCGGGCAACACAAAAGCAAATTATCCCTAGACACAAGTGAGTGTTAGAATCGACATGGATACATATACATGCATCAGAGAATACTTTCAAAGATATTGTTATAAGATAAATACTTTAAAACGTGCGATGGTTCCACAGAACAGTTGTCTATGATGGCGGGCTTGCAGACATAAGGAGTGTACTTACTTATATATAATTTAATTTTTGATACCATATGTAAGTCCCGTTGTGTAGAGAAAGCTATATTGATGAACTAATAATGTATAAATGATATTGAACAGAAGTGATGAGAATGCTTATCTTACTCATCAATCCTTCAGTTCTGTCACGAAAACAACATGGCTTTTACCAAACTCGAGAACCAAACATGCACTCATCACAACCCTACGTCCTAACATGAACTTATCTGTTACATGACTTCAGTACCTGCATACCACGACTTGTTTGCCAGTTGTCAGTATAATGAAACCGAGTTTTGTTTGTTTGTTTGTTTAATTAAATTAACGTCCTATTAACAGCCAGTCATGTAAGAATGGTCTCCCATGTGTGCTGTGTGTTGCGTGTATGAAGTGCGGGTGTGTTTTGGGAGACTTTGGTATACTCCTGCTGTGTCTTCTTGTTTAGTGGAACTCTTGCCCTTTTTATAGTGCTATATCACCTAAGCATGCCACCGAAGACACCAACCAACACACCCCCTGTCATATTATACTGACAGCGGGCAAACCAGTCGTCCCTCTCCCTTTATGCTGAGCGCGAAGCAGAAACTACGAGTTGGTGTGCTGTTCAGTATCTTCGGCTGCATGCTTTAGTGCATCCTCGATACTCCAGGGGTTCCGATCACTTAAGATCTCTACACCCCTGGACTATCTCATCGTAAAACTGGAGGCAACAGAACAAAACAGATAATTTAGACCTTTGATGTACATCAAAAGAGCCGTATAACGGTACAATGTGGTTGACTGTATGGCTTTGAAGTTGGGTGTTGCTCTCTCTGTAGTCTTCAAAGGAAATCTTTGCTGGTCTATAATTGGTCAAATGTTTTCCGCTGAGCTGCCTTCAATTTCACTACGAGATAGTTTAGGGGTGTAGAGATCGTAAGTGATCGGAACCCCTGGAGTATCGAGGATGGCTTTAGTGAGACAGCACTATAAAATGGGCAAGAGTTCAACTATCGCAAGGAGACACGGCACGGATATGCTGCATCCTCCCAAAGTAGACATGCATTACAAACAAACAACACACTTTATTCAAATTTTATTCAGTTCTTTTAACAGAGTACAATGTATAGAAGTACATATTTACAGCATTCAACAAATGCAATATAGAAGGAGGACAAATTATTAAAATTTTTGAACGGAACTTTGATTTTACATAATTTTCTTACTCACTTGATGTTTGTGGAATTCAAACGGTGTGATATTTGTTACTTTAGAATTTAATTTTTGGTACCGTATAATAACATTTATTGTTATATGATTTTTTTTAAAGTTATATGTGCCGTATTTTTATACTCACAAGTCATGATAAGCTTTCAATATGTTATTCATCACCAAAAGTTGCTAACATTTTGAAAATTACAGTACTTTCAATGCATTGGTTTTAATTTTACAAATACAAATACGAGCAGAAAATGATTTTAGCAGTACTGCCAAAAATCATTATATGCACATCTAGAGTGAAGCGAAATGAGTACCTACGGTCAGACCATGAAGCCAAATTGGGGTCTACAATTTCATTTAACATTTTTACAGTGTTATTTGCAATTGTCAAGTGATTTCTACAGGAAAGTTTCCATTTAAACATACATATGGCATAAAAAAACAGCAATTACAAAGTACACAGTTTCTGTGTTGTAACTAACATTTATTGGGCATATGAAGCCATTTGAATGAATTTCGCGGCTTAATTCATCAAACCTGATGGTTTTCAATAGATTAATTATATCTATAATTAAGAGAAATTAACATGCCAAAATTTTCGCCCAGTTATGGCACATATAACTTTAAAGGTCAAAATCAAAAGTCAAAATGGGCACTTTTCATAAATAATAAAATTCACCACCAATATCATTGGTATCAAAATAAGAACAAATTCTATTATGATAATTCGTATCAAAATAAGAACAAATTCTATTATGATAATTCGTATCATTTCATCTACCAAATTCCACATTTAATTCGTGATTGCTTGTTCTAAATGTACACATAAAAATTCTGCCATTAACATTTAATGCATCAAAGATATTTTTTTTTCAAAATTACGCTCTTTGTTTTGTATATTCTATAATAGATTGACAATTAAGAAATAAATAAAAATGCCATTTATCAATCAACAGTGTTTTATTTGCGGGTAAATTATCATCGCTACGTCATATATTTGTGAGCGTTACGTCATTATTTGCAGAAACAAATGACGTTTTCCTACAAAACTAATGATACAATAACCACTGACTGCCCTCACCTCACGAGTGAATAACTCTGTAATGTGCAAATACGAAAAGCACTAGTCTTTCAACATAGGCTTAAAGATAATAAAATAACAACAATTTAACAGCATCACCTTTTAAATACACATATTTCCCAAGATTGTGAAACAGGGGGCATCATAAAGCTCGAAGTACAATTAGTTTCCTGTAAAAGTAAATAACCCAAATCCAATTTTCATCACAAGAATACAATTTTGCGCGGACATCACTGAAAAAGGACCGAGATTGAAGACCCAGGTGTTCCAGTAGAAAGGGCAATGAATGCTTTATCAACATATATTTACAGTTTGCACTTACATGGACTCAATAACCATGCTTTCTAGTATTATCATTATCAGCGTATAATGTTAGCACAGCACGCGCGGCGATTCTATTGTTAGGGGAATAGTCGATGGCGTAGCAACGTGGGGCCATGACCCAACTTTTGGTGGGAACATATGAATGACTCGATTCCAATCAGCTGTTCAATCGAATTCGTTGACGATGACGGGAGAGAAAAATATGGATATTTTAATAACAAATATGCGACTGCCGCGGGAATAAATAGTATGTATTTACTTGAAAAACTGTAATTATAAGGAAGGCGAAGGCGAAGCCGGGTTACATAAAATATACACGGGCTCCATTATCATTATACCCTCATAATCTCAAAAAAAAAAAATCTATTCCTTAAAGAAGCCTTCTAAACAAGAGTTTTAAATGGTATTAGTGATATTTGCTTACCTCATGTTCTTAACGCTCATGTTGAAAAATCATTTTCTAAAATGCTTACATACCATTTTGACTGAATTATTTACGTTGAGAAAAGAATGAACACTAGAACAATCCTGTAGCAATTTGCTTATCCAAGGTAGTGCTTTGTTTGTGTGTTGTTGTGTATAGAGAACCAATCAATTTACAAAATGTTGTTTATTATATTTTATATCGATGTCTGTCTGTAGTGATGGGTAACGATCAATTGACAAAACTAACATGGAATTTGTTTATTAGTTTTCTGACTTTCTAACATAGTTTCCATGTGCAATCAAATCTGTTTTAATATGAAGACTATCCAAGAGAGAAGAAGGATTTTGTCTCTATAGCCAAGTGGCCTCTATAGTGGCCAAATTAGGTTATAAATGGTCATTTGGGTCTCTAAGAAAAGTGGTCTTAATAGCTAGTTTGTCTTTATGTATGCGCATGCGCGGTCAAATCACACAATTGTGACTTTTCATGTACGAGTTACTTCCCTTCACACTTAAGCACAAACTCCTTACCTCTCTTATACGGTTGGGATAATTTAACAAATGAATGATAGCTAAACGGTTTGGATAATACAACAATTGATCATAGCTAAATACATTTATCTTATAATATCATAAATTACATTTTATACTGACGTGGTCGTTAAGGCAGGTTTCACTGTAAAAGGTTTGAATACATATATTAATTATTCTACAGAAACTACAGAAAATACCAAAAAGCGACAAAAGCTAGTGAAAATCCATATCTAATATTGATTTCATAAAGCTGAATAGAAATCATCGTACCACCATTATTTTAGAATGACTTCTTGAGTGAATATTTTACAATAAAGCTGAATTTTCTATTTGTAAATATATTTTAGGAGTTACAGAAGTTGTTCATCAAGAAACAAGGAATACACATGCAAGAAAATATCATTATTATCTGTTTTTAAATAGACCACCTTTTGCCCAATATCTAGACTTGTCGTGCGTGACCCAGTCGTTTCCCTTCTGAATATCCTGCTAACTTTTCTTTTACGCACTTATGTATGAGTTTAAATCTATGCATGATTGATAACTAGAGCTTCCCTTCAAATTTCTATCCTGTATAACAGGGGCCATTATGTTATATAACATAAAAAAATCAGATAAATCAGCAGATTTATTCATTAACCCAGAAATTCCAACATAATGATCGTAATCTGCTTCAGTGATTGTACTCATGGAAGTTTATAGAGGTTATATGTAGAATAAGATTAAATATTCTATTTATTTTCCATTTATATAATTTTGTCTTTTATTTTGGAAATAATTTTTAAAATAAAAAGACAAATATACACTCAAATTTCTTATTATTTTTAGTTAAGTGCGCATTTTTTGAAACAGACATATTCTTCCAAGTCAGAATCATCCATAATGAAAATTACAGATGTCAATAAATCTATCAACTTGTACTTGTAACCATGGGCGTTTTGTGTGTAGTTTGTTTGCATTCAAAGGGGGGCTACTCTTAAAACCTCTGTTAAGCTATGAATGAAATAGAAGTAGCAAATGAGAACTTTTCCATTCAAAGAATTATCCCAGTATAAACTCCTAATGTAGATCATCTACTACACTAAAGACCTGCATATACATAACATGTACTTATAGATTTTTATAAAAAAAAAATAACCAAAAATTTAACTCCAAAAATTGTAGGAGTCATACAACACTTTAAAATAATGCTCCGTCAGCTGAGTGATGGAGATATATTTTAAAATATTATTTTTGACGCTACACCGAATTGCCACCCCCTCCCACCACCATCTTTTATTTTTTTTTTCTACGATTCTTAATTATAACATCAACCATCGCACACACACATTCACTCAATTCTAGCTTTGTAATTTCTCAGGGACATTCAAAGTATACACTTAAAAAATAAATAAAGAAAAGGTAAGAAACTCGTTCCCTTTACACATGCGTATAAACACGTTTTTGGCGAAGTTAAACAGAAGAACTATGTTGATCAAAAGTTCCTAACATGTAGTGTGACTATAATAAGGTATAGTTATCAGTACTGTTGAGTAATTTGTTAGCTAACATACAAATTGTGACACCATATGGGAATGCATGGCTTAGGAAGACGACGCAGCAGGTTCTGATCATACTTATTTCACCAAGCAACTATGTCAGTATGGCATATAGGAGATTTCAGAAAAGGTGGCGTGACGTCACAGAAAGTTTACATCCGGGTCCTCAAAGGTACAAACACAGTATGGCGACTAATAAAAACAAGAACAGATATGTACGTATATCCCAGCTATACAATCGATACTTTGACAAAAGTATTCATGTTCATACTTGCAAATTCCGATTTTATAATTGTTTCTTATTGTTTCAGATGTTACAGACATTTATATCTTTATACATTTACAATTATTTATCGCTAAATATATTTGTGTAGATTTAGTGTTGAAGCCAGCTTGCGAAGCGGTGTCGGGCCGTCACAGTACCCGTTTTTTCTTCACAGGTAATAATCCTTGTTGTGGAAAAGTTATGAATAGACAATTGATTTTATTGTGTAATGTTTCTGTTATACATGAAAAAGCTGTTCACAACGCTAATAAATATAACGAAATGTGAACCACCTTGCAAGAACACGGCCGCTCATGCATGGCTTCGCTGGTAGATTACCTCAGGCCACAGCCCATAGTTGGGAATTTAATAATATAATAATACCAAATTATCTCAATCAGTACTTGTAAAAGATATATATTTCGTTCTTTACCATATACATGTATATCTTGTGTTAAAGGAATGCTATAAAACACTGTGTTACACTTATGCAGATCTACGCAATGTACATGTTTACGTAAACGTATGGCTGCAGATATCTCGAAAAATAAAATGGTGAAATCGTTCAGTTTTAATGCTGTAGAGTTTATTTTTTATTTTTTTTTTATTTTATTTAAATTGAGCGCCCGGATGTACCTTTGTGTGACGTCATCGCCATCTTTTCTGAAATCTCCTATTGGTAGGCATTTCAATACATATTACATAATTCTTATTTTACGTAAGAAAAGCTGGGCATGTAAAGGATTTTGTTATTGAGGGTATTTGGGGCAAAACATGCAGAAAAACCCTCAAAAGTGAACCAATGTTGATTAAAGAATAAGCTTTTATAAAGTCGAATCCAGCATAAAAATCTGGGAGTGCTTGCTATAAAGACGATATGACACTGAGAGTAAGTTATTTACACAGTTCAAGGAAGTAATTGTAGGCATCGAAATATCACTAGACTTAAGGGGATAAAACTAAATGCCAGGGAAGGTGACGAAACTGAACCCATGGGGTATAAAGTTTTTGTAATTGAAGCGTAAACAGCTGCTAAAATATATTTTCATTCAAAATGTGTATCTCATCAGGGATTAAATTTCTGAAACTACTCGTCAAACACGATATCTATTACATATTCAAATTGATTAAATGCTAGTCATTTTAAAAAACCGTACAGCCGTTGTTAATGTTGCACATGTATCATTCACAATCTACGGAGGATAGAATCACGGCAAAAAGGCTGGTTCGGTTCCAGATACAACGATTGACCTCCTTGATTAGTAATCCCATAGGGTAGCAAGATCGACTGTCGACTTCTGTTATATATTTTGTCAACGAAAATAAAACTATCGCTTTAAATATTTTACTCATTATTCCAAGCAAAAATGGATATAGGTTTGTATGTTTGTTTGTTTGATTAATTAACGTCCTATTAACAGCTATGGTCATGTAAGGACGGCCTCCCATGTATGCGGTGCGTTGCGTGTATGTTGTGCGAGGTACGTGTTTTTGAGACTGCGGTATATTCATGTTGTGTCTTCTTGTATAGTGGAACTGTTGGCCTTTTTATAGTGCTATATCACTGAAGCATGTCAACGAAGAAACCAAGCAACACACCCCACCCGGTAGGTACATGTGGATAGGGTGTCCCACAAATCCTGCTACATTTTCAAAATGTGATAGCTTTTGATACACATGAGCAGAGAAGATATTTTGGTTTACGAAGGCATGCAATCAAAGGCTTTGTAGTATGAGTAATGCCAATTGATACTTTGCTTCTGCTAAAAAGCATTGACATCAGATTGACGTCACAACTTTAAGGACATCGACACGTCAAGAGGAGATTATATGGTAATGTGAGAAGTTTCATGCTCTGTAAGACACTGTGAATCTGGTCCTCTAATGCCCCTGTTTTCAACAAAGCAAATCCTTTCGGTCGGAGTATTACCAGAATTTCAGACGGTAATCACCAAAACCAGAAAACATTTTCCAATTCATCAATTAGGCATTAGAAAATTTGAATAAATCTTCGACACTAATGTTCCTAAGGTGCTCAGATGGCAAAGACCGCGTTTTGCAAAAATGTGTATTTTATGAAAATCATAGCTATGAGTATCTATATAGGTTTTGTTAAAATTATATGTACCGTAACTGAGATATATTTATTTCTCGGCGTTTTTCCAATGGGAATTTGATGGAAATGATAGATATTACTTTTAATATTTTTCACTCCAAATAGTGTACCTGTTATAAGTCTAAAGATGTAATTATAATGCTGCGAAGAAAAAAATACGTGAAATCATGAGAGGTACCGAACAAATCACAAGATCATTAATCGGAACACTGGCGACATAATACGAGTATTTGCCACGCTTCGACAATCGCATGCTATATATATCATTAACCTATACTCTACTTCCTGGTTGTTGAGGCGCAATTTGGAAATTGTTCATAGATCGGTCAGACATGGACTTTAGGACGGCCTTCTTACTGGTCATCTGGTCAGGACTGTCGCTGTTAACAGTGGTCAAGTCAGCAGGTAAGGATATCAGTACTTCTACCATGTTATTTATTGGTTTAACATGCTATGCTAGGACGTGCCAGGTTTGTTAGTTGAGGAAAGCCGGAATACCCGGAGAAAAAACCAACATGGGATTAGACATGTTCGTGCATCTAAGTTGAACCGTTTTGGAGTTACAATAAAATGTAATTTGTTTTTTTCTTCACAGTAACAGATAAAATACCAAAAATATAAAGTTCCGGATAGCAACAGGTACAACTATGACACCAGCCTAACATACATTGTATACACAAAGTTTTGTGAAAATAAGTTGAACGGTTTCGGAGTACGGTAACTTTATAATTGTGTCATCTCATATGCAATTTTGCAGCATTTCTCATTTCGGTACAGGGAAAGCACACATACATGGATTACGTCATTAACAACGCAAAACGGGACGTCAAAATCCGTTAAAAGTCAAATCGGCCCAAATCGGCCCTTTGGCAAAGTAAGGGTTAAAACAAAAAAAAAATACCCATTAACAAGCTTAATCTCATTACTTAAATTGCTATCTGACGTTATCACATCCTCTACTTCCTTGTCCTTCGGAAGAAGCGGTAATCCGACACCCGGTGTACGGCGAGTCACACTTTATGCACGTTTCAGTATTAGACCCTGTTTGCGTATGCCTATATACTCGTATCACTTATTAGGTGCACTTGAACATAACTTAGGCAAACATGTGTATAGATGAGGGCTTACATAATGCATTACTGTTGTCTCATACATTGCTGTGTAGCTCGTTTTGACAAAATATGTGATAAAATGTATGTTTCGGAAAACAAGTCCACAGGGACGAGGTCCATTCTAAATGTCGATACCCTACCCAACTTTATCCTTCTATAGAACCACCACCAGAAAAAAACTTTAAACCTTAAATGTTAACCCCAAAATGCTTATATAAATTTTTGTAACTCAGTTATGTTACAGCTATAAATCGATATATCAGCATACACAATATCACTAGTTTTATAGCAAGTCGCTACATGAATAACGTGACAATACCGAAATTGGAACGCTATCCAAAATAAAACACCTTTAAACATGTGATACAGAATTTTCAGTTTACAATCTAAACTTACAATAACTGTCCTGAACAAAACTTATGGTACTGAATAATAGCTGTGACAATGTTCATAAGTCATTTTCTCTTATGTTGCTTATTATATGTATTTAAAAATGAAAATAATGAAATTGTGAAAAACTCCGGGAAACGACGTCGTGCGACACAACCCTAAAGACACCATATAGTTTAAATAGAGGTTACACAATGATTGGTTGTTGAATATTGAATTTGTTCCACACGAGTGAGTTATTTTTTAAAAGTTACAAAAGACACGAGTTTTAGCGAATGTCTTTTGTAACTTAAAATAAATAACTTATGAGTGTTGAATAAATTCAATATTCAACAACCACGAATAGTGTGACCTGTTTCTACCAAAATCGTATTCGTTTATTGGATATACTGCGGGGATACGGTAACGTGTATTCACCAAATATGCAAATAAGGTGTAGTAATATTTTCATCAACAAAAAGACACTTATTGGTATTCAAAAGTCATCATTTGATAAAGAATCCATCGATATCAAATTCTTCTAATTGGGAACATCTTTAGGGTGAAATAATACTCATTTAACGTCTTATTGAGTTCGAATCCTAGTTGTTTCCAGAAAATAAAAACTCAACGTCGGATTTCATGTATAAATGTAAAAGCATTCGCACGACACGGCATCGTCTATTTCCCGCCAAATAATCATCAAGCCATTACCATCAAGACTAAGTTTGTTTCATACATGTTAAATCTACGAAACTCATCAGTGAAATTCTTGTCCGTCAAGATGTATTATTAGTACATTAGGTCAATTTAACATGTATGAAAAACGTCACGTATTTTGACACAACGACCACGACACAAACGTTTTCCAACACCAGTTTGGACGTAAAGCAGCGATCACAACATAGTATGATGTCATTCGATTATTGATGACGTTGACAAATGATGACATGACACCAAGAAAAAGAAGTTCGGTCAAATTTCACCGTGTCAGCCAATCAGAATGCGTACAGAGTTTATACCACGCGTGGTATAAACAAATTGTTAATCAATAGCTGCACTGTTTATTTGATACCGTGAGAGTTGAATAACACCGCCTATCGTGGTAGAAAACAAGAAAAATAATTTCTGAATGGAATATTTGACAGATATGGCACCTGAATAAACTAAAAAATGTTCGAACTTTCTTTATATGAATTCAAACATTTTTTTATCATGTCTGGGCATTTATTAATCAAACTATATTTAGGGGGGTGGGAGTGTTCCATTCTGGGTTCTCAAACCTGGTGAAACACAGGGCTGGACTAGTCATGTTTCAAAGCTCTCTATCTATAAATACATGCATTATTGACAAGTAAACAGATCATGAAATTAAACCTCAAGACAATTATTTATGCAATATCAAGTGAAATTCAAGCACATGCGAGAACATTTTTTATAATTATCTTCAAAAGGTGTTCCAAATTGGGAAGTGTAGTGTCACGTTATGTGCCATAATGGACGAAGAGGACCAATTGTATCACAAAGCTTGGTTTAAAATTATTTGCCTCCATTACTCTGATAAATGACAGCATTTCATGAGAACTGAACAATAAATGGAAATTATCCGAAATATCCCGTTTTTTTGTGTTATAATCATTTTGATATATATTCAGGTGAGTGATACAGGTTCGCTGATACGCTAAGCTTAATGTATACGAAATAATTGCAGTTTTGCTAAGTTCCCTTACTTGCTATCTTCAGTTTCCTTTTATTCTAACTATAAACCAACTTTGGTACTAAATACTAACTAAATGTTATTCACTGGCAATTAAACAAAATGGAATATCAAAGTTTAAAATTTAGTTCTCGAGAAATATAGAAATACTTGTTATCCGCAAACAAACTTTCATTTATTTTATATTTTTTATTGTGTAAATTTCAAAATTTCTTCACATTGCTATTTAAGGCATGAAAACTAATCTATAGTTCCTAATGTACAATGAAAGGTAGACAGTGACACTGCATGCAGCATTGCAAAATTGGACAGATAAATAACAAATAAATGTAATCAAATTCAACATAAATGTAATAGAAAACTTCAATAATACATATTTTCTGTTTTATATTTTGATTAATCCAATCACATCAACCACAAAGCATAAAATTACTCCTTGTGTTGAAAATCAAGACTCTTCAGTATTTCGACAGCACAGGCATTCCTACAATGATGTTTTAATTTTAGATAGGTATATGTACTTTCTTTGAAAATTGAATGAATGCTTTCGGTATATTTCCCAATAATTCCACTGTTAATTCCTTCATTTCTTGAATACATACACGTAACACATAAATCCACGTTTCCCAAATTGAATAATTTCGGTATAAACAAACAGAAATAAAGTGAAATAGCATGAAAGAGATATTTTGATTGATTAAAAATAAAGAATGAAAGGAGAATGATATGTGAAAGCCCTCCTGTGAGAGGACAAGATTGGTAGAAAAATAACTGTAATTCTTTTTTGAAAATAAAATATATTGTTTAAAAAAACAACAACAAAAAAACTCAAACCTGAAGTAAAAATATTATCATATTTCAGAAAACCTTGCGTTGAGTAAACCAACAAACCAAAGCTCTACCTTTACAACATACGATAGTTCTAAAGCTGTGGACGGTTGTGCTAGACAACAGCACCTGTCTGACTGTTGTATACATACAGATTATCAGAAAGACTATACGGAAGTATGGTGGCAGGTAGATCTGCAGCAACAGTCCGTCCTAGAGTATGTATCGATCATATACAGAGGTAAGTATTCAAATCAATCTGATTAAATTACAGATCACCATTATACACTACGTTGTGGAGATCTGACGGCCACCCGAGATAGGTCATGTTCAAACGACCTTTTAACAAACCAATCAAAATATTGCCAGAGATTTATTTTGTTCGGCACACGTCGTAATTAGTCGTATTCGAATCTATAGTATCCGAGAGTTCTGAATGTTGCCATAATAAATATGGCGTCCTTGCCGACGCCTGTCACACCTAAACGGGTGTATTATTTAGTCAATTCGTACGTTATCTGTGAATTTTCATTCGTTTTTTTCGGAAACTCATTTACTTTAAATTCTTTCACCACCGACTCCAATGCCTTTTCAAACGCTTCATCTTCCACCATTTTGCACACACTGGCGAACGCGTTTATGAGAGCCGCATTTTGATTGGCTGAAATAAATCCGTTGTATAGTAATCGGAGAGGTCGTTTGAACATGACCTATCTCGAGTGACCGTCAGATCTCCTTAACGTAGTGTATAATGGTGATCTGTATTTTAAACAGATTTGTATTTAAATTTTGATGTGATTGCTAGATTGCATTACTAACAGGTAGTACTCATTTAAACTATAAACAACATACCCTGTATTATATTTTATGGCGGAAAAATATTACAATGCATATACATATATGGCGATTAGCTTCCATAATGTGACGAGCAAAAACTGATCATCACGGTATGATTATAGAGTTAAAGTTATGGAAAAATCAAAATCCCAAACGCGTGACTGTTATTTATCATTCTTATCTAAACTACAAAATGCCAGTCACTCAGAGCTGTTATAGTGGTATCATAGTCGACAAACACGACTTGTTGTCAAACATTCAAATTGAACACAAACATCGCTGGTACTGCATCACTTTTGCGATATCCACGTTAATTACATTGCATATACACGTGGCCTACACGTTACTTGAATTTTTTCCTCTCAACTTCTTGTTTTTTTAATATAACCGGAAGCGATGGTGATTGGCTTCCGGTTTACTCAACTAAATGTGTAGCCATTACAAATGTGTGATACAGAAGGGTCTCGGAAGTATTTTCATTGTGTTGAATTATTTCATTTCATAAATGGGATGTAATATGGGGGCAGTGGAGTACATCAGATGAATAAGTATATGTACGTTTTCCAAGTCTGCCAAATCTGTCCATCGATTTCACGTTTTTAAGAGGTATCGCGTGCTGAATATCATGTGACCATAATTGAATCGCTGCCCAGCATGCTCGTCAGAAATGAACTTCCAAACCACGAAGTAATGTACTCACGATCATTTTATATTATACAGTATGTCTGTATAAATTGTATGTGTTCTAAACAATTTGTAGATGAAATTGACCTTCAGCCACAGCGACTGGCGGGATTTGAGTTATACTTATCAAACACGTCGGACTGGACATCAGGAATGCGATGTTACAAGGACAATACTCCCACCGAAAGTTCCATGGCGTTGTTTCTTAGTATATCATGTCAAAATGTCGCCAGGTATGTGACCATTTACAATGACCGCCGGATAAAAACCTACCCGTGGTACTCAGATGATGCTGTTTTGGAACTGTGTGAGGTGTCCGTTTATGGTAAGTAAATGCATATCCTATTATATTATTGAAGTTGAATTATTATTTGCAGTTGTCATTTGATTAAAAAACTTTTCATTTCTCACCTTAGAAAATGTATATGCGCTTTTTTGCTCAAGAAATATAAAAGCGTACACAAATGGCAGTTTCTTCAGCTTTACAGCATATAGAAGCAGAATGGCCGCTTGCCCGTGTATTGTAATCAAACTTTCTTTCGATTGTGATTTACTTTCTAGAATATTATGCTCAATCTAAATCTGTGGAAGGCTTAAACATAAAACCTTGCATTTTGTGATACAAGTATGAAATTATATTGTTATGCAAGCTGTTGCTAGACATCTTGTGTTTTAAAATGGCCGCTGCATCTATACTTCATATTTGAAAAATGAATTAATGTAAAATCCTATTTTTGTGTCTAAACCTTTATTTTCAAGGTTATTGAATACAAATCTGTAAACATTATATTAATAATTTTAATAATTGACAAAACAATTAGCTATTTTTCTTGTTTAATTTTCAAAATGGCCGCCGTAAAAAAAGTCTGAAGTGTGATATTTCTAACATCTTGAATATTCATAAATATGTTAAAAGAATAGTTTTGCCTTTTCCGATTTCAAACGTATACGTATATGCAAATGTTAAAACCTATTGTAAGGAAATCGACAAACAGCACTTATGATAATAATAATCCTGTTGTTGTTTTGTTTTATTTTAGGCTGTACAATAGGAAAGTACGGGAATGGAAACTGT
The DNA here is from genome assembly GCF_041381155.1 of Argopecten irradians. Lineage (NCBI taxonomy): Eukaryota > Metazoa > Mollusca > Bivalvia > Pectinida > Pectinidae > Argopecten > Argopecten irradians. Next base: position 10,326,932 of record NC_091142.1, on the reverse strand, counting down.
AATAATGACTGTTTGAACTGTCTGGGTGACAAATGTCATCCAACATCCGGTGTATGTGGTACGTAGTTCTTCAGTTATCTATACATCTAAATGTCAGCTAGATATATTATATTTATATTCATATACATATAAATATTATAGATATTGAGAAATTGCGAATTCCAAATTCTAATCGACAGAATCGATAGATACCGCATCACTGGTTATTTTTGCGAGGTGTTTTTTTCGCTTTTCGCAAACATTGCTATTGACCGCGAAAATTTCCTCCACTAAATATCAAGAATTCACTGAAATATATATATCCTAGAGGTATCGTTTTCCGCGCACCTAAAAAGTCAGGATTACAAAAATACATAAATAAAAGAAAGACAAACTAGTCATAATCCACATACATTTATCCAATGCTGATGATAAAGGTTATTTTTAAACTCTTTCCTTGTCCTATATCCATACCTACATTTTGTAGGTAACGACAAAAAACGATACATAAAAAATACCTTCCGGCTGCCGACGTCATCATTTTTCGCGCACCTCTCAAAACAACATTTTAAAGATGATTCACAAATAAGTTATGTCATATAAAGATATTATTTTATTCTGTTGGTGTCAACCATGAAAAATATATTTATTGTGGTACAAGGTAGAAAGGAAAATTTCCGGGGATGTGTACTTGTAAAATGCATTAATATCCGTTTTTACCGTTTTCCTACATTTTTTTGAATAAAATTGCAAAATTTTAAAATAGTTTGTAAATTCTCCTTTTATTTTGAATGTAAGACACTTCGTGGCTTGGAAAAAAGGAAAAATAATACTATGTTGAAAAATATTAATTTTGAGTTGTTCTAATGGTATTTACAAATGACAAAAATAATTCAATTAAAAATAAGAAACATCGTACTTTGTAGTATCCATAAAAAAATGTTGTAATCGATAGAATCGTCCATTTAACAATAAGGTGACAAAAAAGTTCATGGCGATGATATTTTCTGCAGTTATAAAGTTGTCGAAAACGTATTACAAACTATTTAGGAATAAAAAAAGTAACTCCGCCAAAATAACATTACAAAATTTTTATCTACAAAATAAAACACTGTGTTTGCGGGCTAAATACTGGCTAGTAGATAGTGTCTCGTCATCATTTTGCAATGAGAAGGAAATAAACAGCTTTCCACTATCCATATATAGCCGGGTAAGTGACGTCATCACTTTCTGTGAAAAGTGCGCGATTATTGATGTGCGCGAAAATAGAGCCCGAACGATACCCTTAGAGCTAAATAGAAAACTTTAAAACCATTTAAATTGATTTTTGTTTTCATTTCTAGTTAAAAGGGATATAATATAGAAAAAATCAACGGTACTGATAGAAACCTACTCTATGAACTAACATTTGCTTCCACTGTAAGTAGTATGTAATGGGGTTACCATGGTACTAGCGTCGCTACCTGACTGTAATAAACCATTGAAATTCCAGATTTTTAAGGGACTCTTTTTCTATAATTGGCCGTTGCTTCAGTCAATCAGAAGCGACGTTACAAACGGCGACTGAGTATTTATTTAAATTATGAGGTAAATTTCTAAGCCAATAAAAATGACGGTTACAAACAGGAGTAGGTGATTACTACACGTGCCTTACTGTAATTTCAGATGTTTGTGACATTGGATATTATAAGAACGGTGCTAACTGTATTCTATGTCCGCTTGGTTGTGTTGGAAATTATTGTGACAGAAACTCAGGATACTGTTTAGGTAAGCTGTATGGAGTTACTATATCTGTGTAAAAACTGAAATATCATTAACCCTGAATATATTTATCTCATTTAAAATGGCATAAATAATGATATTTCATTTCTCACAAGCATTGGAACAGTTTTAGTAGGAAAAGTCCATATGAAAGGGGGGGGGGGGGGTGTACAAGTGCCGAATGTTAGATACTAGGCTAAATATTCTCGTGCTCCTTTATTGATGTCGTGACTTTAGGGTAGAGTTTGTTGCAATATTTTCAGATTGTAGGGATGGATACTATGGTCCGCTGTGTTCACCATGTTCGACAGGCTGTAACAGAGACACGTGTAACAAAACATCGGGAGTTTGTTTTCGTAAGTGAAATGCTCGTGAAGAATATTCTTCTATAAAGTCGTTAATACTGATTTCATTAGAAAACGCTTTTGAATAGTTCTCGTTAAAAATAGAAACAGTAGTAAATTGATAATGTATACCTTTTGTTTTTAACCTTGATTTTCTTGATTTTAAAATCGTTGTCATCAATTTGTAAATTTCAGGAGAATTATTTACATTTATAATCTATAATGTAATTGATCAAGTTTCTCATTTGCATGCCTGGGTTTCTATAAGAAGAAAGCCCTTGTTTTTTCGTACCATATTGATCTATCACCATTGATAAAACGAAATCAGAGAGTTTAGAATAGTTTATATATACCGTAGTATATACAATCGGTATTTATAATTTCCAATGATAATTTTTTTTTGGGAATAGTGAATGTAACGCTCGTTGAACAGAATTAATGTTGAACTGAATTGATGTTGAACTGAATTGATGTTGAACTGAATTCAGATGTGACCCTGGACGTTATGGAGACAAATGTGAACAGACGTGTACTCCTTACTGTAGAGACGACCTTTGTATCCAGTCTAATGGCGTTTGTATAGGTACGTGTTGATAATTACAGTAAAACCTTCCTTAGCGACCACCTCTGTATGGCGTCCGCCTTTTAATAAGATCCACTTTCCTAAGATTCAATTTCAACACAATGGAACCTGTGTATAAAGGTCATTAGGTTATAAAGAACGTGTTTTCCTTGTCCCTTTGGTGGGAGATTTACGTGTCATTTTTCGTTTTCTTTGAACAAATTTTATTGACAAAATGTTAGTCAAGAAGATTTGAATAACAGGTAAATCCTATATAGATTCTTTTCCTTGGATTCGTGTGTCGACATTTCACAAACTACATACTATTTTCACAAAGAGTAAATAGTTATATACATAATACATAATGAAACATTATCGGAGCCGCATTACTAACAAGTTCATAACTCATATTATTTGCTATTCATATACATGTATGTATACATTTGTACTTCTTCTGCATTTCATATTAATGTTTTCTGATTCCATATTTACTGAGAGATGTTGTAATATACTATCCATCTGATATCAAATTTATGTTATCGTTTTCTGCCACATGAAACATTATTATTTCTCGCTCTTTATCCGACAAGCACACATTTGAAAACGATGTAATAGAAAACATTGTTACTTCAATATCAAATTTGAAAACTGCATAATAAGATGTTACCTTATCACATTCATATACGGCATTCATAATAGAATGTATCACAATTTAGCTACTTGTTTTACTATAAAGTTTATATTATTTTACACATGGCATCGATTTTAATATTTATTGATCTCTATGATAATCCATACATAGTGATGACAGGTATGTTTTAAGAGACGTTCAAAATTAAAGGAACTCATTTGGTTGTCTTGGTGCCGATTCCATGTGTCGTCCCTGGATTGTAGATTCACATCCACTGTTTGGAATACACGTTCCCCCTTGACGGTTTCTCAGCACAGTCTTCGTAACTGTTTCACTGTCTGTTGAGCTCGCTAACGAATCTGACATTTCTGAGCTGACTGCCTCTGACTGACGCCGTAGTCCTGAAGATTGTACATGAACTCGAAATATTACTTACCGGTTGTCGCGTTTTGAGACGATTTTTCCTCACTCTTGGTTTTTCGGAAACCTCTTCACTTCTGTAGTTCTCTCAAACTATTACATGGCATTAACATATTTGCGATGTAAAAACTGCGCGAACCTTTCCACCTGTTGCCTGAACGTCGTAGACTGGAGAATCATTGTTTGGGCGATGAATCACAACATGAACATCTTCCTCCCAATACGACCTAAGTTTACCAGGGCCTCCTTTCTCCTTGAAGTTCCTTACCAGCACTTTATCACCAGGTACTAGGGATGCACATCCATATTTCGAGTCATGGAGTCTCTTACCCTTCAAAGCCAGATTTGTTTGCATTTCGACGAACAATTTCATATGCTTTTTCCATGCCCTCCATCCATTTTCCTGTGATATTCCTCGTAGCTCTTAGATTTGAGCTGAACATTTCCCGTGGGCTTTCTCAAAACGAACATCAACTGGTAGGAGTGGTTCGTGACCAAATAGTAAGCCTAAATGGGGGATATCCAGTAGTGTCGTTTCGCGTTGCATTGTAGGCATACACAACCTTGTTGACATGGGACTTCCAGTCAGATTTAAGACCCTTAGGCAGAGTACGAAGCATTCCTAAAAGTGTTCTATTAAATCTCTCTGTCTGTCCGTTCCCTTCGGGATGATAGGGTGTGGTACGGGAGTGTTTGATTCCACATAATGTTTGCAGTCTGCCAAATAGTTCATTTTTCAAATTCACGGCCTTGGTCATGGTGAAGCTTGTGTGGCATACCAAATCTCATCACAAAGTCGTTGAATATTTTCTCCGCTGCTGTCTTCCCAGATTTGTTGGTAGTGGGTAAGCCTGTGCGAAACGCGTGAAATGATCAACGAGAACTAAGATATACTCATATCCACCCTTCGATTTTTCAAGGTGAACATAATCTACCGATACCATTTCGAAAGGATGTGTTGTCGCTATTGGTTTCAGTGGAGCACGTTGTTTTCTTGATGGGGGTTTGTCCTTGAGACAGGAACAAACATTCTGCACCCAATGTTCAATTTCTGACGCCATTCCTGGCCAATAGAATCTTGATCTTGCCAAATCCAAAACTCGCGCTGCACCAGGTGACCCATGTCTGAATGTAGAGATTCCAACACTTCAGCACGGTATTTGGACGGAAGAACTAGTTGGAATCTGGAATCTCCATTCGAAACAGGTACTACTCGTTTCAAAATACGTCCTCGTCAATTTGAAGTTTTGACCACTCACGCAGCAGACGTTTTGATGGCAATGACATTTGACGAAGATTCTCTGGGTTTGGTTTTGTTGCACATCCAACATATTGCATCACAGGTCCAACGTCGTTGTCCTGTAGTTGGGCTTCCCTTAATGTTGTTACTGATAAAGGCTCACCTGGTGAGTCCATGTTGAGTATGTCTTCAAGTTGGGAATGCATTGGGGCCAACTGACTGACAGATTCAGCCCCATACAAAGTTCTTCTTTAGTTGTAAGACACTTCCATTAATAATGGTACGGACAGCTTCACTGTCAATTTCCTGTGTACATAAGGACACCATCTTCGAAATGTCTAACGGCATACGACTTAATCCGTCGGCGTCCCGATTATCTTTTCCTGGCTTGTAATAGACTCGGAATTTGAAATCCGCTAATTCCCCTACCCCAACGTAGGCGTGTTGCATCTAATTTTGCTGAGGACATCACATATTGCAAAGGGTTTGTTATCACTGTAAACTTCACAAAACGGAGCGTAGAATAAATAGTCACGGAACCGTTCGGTCATTGCCCACTTTAGGGCAAGAAATTCTAGTTTTCCTGAATGATAATTGCGTTCAGCTGGTGATAATGTCCGAGAGGCATACGCGATGACGTTCAGGTGTCCCTTGTCCCCTCGCTGATACAAAATTGCACCGAGACCCTCACCTGAAGCATCAGTGTGTAACAGAAATGGTTTTTGGAAATCTGGGAATGCCATTACTGGTGGTGATACTAAAAGGTCTATAAGTTCAACAAGAGTATCCTGATGTTTTGGTGACCATGTTATCTTTTGATCAGGGGGCACTACACTTTGTTTCTTTCCAACCGCTTTCTTTGATTTGGATTTCTGTGGTTTTCCGCTGGTCCCCTGAAGAAGATCATATAAAACTTTTGCGCGTCGCGAGAAGTCAGGTATATATTTTCGATAATAACCCAGAAAGCCAACTAGCTTACGAATATCACCAACCGACTTGGGTACTTGATCTTTCAATTTGAGTACAGCAGCTTTGTCCGCGGGGTCCATCGTATATCCCTCAGCAGACACAAGGCACCCCTAGATAACGTACTTGTCTCCGAAAGATTTCGCATTTTCTGGGTTTTAACTTGATTCCCTTTGCCTGTAGTCTTTTCAATATTGACCGAACATGGGTAAGATGATCTTCGAAATTCTGACTATAAACCAAGATGTCATCTAAATAGGGAATACAAAACTTGTCCCTAAAATCCTCCAGTATTTCGTTCATATACCGCTGGAAGGTGCCTGGTGCTCCGGTTAGACCGAAAAGGAATTCTGTTCCATTCAAACAAGCCCCAAGGTGTTGTGAATGCAGAGATCGGTTTACTTTTCTCAGACATGAATCCCTGGTGGTAAGCTTTTCCCTGATCAAGGACGGTGAACCATTTACTACCAGTCAGACCATCAAGAGTGTCCTGAATACGTGGTATAGGCTCAGGACTTTTGATTGTCTTCTGGTTGACTTTTCTATAATCAACACATAGCCTCAGCGAACCATCTTTCTTCCTGACGCATACACAACGGGACTGGGAGTATGGTGACCGTGATTTGCGGATGAATCCCTTTCCCATGAGGTCAGTTAGATGATCCTTAACCTCCTGGTATAACGGTTTAGGTATAGACATATAAGCAGCTTGTACCGGATTGTGATCCTCTAAATCAATGTCCATTTCTAAATCCCTTGCCTCGCCGATATCATCATCATTCTGTGCAAATGCTCCACACTCTTCTCTGAGCATATCTCTAATTTGAGACTTCTGACTATCACTGAAACTATCAGGGATCTCCACTGGGGGTTCCCACATTTCTGACGCGGTTGTTCTGCTCTTGTGAAATCGCTATGTTATTCACTTCTGGTTTTCTGTTGCTGACCTCTTCTTGATCTGGCATACATGGTAGAGTAACAAGTGATGATATAGTGTTCAAGCTACCAAGTACAGCCCTTTTGGGTATGACAATGTCTCTCGTCGTAGGGTTGTAAATCTTTATATTCAGTACCTGAGAATGTCCTTTTCTGACTAAAATCACTGTTTCAGGAATCGCCAACCCTTCAGGAAGTAACTCTATCTCTGGTCGAAATAAAGCGCGCATGTTAGAGTCTGATTTCACCAAAGCCCTCAACCGAACAGTCTTGTTACTGCCTTTAGGGATAACAACAAGTTTCCTAAGATTTCTAACACTACAAAATAGTGCTGTCACTAGTCTGGTTGCCCTTGAGAGCTTCAATCAGGTTAACACAGGTTTTAGGGTTAAGCCCTGGAATAGCCTCTTGTAATTCTTCTCCTAGCTGTGTTGTGCTCATATCTCGACTGTAATGTTCTATCACATTGTATCCAATGATAGGATTTTCCCTTGCAGCATGACTTGTAACCAGTAGAGGTACTTCAATTTCCTTAGAATCATTCCTTATACTAATTACACCTCGGACCCATCCATCAAAAGGGATCTGGCTCCCATTTGCTGCCTGTATGGATAGATTAGATGCGTCCAAAAGTTCTGCTACTGGTCTAATGGGGTTTCAAGGGAAAATGTTCCTGCCACCAACTTTTGTTCACCAGCGATACCTGTGCTCCGGTATCCCAAAGGACATCAACCTTTTTTCCCCTCAATATTGCAGGTAACCAGACATGTTTTCCCAACAGCTTGGATGATGTTATTACGATATACCGGCTTCAGACCAAGTACTACTCCCCTTAAGCTCCTCACTTCTAGCTATATAGGGGGTCCTTGCAGAGTCTGTATAGTATTACACACCAGCTTGTGTTCTGGCCAATGTCTCTTCTGACATTGTTTTGAGCAATAGCTAACGCAGCTACATCCAGTACAAGTCGAAATGCTCAACGCCCCTTGACATCTAAAACACACACGCTGAATGGGACTTCTCGGAAGCTTGGGCCAAGTACTCTAGTCCCTCGGTCTTGACCCTTTGGCTTTTCCCGCTTCGCTGCCAGATGTATCCTTTCTTGTACTTCGTGATTTCTTACAACCAGCTTTGAAGTGTTCCTCACTCCCACAGATCCAGCAGTGAGTGCAGGTTCGATCTGTATTTTTGCAAGCCTTACATTGGCCACCAGTATTATGTTGTCTAGGGTGTGACATGTGTGTAGTATTACTGGAGGAGGGAGTTCTCTCAACCGTCTCCTTTAGTGAAGCAATTCTGCACGCAGCTGTTTGATCTCGGCCATGAAAAGTCCCTCTTTTGCCTCTTTTTTTCCTTTGGACTCAGTACTGGTAGTTTCAATCACCTTTACATCGACGCTCTTGTTTTTCTTATGCATTTCCTCCTCGCGCATAGCCAGGGTACTCATTTCTTGAATAAGTTCTTCATCGTTGACTGAGTTTTTATCCAACAAGGGTTTCATTTCTGTTCTGATGATATCACTCCTCAAACCAGTATAGACAGTGCGGCAAAATAACCTGTCAACTATATGTTGATCATTCATAGCAGTACTGCACTCTTCCTGGGATGTAAATAATACTTTCTGTCTTAATTCTAATGCTCTGAGCAGGAAATCAGGAGCATCTTCTTTTCCTTGTTGTACCAGTTGACTTAGTTGGTTAAAACAATTCAGTAGGGGTTTTCTCCTTGTAATGGGCCCTGAGAATCTTTCTCATGCTGGGGAGGTCCAGACAGGCTCGACCCTCCAAATAGTTCCGAAGACCAGAACCAACTGGAACAGCCTTAATAACCGCATCCGTTATTTCCATATCGGTAAAACCCTTCTTCTTCCCTCTTTCTATTTGTCTAACCACGCTCAGGAAACTTATTCCCTTATTATGTTCCACAGTTCCATTAATTTTGAATTCTTTTTGATAGACTGTCCTCTGGGGTGGCCCTTCCTCTGCTCTTGTACTGGTAGTACTAGAATGTTTAATAACTTTGGGTTTAGTCTCCCTCCTGTTCTGTCAAGCCCTGTATTATAACAAGCATGCTCGTGACTCCAGCATCCTGGCCTTTCTTCTCGGTCTCTATCCACTTACTGATCAAATTGATTAACTCAAGTTTCGACATAGCCTCCAAAGATTTGTCGCCTGTGGTTGTGATTGATACTTCCTCTATGACTTGGCGTAGATGATCCGGTGTTGCCTGGAACAACCGCTGCCAAAAAGCGACTTCTAGGTCTTCGCCACGTAGGTCCTTTGAGTCGGCCATTTCCCTTTTGTTAAATTGTTAGGGTACTTCAGTGTGTCAGTGTGTCCTCATCATCATCATCATCATCATCATCATCATCCCGGACAAGCCCCCAAATGTTACTCTCTCATAAACTGGGTGGGTTGATGATCTGACAAGCCATACCTGGAGAAGGAAAACAGACACATCATCAATGGCGGTTCAAACGTATCAATCGTTTATTCACAAACCAAAGCATCAATATTACAGACACAAAGCCTGAGTTCTCAGGAAACAATCCTGACTTGGGCCATTACCACAGATAATTAACTATATATCAGAGCTAACCCTTGAATACTTATAACTGGATTTGTGTAATTAGAACCATATTATATAGTTAATGAAACAATGACAACAAAAATAAAAATATTCTACAATTTGGTTTGTATCAGTTATTTGTTCACATTATCCCTGAAATAATTCATATTTACATAAAAAAACAGTACAATTATTAGTTAACAACTGGACTAGACCTGTTTACTTATGACTAGTATTAAAATAATACCCAATTTAGTACTTTATTATAAATGAAAACAGAACCGGAACACTAGCTTTCATGGGCGCAGCCATGTTTCCGGTGCATCATGGGAAAAACCATGTGCTATCAATCTGGCGCGTATTTCGAAAAGCATTATGGGTAATCTTAGAATAAAACGAATGAGAGGATTTCCTAATTTGACATAATTTCCTGGTATTATTATTCTATCGAAGTTATAAACAATTAAGAAATACTTCAGAAACACTTAATATCAAGAAAGATTAATGCGATGGTGCCAAAAACCCTCTTTAGACAATACAGTTATCCATGGCATCACATGGATGAACGCTGTGCAAAACCGGCACGCTTCAAATCACTCATAACAATATTTACAGGGTCTATCATGCTTAATCATACATTCAACTTAATGTATAAACACCTTATGCAACATGTGTATAATACTTGGACAAGCTGATCAATGAATAAATTCACAGAAATCATGAAAACATACCTGGAGAAGGAAAACAGACACATCATCAATGGCGGTTCAAACGTATCAATAGTTGGGATGCGTTCGATTACGTCATTCAACAGTGAGAAGTTCTAGGGCGCCCTCGATTACGTATTTATATACCAAAAAATTTTATAGCCCACTATTAAACAGTCAAACCGTCACACTAACATGGAATTTGTTTATTAGTTTTCTGACTTTCTAACATAGTTTCCATGTGCAATCAAATCTGTTTTAATATGAAGACTATCCAAGAGAGAAGAAGGATTTTGTCTCTATAGCCAAGTGGCCTCTATAGTGGCCAAATTAGGTTATAAATGGTCATTTGGGTCTCTAAGAAAAGTGGTCTTAATAGCTAGTTTGTCTTTATGTATGCCCATGCGCGGTCCAAATCACACACAATTGTGACTATGTTTCATGTACGAGCAGTTACTTCCCCTTCGCACGTTAAGCATAAAACTCCTTACCTCTTCTTGTACGGTTGGGATAATTTAACAAATGAATTCAATAGCTAAACGGTTTGGGATAATACAACAATTGATCATAGCTAAATACATTTATCTTATGATATCATAAATTACATTTTATATCTGACCATGGCGTCGTTAAGGCAGGTTTCACTGTAAAAGGTTTGAATTACATTTATTTAATTATTCTAATACAGATACTACAGAAAGATAGCAAAAAGCGACAAAAGCTCGTTAGTGAAAATCCATATCTAATATTGATATTTCATAAAGCTGAATAGAAATCATCGTAACCACCATTATTTTACGAATGACTTCTTTCGAGTGAATATTTTACAATAAAGCTGAATTTTCTATTTTGTAAATATATTTTAGGGAGTTACAGAAGTTGTTGGATTAAGAACACAATGAGATACTCATGCCTAAAGAAAACAATATCATTATTACCTCTGTTTTTACAATTATGACCAAACCTATTTTGCCCAATATCCTATGAACTTGCTCGAGCAGTGGACAACCCAACGATCGTTTCCCCTCCTGAGCACATCATCCCTGCTACCAACCCTCTTCATTTTCCGCACCTTATGTTCTGGAGTTTTAGAATCTTATGCATATGAATTGATAACTAGAGCCTTCCCTTAAAAAATTTTTATCCTGTATAGACAGGGGTCCATTATGTTTATAATATACTCATAAAAAAATTCAGACACAATATTAGCATATTTATATTCAAGTCAACCTCACGAAAAATTTCCGAACATATTGAATGCGTAATATATGCCTTCAGTGAAATAGTACGTCATGGACAGTTCTATACGAAGGTTCATATTTAAGGAGATAACGATTAAACTATTCTATTTATTTTTCCATTTATATTAATTTTGTCTTTTTATTTTGGTAAATAATTTTTGAAATAAAAAGACATTCAAAGGGGGGCTTTTTCGACAGTACTATCTTAAAGAAATCCTCTGTTAAGATGTCAATAAATCTATCAACCTAGAATGGGGCGTTTTGTGTGTATAGAAGTAGCAAATGAGAAGTAGCTTTTTCCATTCAAAGAATTATCCCAGTGTAAACTCCTAATGTAGATCACCTACTATACTAAAGACCTACATATACATAACGTGCACTTATAAATTTTAATATAAAAAATAACCAAAACATTAACTACAAAAATTATTCTTTACATGCTCATGAACAATTGAAATATATTGCAACAGTAACAGACAATGTAGAACATGACGAGTTCTATTAACAGGTCATAAAGATGCTTGTAGGAGTCATACAACACTTTGAAATACTGCTCCGTCAGCTGAGTGATGGAGATATATTTTAAAATATTATTTTTTGACGCTACACCGAATTGCCCCCCCCTCCCACCACGATCTTTTATTTTTTTTTTTGGATTTTTCAATGATTCTTAATTATAACATCAGCAATCGCACACACATTCACTCTAATCTAGCTTTTTGTAATTTCTCAGGGACATTCAAAGTATACACTTGGAAAGTAAATAAAGAAAATATAAAAGAATTGCTCCCTTTACACATCCGTATAAACAACGTATTTGGCGAAGTTAAACAGAAGAACTATGTTGATCAAAAGTTCCTAACATGTAGTGTGATGATAATAAGGTATAGTTATCAGTACTGTTGAGTTATTTGTTAGCTATCAAGCAAATTGTGACACCATATGAGAATGCATGTCTTAGGAAGACGACGCAGCAGGTTCTGATCTGATCATACTTATTTCACCAAGCAACTTTGTTAGTTATGGCATATTGGAAGGCATTTCAATACGTATTACCTATTTCTTATTTTACGTAAGAAAAGCTGGGTCATGTAAAGGAATTTTGTTATCTGAGGGTATTTTGGGGCAAAAAACATGCAGAAAAAACCCTCAAAAATGAACCAATGTTGATTAAAGAAAATGCTTTTATAAAGTCAATCCAGCATAAAAATCTGGGAGTGCTTGCTATATAGTCAATTCACCAAGGCATTAGAAAATTTGAATAAATCTTCGACAATAATGTTCATAAGGTGATCAGATAAGCAAGGTAACGTAATTTTGACCACGTTTTTTTCAAAAAAAAGTGTATTTTTATGAAAATCAAAGCTATGAGTATCTATATAGTGTTTGTTATAATTATATATACCGTAACTGAGATATATTTATTTATTGGCGTTTTTTCATATTATTCTTATTTTACGTAAGAAAAGCTGGGCATGTAAAGGATTTTGTTATTGAGGGTATTTGGGGCAAAACATTTTTAATAATTTTGCAATTTTAGCAGAAAAACCCTCAAAAGTGAACCAATGTTGATTAAAGAATAAGCTTTTATAAAGTCGAATCCAGCATAAAAATCTGGGAGTGCTTGCTATAAAGACGATATGACACTGAGAGTAAGTTATTTACACAGCTTCAAGGAAGTAATTGTAGGCATCGAAATATCACTAGACTTAAGGGGATAAAACTAAATGCAAGGGAAAGTGACGAAACTGATCACATGGGGTATAAAGTTTTTGTAATTGAAGCGTAAACAGCTGCTAAAATATCTTTTCATTCAAAATGAGTATCTCATCAGGAATTAAATTTCTGAAACTACTCGTCAAACACGATATCTATTACATATTCAAATTGATTAAATGCTAGTCATTTTAAAAAACCGTGCAGCCGTTGTTAATGTTGCACATGTATCATTCACAATCTACGGAGGATAGAATCACGGCAAAAAGGCTGGTTCGGTTCCAGATACAACGATTGACCTCCTTGATTAGTAATCCCATAGGGTAGCAAGATCGACTGTCGACTTCTGTTATATATTTTGTCAACGAAAATAAAACTATCGCTTTAAATATTTTACTCGTTATTCCAAGCAAAAATGGATATAGGTTTGTATGTTTGTTTGTTTGATTAATTAACGTCCTATTAACAGCTATGGTCATGTAAGGACGGCCTCCCATGTATGCGGTGCGTTGCGTGTATGTTGTGCGAGGTACGTGTTTTTGAGACTGCGGTATATTCATGTTGTGTCTTCTTGTATAGTGGAACTGTTGGCCTTTTTATAGTGCTATATCACTGAAGCATGTCAACGAAGAAACCAAGCAACACACCCCACCCGGTAGGTACATGTGGATAGGGTGTCCCACAAATCCTGCTACATTTTCAAAATGTGATAGCTTTTGATACACATGAGCAGAGAAGATATTTTGGTTTACGAAGGCATGCAATCAAAGGCTTTGTAGTATGAGTAATGCCAATTGATACTTTGCTTCTGCTAAAAAGCATTGACATCAGATTGACGTCACAACTTTAAGGACATCGACACGTCAAGAGGAGATTATATGGTAATGTGAGAAGTTTCATGCTCTGTAAGACACTGTGAATCTGGTCCTCTAATGCCCCTGTTTTCAACAACGCAAATCCTTTCGGTCGGAGTATTACCAGAATTTCAGACGGTAATCACCAAAACCAGAAAACATTTTCCAATTCATCAATTAGGCATTAGAAAATTTGAATAAATCTTCGACACTAATGTTCCTAAGGTGCTCAGATGGCAAAGACCGCGTTTTGCAAAAATGTGTATTTTATGAAAATCATAGCTATGAGTATCTATATAGGTTTTGTTAAAATTATATGTACCGTAACTGAGATATATTTATTTCTCGGCGTTTTTCCAATGGGAATTTGATGGAAATGATAGATATTACTTTTAATATTTTTCACTCCAAATAGTGTACCTGTTATAAGTCTAAAGATGTAATTATAATGCTGCGAAGAAAAAAATACGTGAAATCATGAGAGGTACCGAACAAATCACAAGATCATTAATCGGAACACTGGCGACATAATACGAGTATTTGCCACGCTTCGACAATCGCATGCTATATATATCATTAACCTATACTCTACTTCCTGGTTGTTGAGGCGCAATTTGGAAATTGTTCATAGATCGGTCAGACATGGACTTTAGGACGGCCTTCTTACTGGTCATCTGGTCAGGACTGTCGCTGTTAACAGTGGTCAAGTCAGCAGGTAAGGATATCAGTACTTCTACCATGTTATTTATTGGTTTAACATGCTATGCTAGGACGTGCCAGGTTTGTTAGTTGAGGAAAGCCGGAATACCCGGAGAAAAAACCAACATGGGATTAGACATGTTCGTGCATCTAAGTTGAACCGTTTTGGAGTTACAATAAAATGTAATTTGTTTTTTTCTTCACAGTAACAGATAAAATACCAAAAATATAAAGTTCCGGATAGCAACAGGTACAACTATGACACCAGCCTAACATACATTGTATACACAAAGTTTTGTGAAAATAAGTTGAACGGTTTCGGAGTACGGTAACTTTATAATTGTGTCATCTCATATGCAATTTTGCAGCATTTCTCATTTCGGTACAGGGAAAGCACACATACATGGATTACGTCATTAACAACGCAAAACGGGACGTCAAAATCCGTTAAAAGTCAAATCGGCCCAAATCGGCCCTTTGGCAAAGTAAGGGTTAAAAAAAAACCCATTAACAAGCTTAATCTCATTACTTAAAATGCTATCTGACGTTATCACATCCTCTACTTCCTTGTCCTTCGGAAGAAGCGGTAATCCGACACCCGGTGTACGGCGAGTCACACTTTATGCATGCGCACGTTTCAGTATTCGACCCTGTTTGCGTATGCCTATATACTCGTATCACTTGTTAGGTGCACTTGAACATAACTTAGGCAAACATGTGTATAGATGAGGGCTTACATAATGCATTACTGTTGTCTCATACATTGCTGTGTAGCTCATTTTGACAAAATATGTGATAAAATGTATGTTTCAGGAAAACAAGTCCACAGGGACGAGGTCCATTCTAAATGTCGATACCCTACCCAACTTTATCCTTCTATAGAACCACCACCAGAAAAAAGACTTTAAACCTTAAATGTTAACCCCAAAATGCTTATACAAATTTTGTAACTCAGTTATGTTACAGCTATAAATCGATATATCAGCATACACAATATCACTAGTTTGATAGCAAGTCGCTACATGAATAACGTGACAATACCGAAATTGGAACGCTATCCAAAATAAAACACCTTTAAACATGTGATACAGAATTTTCAGTTTACAATCTAAACTTACAATAACTGTCCTGAACAAAACTTAAGGTGCTGAATAATAGCTGTGACAATGTTCATAAGTCATTTTCTTTTATGTTGCTTATTATATGTATTTAAAAATGAAAAAAAAAATGAAATTGTGAAAAACTCCGGGAAACGACGTCGTGCGACAACCTTAAAGACACCATATAGTTTAAATAGAGGTTACACAATGAGTGGTTGTTGAATATTGAATTTGTTCCACACGAGTGAGTTATTTTTTAAAAGTTACAAAAGACACGAGTTTTAGCGAATGTCTTTTGTAACTTAAAATAAATAACTTATGAGTGTTGAATAAATTCAATATTCAACAACCACGAATAGTGTGACCTGTTTCTACCAAAATCGTATTCGTTTATTGGATATACTGCGTGGATAC
Source organism: Argopecten irradians (assembly GCF_041381155.1). Classification (NCBI taxonomy): domain Eukaryota; kingdom Metazoa; phylum Mollusca; class Bivalvia; order Pectinida; family Pectinidae; genus Argopecten; species Argopecten irradians. The sequence goes on along the minus strand of NC_091142.1, from coordinate 10,310,794 downwards.
GGTAACGTGTATTCACCAAATATGCAAATAAGGTGTAGTAATATTTTCATCAACAAAAAGACACTTATTGGTATTCAAAAGTCATCATATGGTAAAGAATCCATCGATATCAAATTCTTCTAATTGGGAACATCTTTAGGGTGAAATAATACTCATTTAACGTCTTGTTGAGTTCGAATCCTAGTTGCTTCCAGAAAATAAAACTCAACGTCGGATTTCATGTATAAATATAAAAGCATTCGCACGACACGGCATCGTCTATTTCCCGCCAAATAATCATCAAGCCATTACCATCAAGACTAAGTTTGTTTCATACATGTTAAATCTGCGAAACTCATCAGTGAAATTCTTGTCCGTCAAGATGTATTATTAGTACATTAGGTCAATTTAACATGTATGAAAACTTCACGTATTTTGACACAACGACCACGACACAAACGTTTTCCAACACCAGTTTGGACGTAAAGCAGCGATCACAACATAGTATGATGTCATTCGATTATTGATGACGTTGACAAATGATGACATGACACCAAGAAAAAGAAGTTCGGTCAAAGTTCACCGTGTCAGCCAATCAGAATGCTGAATCCACGTGTGGTATAAACAAATTGTTAATCAATAGCTGCACTGTTTACTTGATACCGTGAGAGCTGAATAACACCGCCTATCGTGGTAGAAAACAAGAAAAATAATTTCTGAATGGAATATTTGACAGATATGGCACCTGAATAAACTAAAAAATGTTCGAACTTTCTTTATATGAATTCAAACATTTTTTATCATGTCTGGGCATTTATTAATCAAACTATATTTAGGGGGGCGGGGGTGTTCCATTCTGGGTTCTCTGATGAAACACAGTGCTGGGCTAGGCATGCTTCAAAGCACTCTATCTATAAATATACTAAATAAAATATTATGCATTGTTGACAAATAAACAGATCATGAAATTAAACCTCAAGACAACTATTTATGCAATATCAAGAGAAATTCAAGCACATGCGAGAAATTTTTTATAATTATCTTCAAAAAGTGTTCCAAATTGGGAAGAGTAGTGTCACGTTATGTGCCATAAAGGGGCGAAGAGGACCAGTTGTATCACAAAGCTTGGTTTAAAATTATTTGCCTCCATTACTCTGATAAATGGCAGCATTTCATGAGAACTAAACAATAAAAGGAAATTATCCGAAATATTCTGTTTGATGTTTTTGTTATAATCGTTTTAATATGCATTACGGTGAGTGATACAGGTTCACTGATACGCTTAACGTATTTTTTTACGAATTAATTGCAGTTTTGCTAAGTTCCCTTACTTGCTACCTTCAGTTTTCTTTTATTTTAATTATAAACCAACTTTGGTACTAAAGACTAAGTAAATGCTATTCACTGGCAATTAAAAAAATGAAAAATTAAAGTTTAAAAGTTAGCTCAAGAGTTCTCAAGAAATATAGATATATTTGTTAGCCGCAAACATACTATTATTTATTCTATATTTTTATTGTGTTAATTTTTGTGTTAATACAAAAAATTTTTAACATTGCTATTTAAGTCATGAAAACGTACGTGAACACACACTAAAAGAAAAAAATCACAAAATTATTTTAGTTTAACGAAATAGTTTGAAACATTTAAATAAGTAAAGGTTATATTGCACATTGTTATTGTTGTTCTTTTTGCACTTTCGGGACGTATACCCTATCAGCCCTACCGAATCCGTGTGTGTGAAAATAAAATAACATATTATAAAAAAAATCCCACACATATGCATCTATGGCGTAAAGTTATTCCCCTAACCTCAAATCTGAAGTAGAAATATTATCATATTTCAGAAAACCTTGCGTTGGGTAAACCAACAAACCAAAGCTCTACCTTTACAACATACGATAGTTCTAAAGCTGTGGACGGTTGTGCTAGACAACAGCACGTTTCCAACTGTTGCATGCACACAGAGTATAAGACAAGACATACGGAAGTTTGGTGGCAGGTAGATCTGCAGCAACAGTCCGCCATAGAATCTGTAACGATCAGATTACAGAGGTAGGTATTTAAATATTGATATGATTGGATTTATCTCATTACTTTGTGTGTTTCACAATGAACTTCAATTTCTATTATCTAAAACAATCTATCAAATGATGAAACGAAGAACGATTCTTTTAAGAATATAAAGAATTATTTTAAATGATATCATGATGAAATCTTACTTTTGTGCTTAGCATGTGATTTTTAACATAGTTTTTTTTTCGGATATATAACAAATTCTTTCAACCGACTCCAATGAGCAAACGTTTCATCTTCCACCATGTCTCACAAAACGCCTATATGAGTTGCGCATTTTGGAAACTGAAATAAATCCTTGTACGTTTCGGAGAGGTCGTTTGATCATGACCTGGCTGAGTGACCGTCAGATTTTACGATGTGTGATCACTTTAAAATTTGAAAATGATTGATTTATGTTTCACAATGGTAAACTCATTTAACCATAAACCATACCAGTCGGTTATCGTTTATGGCGGAAAAATTTACAATGCATATACACCGATATTGACAAAAAACGTCAAATCACGGTATGATTATAGAAGTTAAAGTTAAGGAAAAATCCCCCAAACGCGTGACTGTAATCATTCTTACGGCGACTGCCATTGGTCAGAGCTGTTATAGTGGTTATCATGGTCGACAACACATCCACTTGTTGTCAAACATTCAAATTGAACACTCCAAACATCGCTTTTACTGCATCACTTTGCGATTTCCACGTTAATTACATTGCATATACAGATGGCCTAGCACATTTTTGAATTTTTTAACAACATACTTCTTGTTTTTTTATTATAACCGGAAGCGATGGTGATTGGCTTCCGGTTTACTCAACTAAATTATGTGTAGCCATTACAAATGTGTGATACAGAAGGGTTCGTCGGCCACTATTTTCATTGTGTTGACGATTGAAAACTTTCTCATTTCATTAAATGGGATGTAATATGGGGGCAGTGGAGTACATCAGATGAATAAGTATATGTACGTTTTCCAAGTCTATTCCAAATCTGTCCATCGCTATTTCACGTTTTTTTAATCCGGTATCTGAAACTGCTGAATATCATGTGACCATAATTGAATCGCTGCCCAGCATGGTCGTCAGCCACAAACCTCCAAACCACGAAACAATGAACCCACGAACATTTAATGTTATACAGTAAGTTTGTATAAATTGTATTTGTAATAAACATTTTGTAGATGACACTGACCTTCAGCGACAGCGACTGGCGGGATTTGAGTTATACTTATCAAACGCGTCGGACTGGACATCAGGAATGCGATGTTACAAGGACAATACTCTCACCGAAAGTTCCATGGCGTTGTTTCTTAGTATATCATGTCAAAATGTCGCCAGGTATGTGACCATTTACAATGACCGCCGGATAAAAACCTACCCGTGGTACTCAGATGATGCTGTTTTGGAACTGTGTGAGGTATACGTTTATGGTAAGTAAATGCATATCCTATTATATTATTGAAGTTGAATTATCATTTGCAGTTGTCATTTGAATAAAAACCTTTTTATTTGTCACCTTAGAAAATGTATATGCGCTTTTTTTGCTCAAGAAATATAAAAGCATACACAAATGGCAGTTTCTTCAGCTTTGCAGCATATAGAGGCAGAATGGCCGCTTGCCCGTGCATTGTAATCAAACTTTCTTTCGATTGTGATTTACTTTCGCGAATATTATGCTCAATGTAAATTTGTGGAAGGCTTAAACATAAAACCTTGCATTTTGTGATACAAGTATGAAATCTTATTGTTATGCAAGCTGTTGTCAGCCATCTTGTGTTTTAAAATGGCCGCTGCATCAATACTTAATATCTTAAAAATGAATTAATGTAAAATCATATTTTTGTGTCTAAACCTTTATTTTCAAGGTTATTGAATACAAATATGTAAACAATATATTAATAATTTTAATAATTGGTAAAACAATTAGCTATTTTTCTTGTTTAATTTTCAAAATGGCCGCCGTAAAAAAGTTTGAAGTGTAATATTTCTAACATCTTGAATTATTCATAAATATGTTAAAAGAATAGTTTTGCCTTTTCCGATTTCAAACGTATACGCCACTTTTATATGCAAATGTTTAAAACCTATTGTAAAGAAATCGACACATAGCACTTATGATAATAATCCTGTTGTTGTTTTGTTTTATTTTAGGCTGTACAATAGGAAAGTACGGGAATGGAAACTGTAATAATGACTGTTTGAACTGTCTGGGTGACAAATGTCATCCAACATCCGGTGTATGTGGTACGTAGTTCTTCAGTTATCTATACATCTAAATGTCAGCTAGATATATTATATTTATATTCATATACATATAAATATTATAGATATTGAGAAATTGCGAATTCCAAATTCTAATCGACAGAATCAATAGATACCGCATCACTGGTTATTTTTGCGAGGTGTTTTTTTCGCTTTTCGCAAACATTGCTATTGACCGCGAAAATTTCCTTCACTAAATATCAAGAATTCACTGAAATATATATATCCTAGAGGTATCGTTTTCCGCGCACCTAAAAAGTCAGGATTACAAAAATACAAATAATAAAAGAAAGACAAACTAGTCATAATCCACATACATTTATCCAATGCTGATGATAAAGGTTATTTTTAAACTCTTTCCTTGTCCTATATCCATACCTACATTTTGTAGGTAACGACAAAAAACGATACATAAAAAATACCTTCCGGCTGCCGACGTCATCATTTTTCGCGCACCTCACAAAACAACATTTTAAAGATGATTCACAAATAAGTTATGTCATATAAAGATATTATTTTATTCTGTTGGTGTCAACCATGAAAAATATATTTATTGTGGTACAAGGTAGAAAGGAAAATTTCCGGGGATGTGTACTTGTAAAATGCATTAATATCCGTTTTTACCGTTTTCCTACATTTTTTTGAATAAAATTGCAAAATTTTAAAATAGTTTGTAAATTCTCCTTTTATTTTGAATGTAAGACACTTCGTGGCTTGGAAAAAAGGAAAAATAATACTATGTTGAAAAATATTAATTTTGAGTTGTTCTAATGGTATTTACAAATGACAAAAATAATTCAATTAAAAATAAGAAATATCGTACTTTGTAGTATCCATTAAAAAATGTTGTAATCGATAGAATCGTCCATTTAACAATAAGGTGACAAAAAAGTTCATGGCGATGATATATTCTGCAGTTATAAAGTTGTCGAAAACGTATTACAAACTATTTAGGAATAAAAAAAAGTAACTCCGCCAAAATAACATTACAAAATTTTTATCTACAAAATAAACACTGTGTTTGCGGGCTAAATACTGGCTAGTAGATAGTGGCTCGTCATCATTTTGCAATGAGAAGGAAATAAACAGCTTTCCACTATCCATATATAGCCGGGTAAGTGACGTCATCACTTTCTGAGAAAAGTGCGCGATTATTGATGTGCGCGAAAATAGAGTCCCGTACGATACACTTAGAGCCAAATAGAAAACTTTAAACCCATTTAAATTGATTTTTGTTTTCATTTCTAGTTAAAGGGATATAATATAGAAAAAATCAACGGTACTGATAGAAAACCTACTCTATGAACTAAAATTTGCTTCCACTGTAAGTAGTATGTAATGGGGTTTCCATGGTACTAGCGTCACTACTTGACTGTAATAAACCATTGAAATTCCAGATTTTTAAGGGACTCTTTTTCTATGAATTGGCCGTTGCTTCAGTCAATCAGAAGCGACGTTACAAACGGCGACTGAGTATTTATTTAAATTATGAGGTAAATTTCTAAGCCAATAAAAATGACGGTTACAAACAGGAGTGGGTGATTACTACACGTGCCTTACTGTGATTTCAGATGCTTGTGGCATCGGATATTATAAGAACGGTACTAACTGTATTCCATGTCCGCTTGGCTGTGTTGGAAATTATTGTGACAGAAACTCAGGATACTGTTTAGGTAAGCTGCATGGAGTTCCTATATCTGTGTAAAAACTGAAATGTCATTAACCATGAATATATTTATCTCATTTAAAATGACATAAATAATGATACTTCATTTCTCAAATGCATTGAAACAGTTTTAGTAGGAAAAGGCCATATGAAAGGGGGGGGGGGTGTACAAGTGCCGAATGTTAGATACTAGGCTAAATATTCTCGTGCTCCTTTATTGATGTCGTGACTTTAGGGTTGGAGTTTGTTGCAATATTTTCAGATTGTAGGGATGGATACTATGGACCTTTGTGTTCACCATGTTCGACAGGCTGTAACGGAGACACGTGTAACAAAACATCGGGAGTTTGTTTTCGTAAGTGATATGCTCGTGAAGAATATTCTTCTATAAAATCGCCAATACTGATTTCATAAGAAAACGCTTTTGAATATATTTATCGTTAAAAAATAGAAACAGTTGTAAATTGATTATGTATACCTTTTGTTTTTAACCTTGATTTTCTTGATTTTAAAATCGTTGTCATCAATTTGTAAATTTCAGGAGAATTATTTACATTTATAATCTATAATGTAATTGATCAAGTTTCTCATTTGCATGCCTGGGTTTCTATGAAGAAGAAAGCCTTGTTCTTCCGTACCACATTGATCTATCACCATTGATATTTTTCGGATATCACAGAAAAACGAATCGAAGTTTAGAATAGTTTATATACCGTAGTATATACAATCGGATTTATAATTTCCGAGATAATTTTTTTTTGGAATAGTGAATGTAACGCTCGTTGAACATAATTAATGTTGAACAGAATTAATGTTGAACTGAATTGATGTTGAACTGAATTCTGAATGTGACCCTGGACGTTATGGAGACAAATGTGAACAGACGTGTACTCCTTACTGTAGAGACGACCTTTGTATCCAGTCCAATGGCGTTTGTATAGGTACGTGTTATACTTACAGTAAAACCTTCCTTAGCGACCACCTCTGTATGACGTCCGCCTCCTTAATAGGACCACTTTTCTAATGGCCAATTTCAACACAATGGAACCTGTGTATAAAGGTCATTAGGTTATAAAGAACGTGTTTTCCTTGTCCCTTGGGTGGGAGATTTACGTGTCATTTTTCGTTTTCTTTGAACAAATTTTATTGACAAAATGTTAGTCAAGAAGATTTGAATAACAGGTAAATCCTATATAGATTCTTTTCCTTGGATTCATGTGTCGACATGTCACAAACTACATACTATTTTCACAAAGAGTAAATAGGTTATATACATAATGAAACATTATCGGAGCCGCATTATTAACAAGTTCATAACTCATATTAATTGCTATTCATATACATGTATGTATACATATGTACTACTTCTGCATTCCATATTTACTGAGAGATGTTGTAATATACTATCCATCTGATATCAAATTTATGTTATGTTTTCTGCCACATGAAACATTATTATTTCTCGCTCTTTATCTGACAAGCACACATTTGAACGATTATCAAGTAGAAAACATTGTTCTTCAATACTTAAATTTGAAAACTGCAATAAGATGTTACCTTTATCACATTCATAACGGCATCATAATAGAATGTATCAAAATTTAGCTACTTGTTTTACTATAAAGTTTATATTATTTTACACATGACATCGATTTTAATATTTATTGATCTCTATGATAATCCATACATAGTGATGACAGGTATGTTTAAGAGACGTTCAAAATGAAAGGAACTGATCAGATCATCTATTTATAAACAAGTATTATTTCGTCATGTACACTTTGCTATATTTATTTTTAACCATCATTAGGATGCAAACCAGGGTATTACGGCGACATGTGTGACTATCAGTGTCCAGCTAATTGTAGAGACTTTGCTTGCCTACAAGCTAATGGCAAGTGTGACGGTATGTGGCTTTCACAATCATTCTCTATTTGCGTATTACAGAGTTATCTACCCATGTCGGTAGCGACTACTTACGTCATGTTTTTTTTCTGGAGCGTAACGTCGTTCTTTTCAGACAAAAAAAAAACAACAAATTTTTGCGAGTGTGTCCTAGGGTTCATTTCCGTACCAAAATGTGAAATATGGAGACCACAATGCACCGTGGGAGAGTAATGACGTCACAATAAAAAAAATATCCGGAAGGAAGATAACTCTGTAGTATGACGGAATAAGTTACGTTATATACATATTTCGTTTCTTATAAATTTTGTAATGACCGCACTGTTAAAATGTCAGGTATTCTGTTATTACTTTAAGGTTTCAGACCCCGTTTAAACTAGTGATTTTTATATGCCTTTATATCACTTCTTAGGTGTATTTGAACATAAAGTACCTCTTCATCCGTCTGTACCTTAGATATTAATGTTGACTCGTAGATTTTTGTGTTGTATGGAAATTTTGACAAAATATGCAAAACATTATAAACTTTTTTTTTGCAAGTTCACAGGGTTCAGCACACTTTTATGTCACCAAATATCTATGCGATTATGTTGACTAGTGTTTATAGCATATAGTAGGAGCGCTGGTTTGACAGGATTCAACTTCACATAGGCATATACATCGAGTCGGGAAAATCGCATACAAACAATCACTTATTTAAACAGGTCGTAAACCTTAACTGGTCAGTAACGCCTGACAGCATTTTAGAAAGGATAATGAATGCATAAATGAAAAAAATGGAATAGTTTCATGTTAGTGTTAGTGTAAAACTTTTCATGTTAACATCAATATTACCTCAAAATAGTTTCAAAATTATTTTCTTTCAATAAAAGGAGGACTCTTCCCAGATTCCGTCGCCATTTATAGCGTAATACCACTAAAACAGCACATCTGTATTGATATTAAATCCCTGTTCATTGTTACAGAATGTATACCAGGATATTACGGAGAGCGATTGACCAAGCCTGTCCGCAGAACTGCAGAGACAGTCTTTGTGATAGAGCAGATGGTCGCTGTTCAGGTACTTATTCCGAATTTGCATATTACAGAGTTATCTGCACTTGCGGATAGGTATTGATTGTGACGTCATGTGTTTGCGAGCGTAACGTCATACTTTTAGAAGAAAACGACGTGTATTGCGCTCACAAAACAATGACGTAACAATCGATACCTACCTGCAAGGGAGCTACCTCAATAATATGCAAAGACGGAATAAATGTAACCTCATCGAATGCTGTATTGTAAACAAAATATCTGTAAAATTTCGCGATTTCCGTTTCAACACAAGTTCGTGAAGATTAACATTCATGGATTTAAAGACTTAATATTTTATACAGACTTATTGTGGCGGTAGTTTTATTTTAGCGCTTTTTGCACTGTCTGAAGTGCTAATTGATGTACAGTGTTCAACTTTGTAAAAGGCTAATTCCGTAATTGAACCATTAAATTGTGCAAATTTATATCCCCGCCAATCAATCATATTTTAAAATTTCGTGTTTGCACTAAAATTTGACTAAGCTAAAAAATGTACATATACAGTCATTTCTATCAATATAAATATAGATCTTAATTCACATAGATTAACTCTCTCACGCTAAATGCGATGTTCAGAAAAGAAAAATATTTTTTGTTGCATTCAGGTTGTCAGATTAACTTTTATGGATTCAACTGTACAAAGAATTGTCCAAACAACTGCAAGGATAGACCGTGCATGCAGGATACCGGCGGGTGTTCAGGTAATCAATATATCATCAGGGGAAATTTAGCTTAATTCTGATTATCTGTAACTTGGTTTAACCATGTAAACACTAAAATCACAGGAAAGAAATTCAAACTTTTACAGATTTCCTTATTTTATTCTTGTTAAAATTACTTTTATCGTTCCTGATAATTGCATGACGTTAAGGTCATAGTGCTCAGACGTCATGACAACATGTGGAAACTTCTCTTAAACCTCTCTTAAACGTTGCATTACATCGACGAACATAAAGATGGGTAGGTAAATTATTGGAATGCAAGATAATACATAGTATTATATGAATGTTAAAGGAGAGCCGTCCTTTGTATTTGCAGAATGCATTTCCGGTTTCTATGGAAACGAATGTTTGGGTATTTGTGGCCATTGTCAAGACGCAAGCTGTGACAAGGACACTGGAAATTGTTTGACGCCATGCACAGGGGGGCTCACAGGAGATAAGTGTGATATTAGAGGTATTTAATATAAAAATGATAAACATACCATTACGAGAATACGTTTTACATGATATGGATTTTAAGATCTATAAAAAATTATCTGAAGGGAGGGGTTCGCAGTGGGCGAGGGATTAAGATTTCTCTACATTTTTCCACAAACCCTCCACTTCTGGATCGGTCGTGAGATTAGGGAAGTTACCAGCTACTGACCATTGATCGATGGCTTTCCTCCGGGTACTCCTCCATTCCTCTGAACCTCGAACTCCCATTAAATGACCCTCAATATTAATAAAAATGTTAAACTTAATTATCAAACCAAACAAAAAAAAGAGCTTTAATATGTCAACCGAATTTAGTCGTTAGCAACTATGTCTCAAAAACATATATTTAGAAATAGAAAAATAACTTTCTATATGTATTGATGAAGTGTTTGTGAAATTGTGATTTTCTAGTTATTTTTATAGTAATAAATTAAGTATAAGTTATCAATAATTCAATCAATGGATCTTTAACCAAAGATAGGTGACCTACTTAATAAGACAACTTCCTTTAATTCCAAAATTGTAAATTTCTACACAATGTTGTCACGTGTATAACAAGTATTGAGCATTCAAGCATTTGTTTTTCTTGGTGCCTTAGTTGGTCTTAAAAGGCTATAATATATTTGTTACTTTAAAAACCATTTTCATGGCCCCTTGGATGATCTTTTACAATAGCCTACCTGCATATAGATGATGGTCTTTATAGCTTATAAAGACCATTTTTCTTGGTCTCTTGAATGGTCTTTATAGACAGGTTTGATTGTAAGATAATGTAATTCATCAAAAATAACATATATTTCAGTTGTGTATGCACCACGTGAGGACGATGATAGTCTGAATATCCCTGCTATCGGGATCGGGGTCGGATCAGGTGTTGTCATACTGGCTCTGGTCATCGCCTTGATTGTCCAAGCAAGAAGACACCAACTACGGAATCAGCAAGACACTACAAAGCCTACAAAAGACATCCATCTGTCGGATATTGGACAGGGCCCGAAACAGGATACAGGTTGTTGATAAATGTGTCTTTAAAATACAAAATAACTTTCTCTAAATAACTCTCTTATAACATTGTTTTTCATTGGCTTAAATTATTGAACGTTTATAACCCTTGTTTTAATTGGTTATATAACTCCCGAGAGACAATTATCATGTTTGATATGTAAGCGTAAAACAAAAGGGATGATTTGTGTTTGAACAGTCATTTTGTTGTTTTTCGTAATTCTGGAATAGATACGTAGTTTCAGCAATACCGTTAATTGGGATATTTTTTGCCGTAAGTAAATTTCGCGTTTTTGTATCAAAAAAAATATCATCCCCGCGACAATCACCGGCTATATGGCTTATGTTTATGATACTCGGTATTTTAGATGGTACCTATGAAGCTATCGACGCCATAAGGAGTGAACCGTCTAGAGTCGGTACGTCTATAGAAGTGAACAACTACGAGTGCCTTCGCTCTGCACAAAGAGAGGCTCCACATCTGTATGACACAGCCTGATTCGAAAGAGAACCTTTGTTACAATTTGGATGTTTTAAAATTACATGTTTGTGCGCAATCAAATATTAGAGGAAAAACGTCGCTAAAATATTGACGTTTACAGTAAAGGCCCACTACCTGTCCGAAACGTCTTTTTATTTTTTTTTATAATGGGGATGTAAAACGAAATTAGTAATTTTGTGGAGTAGCAAATGTTATTAGCTTACCGTTAATACCACATTTACCATCACCTTGTGAACAACTAAATTAAATTAAATGTTAATTTTTATAACGTGGGTCGTCTTATGTTTCCCGCCGTCGACCTAATTACCGCACATTAGTTAACTATCACTACGCCAGACGGCAAAACTTCACTGTTAACTTAGATTACACAAAGAATCCAGCATTTGTTTGTGACGTAACCTCATCTTGCCATTTATATATATTTTCTTATGTAATTATTGTTTTTAAGAAACTTAAAATTTTTGTTTCGTAAAGGTCTATAATATTTTCATGGCCCAATCATCTTTAAAGTGAATGATACTGAATAACTGAATGATTTGATTTACATCAAATTTTAATTTGGTAGAGCTTTATTGTAATTAAGTTAAAGGTTTTTGTTGGCGAATTAAGACCGGATTAACTGGAGAAGAAGTACTGTAGGTCAAAGGCTTAGTTATACCCGAGTAACGCCCATATTGAAGTCATAGCAACCAGGTATTGATAGATTTGATCATAAAATCATTGTAATTGCCATCCCTCAAAACTAAGGACCATGCTCACTAAAGAGTTACTTCCCTTTGTATCACTCTGTCTGTACCGACATTTCACTCCGTGTAAAACGAAGTCAGTAATTCCGGTAGATCAGAATGTACTCGCATAAACAAGCACATGTATTGGACTGAAAACATAGAGTACAGCATCTGCGCAGGCGCACTACATGGTGTAATAACTTATCAAACTGCTAATAGCTATATACAGAAACAAAACGCATATTGTTACAAAACTGATGGAGTGAGACGAAATGAAGTCATTCTTATAGATGAGAATGGCAGTACCGGAGACTTGTTATACAGATGTACATGTGTATTCAATGTCGTTAATATGAAAGCTAAATAACAAAAAGAATATATTTTTGAAACTGTAATGAAACGACTTTGTAAATTAATTTTCATTTCTTTTTATTATCATTTGTATTTTAATTGTAGTAATTGTAAGTCAATGTAAACATCTATGTACACATTAGATAAATGAGCATTAAAGATTTTTAAAAAAAAGAAAGTCCCTCTACAGTCTTGTGCATTTTATTATATAATAAATATTGTAAACAGTGTATTTTTAGTTATTTGTTTTTCTGTTTTTCTGTCACCTGCGCAATCACGTGGGTTTATTCCGGTTATTCAGTTTCCTTACACTTAGAACCCCTCACGTGCTTTCACCCGCGCGACCAAATATGATTTGAATAAGTTGAATAACTGGTAAACTTATATTATCGCAAAAAAATGTTTTTCAATAAAGATAGCAGTGATGTTAACGGTAACCACTGTCAAGATAAGATTAAATAAGGTCGAAACTTTGGTCATTATAGTATAATATTTATTTTTCAAGTACTGGGGCAGTTGCTAGGTACCGACCTAAGATTGGTGATATTCTCTGGGTACCCTACCTATCCTCCAACTCCTACACATAGTACTTCCATTAATAACACTGTAAGTTAATGGGACATTAAACATTATTTTGTGCGTTCTTAAGTACGAACAAAAAGACAGATTGATTGATATATACCCACTCTTCAACTATTCTCTGCTTGATTTTTACATGTACACCGTACCTATATTTTCGAGTTCATGGCTTGATGTTACTACATCAGTTTGTTATTATCCATCGTAAGGTACACAAAACGTCTATCCATCGTAAGGTTCACAAAGGGGTTTTGGGGATATGTACGGTATGAAACATTATTTTCAAGCTATGTTCAATGATTGGTAGAAAAATATGCAAATGAAAATGGTAAAGAAATTCGCGGTAACTTTAATTGTATATTTGCATATATTGATTTCAAAGTGTCATTTGTTCACACGAAGATTCCTGAAGATTTAAAAGCTTTGTTTTACTACATTTTAGCTATAATATGATAGTTAATTAATGAAGCTTTTGATCATGATATTCATTATAAATACGGTTTTCATATTGCATTGCCTTTTAAAATCTGGTCAACATTGGTAAGTTGGTCCTTTTTTACTTATTGACAAATAAATTCAAGATGGATAAAACCCCTCTCTTACATCAGTTGTTACCACACATAGCCTGCCCGTTTCATGCCATATAATCCTGATTCATCATGAAAGGGTATTACATGTTGACTCAACTGTGGTAGCAAATATTGTTTCCTTTATCAGAGGTTGGAAGTGTGCAGTAATGTGATTTTCCCCATGAAGAAAGATGTAGGTTGTGTAGTATGGTTGTCTTGTCAACTTATTAGACAAAATACGAATACCCGTCATTTGAAAATAACATCAGAATGCCTCAATTATTTGCTCGGAAAAGGGAAATTGTAATTGCTAAAATCCTTCATATTTCCAGAAGAATATATATATTAGTCAGTACGTACAATTTGGACCTTAAGTTCTAGACACTAGACCGTAAACAAACGGCTGCAGGAAAACCATGTTCTAGGTTGGTTTTAAACATTCTGGAGGCAAGTCTTATGAAGGTATTTGGTAGGAGGCGCGTACATCGGAATTAGGGTGTTTTAATAATTCCCATACTCGTTTCATGTCTCCTATTTCCTGGTTTCATGAAAATTGTAAAAAAAAATGTTATATATTGAATTCAAGTAATCTTTGTCCTCTTTTAACTATGATAAATCTAGAGAAAACCATAATAAACTTGTACATTAAAAATGCATACATAGAAAGTTAGAATATAAATTGAAACGTGAATGTATAGCACAGTAAGGTGAAATGTTACATGAGAAAACATAACCCGAAGGATTTTTACAAAAAAAAACAAAAATGTTAAAAGTAACCTGTACGAACAGGCTTTTTTCTAATACTCCAATGAAATATCTTCCACTGCACCTTAATGAAATGGTAACTGACTTTTTACACGATCATGATACATGTAACAATATTTCAAATTCAGTTTTTAATTAACTGGATGCCGATATTACTGGTAATGAAATACTTAAAGCTTATAATAATTTAAGCACATCTAAAGCATGTGGCGAAGATCTAATAATTAATGAGGTGTCATTTTGCCTTGCCTGGTTGTATTGTTAAATAACGTTTTTAAGTCTGGTAACTATTTCTCGGTTAATAGGTAACATTGTTCCGGTTTTTAGAAAGGGAAATGAGGATTATACTAATAATTATAGCGGCATAATGATGTTTTGATAAGTTGTTTTTGGGAAACTTTTCATCTCAATTTTTAATAATAGCATAGATGATTTTGATTATGAATATTATAAAATAGGTGGCTTTAAGAAAGACAATCATAGTGTCAATAGTTGATGCTATATTTGTCTTGCAGTCTTTAATAAGCAAAAATTAAAAAGAAAAGAATTATATTGCTGTTTCATTGATTATGGTAAAGCATTTTATTTTGTAATTAAAAAATTAATTAAAAACCAGAATTTGTGGTTTAGAAGGGAAAATACTACGTATAATACGCTCACTATACAATGATGGTAAATGTTGTATTAAGTATACATGTAACAATGAAATGTCTATTTTTAGTGTAAGAACGGTTTATTCCAAGGCGAAATGTTGTCACCTTTAATGTTTTCAATGTACGTTAATGATTGTGAGATGAGATTTTTAACAGATGACTGTCTTCAATTGAGTTGTAAACACTTAATCCAATACTGCATATGTAAGAAAAACTTTTTTAACATTGAACCTAACTTCATATATTTGATACTTATTTTGCTTGTATTTTAAATTACAGTAGTGAAGTGTGGGGGTTTCACAAAGCCCCAAGTATAAAAAAATTGCACTTGAGTTTTGCAACCGATTATTAGGAGTTCAGAAAAGTACAGCAAACTGTATGACATATCAAGAGTTAGGAATATTACCGATGGCTATTGTAAGAAAATTGAGAATTTTTAAATATTGGATTAAATTAAAGACTTCAAATAAGTGTATTTTAAATGCTACTTATCAAGAAATGCTTGAGAAGGGAAGCGATTGGTCGGATATTATCAGAGATGAGTTATATAGAATGGGTATAGGTTATATTTGTCATAGTGATAAAAACTCGACAAAGATATTGATATTATAAAATGTAGAATATATGATCTATTCCAAAAAGACTGCAGTGAACAGATAGAGTCATATCTTCTATGTGTTCCTTATAAAACATATTAACGAAGGTTGTGGTCTACAAAAACATGAAACAAAATCTATATGGACTCAAAATTTGAAAGAAATATTGAAAATCCGTATGTCATCACATAAGTTAGATATCGAGAGAGGTCGTTATAACAATACAGATAGATGGCGTTGAATTTGTGCATCATGCAATAGCGGGGATATCGAGGATGAATATCATTTTATTATTAAATGGGAAAGTTTTAAAGATATAAGAGAGCTATTATTTTCAAAGCCCCAGTATGTTTAAATTTGAGCAATAAATGAAAACAGATAATACAGAAGATTTGTCAAAATTAGCAAAATTAATCAGATTGAGCAACAAAGAGAGAGAGAGAGAGAGAGAGAGAAGAGGAGAGAGAGAAAGATAGGGAGAGTTTAACATAAAATAGTGTCATATCGTATTAAAATTAATGTGCATGTACTATCAAGGCCATGATTGCATTAGATATGAAGGTCCTAGTTGAATGATTAAAGTAATGTGAGACAATTATATAATGTAATGTTTTTTTTATATGTGAAAACACCAGTATTGTAATTCAAGAAACGTAAATGAAATATTATGAGAGCAAGGCCATGAATATTTATATTCACGCTATGTACGTCGGACGTTTTTTTTTTTTTTCTAAATTGAAATAAATGCTAAATAAACTTGTATTTTCGCTTCACTTTTAGGGGTAATATTATGGTGTTTAAAATTGATTGATTTTGGTTTTATATCTTTGATTTATCTTCAGTAAATTCGTGAACCCATTGTTTTCGTGACCTCTTGAACTCTGATTGTGGTATTAGTATGCCAGAGCCTAACTGAAAATGTCAATATTGGAAAATATCATACATTGGGTTTAGTAGCAACATATAGACACTGTGCAGTGGGAATGTGAATATAATAATGTAAGGTCAGTAACGCGTGGATGTAATGTAAGAACATTATTGAATGTAAATCGAGTAACTTTCAGATGTACTATAGGATTATAAATAAATGTATTGTAAGTAAAGAATAGATATAATGTGAAAACAATAATAAAAAATAAAGTATTAATGTAAGTAATGTATAACTGTAATTTGAGAATGTTAAAACGTGGTGTGTGACATAGAAACATAATGTGACAATAACTTATTAATGTTATATGTTATTGATGGATAAAAAAATGTAAATGTGAAAGTTATGAATAAATGTGACGTATGTAATGTATCGTTACGAGGGTAATGTGAGATGTCTCTCTACACTACATCAGTGTACGCTGCGAGTGTATTGTTTTCCTGTCTGCACTGTATATATAAATGCACTGTACTGATAAACCAAATCGTTTAAGGTAATAAACAAATGAACTGAACCTTGCTATAGTGTAACAGTTGTCTATTTTTCTAGTAATACCTCTCTGACCAATTTTTGCAAAAGCATTGGATAGCACACCACGCCATGCTATGTTATAAACGCACGAATGATGAACGTTTTGTAATGGTACGGTGTATCTCTACCCGAGAAAAGAAGCCGGAACTTCCTCAACAGTGTGAATGTTCAATCAATGGAGATATTAGGGAGATGAAAGCCAGACACGAAGAAATGATTGAAATGCTCTAATTTTGATTCTTTCTAAATCCTCACCTTATAACATGTTTTGTTTCAGCTTAAAATATAGCATTATGATTCTATTCAAATCAACCTACTAATCAAAAGTTATATGCCAATGACCGAACATATAGCATTATGCGACATAAACGTTTACTCCTATGTTTATGATACCGCGGGATGTGAGTAGGAGAATATTTTTTCTTCAGATGACCTTAAGAATCTCTTGACCATCTCCGTACCACGTTTTATTCACAAGTCGTGATTTGACCATCGCCACCAATTGGAGGTGTGAACTTGGCCAAGCAGTGTGTGAGAGTAAAGCCTCCCCCGGGGATCACAAGTAATGGGCCGTACTGTTTTGATAACTGACCTACGAGAGTCTACCTACATGTACGTACCTGGCCGTGACAGCCCTACGTAAATGTACATTAGAAGCAACGTGATGGCGAGTACATTTAGGTCGCGTTTAAATCACCACTTACACTTTCCATATAAAAAGTGCTCGCTGTGTGAGTATTGAAATTCATAATGTTGTGCGCAATGTACACAGAGGATGTATTATTCTGAAAACAAGTGATTCATTATTTGATGAGGATATTGTTCAATATGAGGAGAAATATGGATGCGTTATTAAAACCAGACTGTGGCTACATTCGCTTTGATGGGAACAGCAGTGTTCCGTTCAACCACGGTGCTGTCATGTTTGGATGCAGTCTGCGGAGAAATTAAGAGTCATTTCAATACGAATTATATTGGTTCGTTTTGTCGGAATTGCTTTTAATCCGTTAAGAATAAGCAGATAACGGAAATAGTGTATCGAAAAAAACAAACAAACAAAAACAGGAGCAACACATACAGTGGCTTGTTGTGGGGAAAAACTAACATTTCATTCATTGCAACTGGATCAAAAAAATATACTTCATACAATAGTGTACTTGTAAGTAAATCTATAGTGTAAGTTATAAACAACAACAACAACATCAGGAACCATCGTATCAACATAGACTTTACTTGTTGTTCTCTGCTTCATAAAACAAAAGAAACCATGGAAAAGATTAAAAAGAAAACCCGACGAGCAGACGACAAAAACACCAAGCGTCGAGCTCGTTCAAGATTTATGAGTACCCCGACTCTAAGGATTGACTTTGTAGACGACTTGATTACGATGTCGTCAAGTGACAACGAGCATGAGGATAATGAGACATGCAGATATCTTCCCAACACCTACCTTCATCCAAAACTTTGTCGGCTAAACGCCGGCCTTCGTCGTAATTTGACCTTCCATCATGGACGATCCATATCTTATCCTGGCCAGTGGGACGGGAACACTAAAAAGGTTGGTAGAGAAATTCTATATCAATATTAACGCTAAGTATGCAGACATTAAAATCGTTACATGTATACAACCTGTTCTGGACAATGTATCCACGAAGCGTGACATCAAACAAGTTATTTACGTTTATGGAGTATGTGATGTTATTTAATACCAATCTGATTAACTCTATCCAAGGTTTTTTCTTTGTGTATATGATTCTTTTGAGTTCTTTTGTATGCGTTATAACATTTTATTTCTGTTTTTATTCGAGTTGAATTATCGAGGTGACATTTCTATTACTGAGAGTCTAAATATATCCAGAATGTCAAACCGTAATAAGATACACGAGGTACAGCATGTATATACATAGGTAAACACCCCCGGGATTTATAAACTTTCCTTTCATGATGTATTACAGCATGTAGATTTGTTAAAGCGACAACATTGAATGAATGATGCTTAAGCTACAATAGTAATGACGAATATAGTTTATTTCTAAATCGACTACGCAAAACTTTAACGTGACCGTCGACTGACTGAAACTGATCGCACTTAACGATAACATTGCGATTTATATGCTTTGGTATTAGGGCACGGGTCGTCACGAAAATCACAATCTAAATAGTTTGTTTTGATATGTTTTTACTCTGTACTTTTAAACTGAACACTACAAACAACGTAGAAAGAATTAAGTGCTTGTTTTCATTTTTACTCGTACAATTCAAACAGGGTCAGTCTAAAACGAAACCCTGCATTACACCGGCATCCAGATCAATATCTTGTGTTACATGTACGTCAGAATAAAATTAAAACTGTTAAGCAGGATGAAATATTTTGACCCTGAGTGCTTTTGCTAACTTAAAAGAAAGGGAAATCTAGAAGTTGAAACATAATATTTATTGTAAAATATCAATAAGTGTAAGAAAGTAGAATACATAAAAACTTCCAGATATATTCATATCAATCCCACCAACTGCAGAGGAAATAACCACATCACCCTTTCTGGCCAGGCGCTTTAATTTCATCCTTTATAATGATTTCCTCCAACAAGAATTCACATCTATGTTGTCCGAACAGAATCATATTCCATTTTCTGTTCCATATGTGACATCGATAATATTTAGAAGGCACACTGACAAAATAGCCTTCATTACAAATATACATAGTTTCAGTTTCATTATTTTCACATAATCGCTATTAGAATGGATTTGATGTTTTTGCAAATATCAGTGATTCGTAGTATTAAATGCAAGTTCCTATCTTTTAACTTAATTAGCTCTGACCCCTACTATTATAGCACACATATAGTTGATTACATAGTATGTATTTTCCACTAGGATGGAAGTTGTGCCTTTGAAAACCAGCCAATCTCCATAATTTGCTTTCCATTCTATACATACTGTTCGTGTCCAAGTGGTAACAACGACTAAATGTATACCGCTGACCCTCAAACTCTACGTCATGGGCTCGATTCCTTGATGAATGTAGTTTCACTGGTGGTAGGTCGATGCTTTGTTTTTCTGTGTATATCTACCGCTTTTATGACTTAATACACATTCACACAAGGAGAAAACTGAATTCCACCTTGAGAGTTTAAACAATGTCTGTTGACCTACCTATACAATTGAAGCACTTAGATATTTAATAAGCACATATTTTACTTGTTCTAAACGTTAAAAGACAAACCAAAATTTCCCATTATTGTTTCCTTCACCTCTATCTTTTATTCCGTTTTTGGATAACACATTTGTACTATGGTTTTGTTCAAACTATTTCAATTTGTATAATATATGTGGTATAACTGGGCGAAAATTTTAACATGTTATTTTCTCTTCAATAATCTATTGTAGACCATAAAGTTTGATGAATGAAGCTGTGAAAAGCATTCAAATAGACAGACAAGCATATTTGATGCCTTATAAACATTCGTTACAACAATGAGTTTAAGCAATGAAAAATTCATAATTTTAGGCCTTATGAATGTGGAAGTTATATCTACCGTATTTTTCATACTTACGAATCAAGAAGAGCGTTTAAAGTGTTATACACCACTGAAGCCTATCAATAATTTGAAAATTGCAATACTTACAATACATAGGTTTTAATTTTACAAGTACAAATGATAGCTGAAAATGATTTCTGGTAGTACTGCTAAAAATAATTATATATTTACATATATAGTGCAGTGAAAGGAGTACATACAGTCAGACCATGAAGCAAATTTGTGGTCTATAATTTCATTCACATTTTTACAGCGTTATTAGTAATTGTAAAGTGATTTCTGCGGGTATGTATCAATCTAAACACACATATTTAAAGCATACAATTTTTACATCGCATCAATGCTGTGTTGTCAATAAGGTTTATAAGGCATCATTTTTGCGTGTCTGTTCATTTTAATGATTATCACAGCTTAATTCATTAAACCGGGTTATTACAAATATATTTCTGAAGAAAAAATAGCATGTCACAATTTTCGCCTAATCATGGCACATATAACTTTAAGATGGAAACATGTTATATACATGTACCTGTAGAAATAACTTTACATGATTACTCATAATATTGTAAAAAAATGATGTAGACCACAACTTGGCTTCATGATCTTACCGTATGTACTCATTACATTACACTATATATCTTTATAAAATGATTTTTGGCAATGCTGACAAATATCGTTCAGCTCTTATTCGTACTTGTAAAATAAAACCAATGCAATGTAAGTATTGTAATTGTCAAAATGATGGTACCTTTTTGTGGTGAAAGACATATTAAAAGCTCTTCTTCATTTGTGAGTATGAAAAATACGGCACACATAATTTTAATAGTGGGTATTTTCTTTCACAACATCCGATAAACTCTCAGGTGTACTGTATAAAACAAATGGACCGTGAAAGTGATAAGTAACGCTTGGTTTGTGGCCTCGTTATAACACACACTCAGGTATCTTGATTGCGTCTATTGTATATGTTAGTGGAGAATCATTGTTGCGTTGGATTTTTACATTCAAACGAAGTTGTAAGAGCTATCTCCCCTTAATGTTATTTGTAACACATAGTTTTTACACAGAGTGTGTACAATTTCTCGAACACACAGCAGTTATACAATGACCATGTTAAAGGTCTTTATTGACATTTTCTACTTTTGTTATCCGAATCTTTTGTATATTGAATCTATATTGATGCAAACATGTTTCAAAACAATAACTGTTCCTATCTTTACGAATCTCAATACATGTAAATAATCACGCTAGCACTGACATTTTAAAACTAAATGAAGGCCATACTTATACAGAGTACAAATTCGGAAGTGCTGTGTTATTGTTTTTAAAAATACCTTTTCTATATTAAATGGACAATTCAATCTAAGAGAACATTAAAATTTGTACATATATCGGGAAAAACAGTTCTAATGGAAATTAGATCAGTCGGTTTTACTGCGATATGCTAGAAAAGCCCATGGTGGTGATATGTATGTGAAACTTTCAAACTCGCTCGCTGTCCGCCATTACACATTTGGCTCGGATATGGGTACAGAGTACATATACTGTACCTACTTAATCGTATTGATCAACGATTTGTAATTACAACGGTATCAATTAAAATACTTAACAATGACGTGGAATTTGTCAATATATTGTGTTAAATGTTTCATAAGAAATGTAGAACAATACATTTATGCCATATTTTGCTTCTTGGTTATGTAAAAGAATTAGCCTGAGTGAATTTTCCCTTTAATATCATGAAGATCACCAAACTTGCATACAGGTGATATTTTAAAATGAATTTTATAAACTGGACTATTATTGATGTACAAAGATGTTGGTGTGATTAGTTTACTTGTTGTTAGTATGATAGCAGTATATCTCTGTGAGATAGTTCTATTTCAAGGAGACGCAAATACAACAGGAACATACCGCAGTCTCCGCAGAATCATACTTCACACTCCCATATACAATAAAAAGTAAGTCAACTTCGCCTTGGCGTTATACTAGTAGTCTTTTTATTACATATTATATTTTTGATACCGACTAGAGATATTTTTCATACAACAAGTACTCCGAATTTACCGGTTACTCTACTCAATCGTACTATGAAATAATCACACATAGTCATTTGATAATGGTTTTAATTACAATGCATATACATGGTTAGCGCGTACGACGAATGTATGCGTATTTTTGGTGTCTGTGACATTATGTGTTGTGTCTTCTTGTGATAACTGGATCTATTGCCCACTTTAAAGTGTTATATCACAAAGGCGTACTACCAAATACACTCATAAGAATATCTTGTAACATATGGCTGACACTAAATATATTCCTAAGACTAGGCTAACAGAGCTTTGCTGCTTTTTTATGCACATTCAGTTGCTATATATCACATGTAGCGCTAGAGTGGGGTTATTTATAAAAATGACCTGTGTATGATGAAGACATGCGTGTTTTCTGTCATGTCAAGTATCACGAAATCACACAATAAATTGCTTCAATAGGACCTTTACATATTTCTTCACAATACTTTCGTAGGAATCCGCTGACGCAAATGTATTCTTTCATTGTGATTCGAAATAGTTTTCACACACTTCCAAAACCTTTTGGGAGTAGTTCAACCTTAATTTTTCTAATTGGTTTTCTTTTAGATATTGGCTATGATCAATTCGGCGATAATTGCACAAGGCAGGGGGGGGGGGGGGGGAGAAGAAAGCTCTAACGTTGGGATTTTAATCGTCATCATCAAATGTCAGTTTAATTATGATGTGTCTGTGACATAAATAGTGCGTAATACATATTTAAACTCGGTTATAAAAAGGTATTAATACTTACTTGACAAGTTGATGGCAATTTATTATTAAACTTTCGTGGTAATAATGTTTCATTGCGTAATTTTAAATTTTCAATGGTGATGGACAGCCTATTGCCGCCGTACTTGTCAAGCTTCTGTGCATACGCTGCACATTCTAAAGGAATAAATTCCATTTAAACATCTGGGTTATTATATCTCTTGTAGTATCACAATAATGTATTAAATAATCGTCAATTATGTACGCAATTGAAAATGTCGTAATCAAATATTAGATTTGAAAACCCCTTTATATGTGACCTTTTGTGTGTGAATTTCACTGTCGACAAAACGTGACACAATCCAAAAGTGATGTATGAACATAAGTAGACTATATACCACACCCGAATTACACAATCAGTTATGAGGTTGTGTTTCAGTTACAGTTTCTAAGTAATTTTTAACGTTACCGGAGAAAAACTACTTACGACTCGTTTAAAAGCTCTACTGGAAGATTCACGACCTTATATAGGATATAACGAGCACTTGGTGGAATGTAGGATATTTTGAGCCCTTGATTACTCGACTTACCCCACTACGTATGTGTAACCAAAAGGATATCTTATGTGAATATGCTTACTTCATGTAACTACAAGGAATTCCTCACTCTGGTGGAACTTTTCACAATAGAACCCACAAATCACAACGTAAAGGTAACTCATTTAAGTTCATTGTTTCTTTGGTATTGATAGCATTACTTACAAAATTTGGTGAGCTGTAAAACATACAGTGTAACTGGTTTTTTTTCGAAGTTTTGTTGGACAGTTGATCCGCGAAAAATTGAAATTTGGATTAATTTTATAATCCTTTTGTAGACTATTTAAACACATATATCAATAATAAAAGTTTTTAGACTGTAAAATATCAAAGGCTTCAGAAATCTATATTTTCTTTCATAAATATTCACGAATCTGTTATGATGATCTTCACAAATCAATTGCATCAGTTCTTCTTTATTTTACCGTGACAGACATTTACGCATCAATCACAGCACGTTTTGTGTATATATGATGCCATATCATCACCAATTCACGTAATGTTAGGTTTGGATGGTCGGAGATAATAGCTGTAATTTTTACGGGGGCCAAATAACGAGACACGAGCAGGATAATGAGAACTTGACATTTTCGTTGATTTTGACATTGACTGGTGACACCTAATGCATTAAGGTGTATTTCGTAAATGCTAAATAGTATTGTTTCTATCGGTCATTGGTTATAAGTCCCCTTCTCGACCAAAGCCTTGATAGTATTTTGAAGAAAAAAATATCTCGCTACTATGGCAGCAATGTTCTAACAGTTAAAGTTTGAAAACGTACTTTCTGAATTGAGATAAGTTTTTGTGGCTATTTTTGCGTACAATAAATCAATGGTTGTTTAATTTTGCTGCTTTGGTTTATGAATTCAGCTGATGTAGTGGTTCTTTGATTCTTGTGCCATACCTGTATGGTCTTCAGCTTCTATAAATATGCACTATTTTGCTTACAGATCTACGCAATGTCGCAGCATTTGCAATGTAAGTTGCTAATACACATAGTGTATGGTTTTCTCATGACATTTTCAATTTTTGATCATTGGCTATTACTCATGTTGTTGTTGGTATTTTTGTGTACATGAAATCAATGGTTGTTTATTTTTCTTTCGTTTATGAATTGAGCTTATGTGTTGGTTGGAGTAAATATCATATTTACAGTTATATGTAGGTTGTTATGGAAATTAAAAAAAAAGTTTGACGTCATAGACGGCTTTCAGTTTTGCTAGAATTCGTGACCACTTAGTCCGTATCGGTTTCAATGATAGCATTATCACGACTTTTTTTATATTGATGATATATATAATGTTATATATAAATGATGGTATCCTGTTATTGTTTTTAAAAGACCCCGATACGTGTGGACTATCGAGAAAATAGACATATTTTCAGTCAATATAGTACACAATAAATCAGTTTTAATGCACCATGAACGTTTCCATCAGTAATACGATATTTGTACAGATGAATGTAAATACTTTCCAGATCATAAAAAAATACCACGTAAACATATTGTGTTTAAAAGAAAATGTCAATATCTCAATTAAACTGATATTACAGCCACTGAAATGTGTGCGGTTAGCTGAATCTACGCATAACCCATCACATTGAACAATGATATGCGTTTTAGCGCGTAGTCATGTGTCGTCATAGATTTAGAGATGTAGATAAAAATTGAGGCCATATTGCTACTCAATTAAGCCATGGTTGATATCACCTGACATATATACGAGTTGTTCTGCTTCAATAGCTGGCCGCCAATAATTGACTATAATTTTAAAAATGTAATACGGATGGTATATGTTTTCCGCAGGCGAGGTGTTAGATGATTTACACATATAAATATGCAGACAGTATTGGATTTACTCCAGGTGGAGATTTTGGTCGTGTGTGTACATCTAGACATACCAAGGTGATTGTAAAACAGGGTTTCTTCATCTCAACGATTCTCTATAGATATGTGGCCAGAACTGTGGTTTATTGTGGTAAGTAGCTTACTAGTCATTTTAGGTCACCTGAGATGTAAGTTTCTGTGTTAATCCACAAATTTTATACCTGTGTCATACCTATATGGGTTTCAGTTTCTAAAAATATGCACTATTCTGCTTACAGATCTACGCAATGTCGCAGCATCTGCAATGCAAATTGTTAATTCATATAGTGTATGACTTTCTACTGACACTTTCCGTTTGTTTGAAAAAAATGCAAATAATCGATTTCTTTCAAGTTTACCTTACTTATATCTTGTGGTAATCGTTTCGTTTTGGGAACATTTTTTCTTTATTAAAAAGTTTCTATAGTATTTTTTTCATATTTTTTTTCGCTTTTGCGAGCCACCTTAACCTTATTTCTCAAGCAACGATAAAAAAGTTGCTATTAATTCGATATTAGATATCATACCTGTTTCATATCTGTATGGATTTCAGTCTCTATACATACATATTGGAAGCACTGATCTGCTTACAGATCTACACAATGTCGCAGCATTTGCAAACACAAAGTAAATTGCTAATTTTTTTAATGTAAAGAATTTTATTGACGATTTTTTTATTTGAAAATAAGTGATTCCTTGTTAAAGTTAAGCTCACTTATATCTTGTGGTAATGATATAGTTTTAGGACTTCCTCTTAATTTTAAAAGTTTCCGCTTTATTCTATTCCTCTTCTTTGCGACGTTGTGGACCAACATTAACTTATTTCTCTTTAAGCAACAATACAAAGTTGCTGCTTAATCAACAGATTTTATACCTGTGTCACACCTGTGTGTTTTTTAGTCTCCATCGATTAACACTGTTACGCTTGCTTTTGCAATGAAAATTTTAAATGTGCAAACGATGGGATTTTTTGACGAGATTTTCAAATGCTTATAATTAATTCATTGTGAAAGTTTACCTTATTGAGATTTGGTGGTAAACATGTTTTCTCTCTAGCCTATGTAACTTATTCCGGGACTTTGCGACTTGGCTCGCAAAAATTAAACTTCTCTTCAAGCAGCAATAACTCTTACAACGCACGTTTTTAATGCAAATCGCTTACTTTAATGGACATATTTATTTTTATTGATACATGTATTTATTAAAATAGTGTTGGATGCTTCTGTCTGCTTCGTACAGATATTATGCTTTCTTCTTTTTTCGTGGTAAATACATTTTACAATATTCACTGAAAACAAAAAAACAATAAAAAAAAAATTAAAGAATGGTTAATTATACGCTATAATCTATAAATGCACGATTGCAATTGCAAAAAAAATGTCATAATTCAGTTAAAGATCACCAAGAAATTTGTAATATGGATGTGGTAGAGAGAAAACAACCGTTCACCATGATGCTGACATATTTGTTAACAATTGTTGTTTTCACGTTTATCTGCACCGTATTATGTGAAATATTGTAACATTATGTTAAAACGATAAACAACGAATTTCATTAATATATTCCTCATGATTGTCTGTGTATTTGAAAAAACCAGGCCAAATTATGTCAGTGCGACATATGTTGATTATAAACTGTATTGATTTTTACGATATGAATTTTTATGTAAACAAGTATGTACATAAAGGCAATACCTATCAGTACAAACATGAATTTTTAAACAGTTTAATACATTGTATATGTATACGATGTCATTGACCTCCAGCATATAATAGCGTCAATTAGTATGTCTTTCATGTCAAAATATTTCATTTTATCGACGATTTAATTTAGATTTAGTCGATTAATTTGTTTCCTGATCCAATTCCATTGGGTTTCATATGTTGATTTTCTGTAAATTCTTACTTACTTAAATGGGAAAGGATCACATGTTACTTTTGATGGCAGCAGCTGCATGTTGATGACACTAACCGAAGTTACTTAGCATATCTCTCCTGTCTTAAAATAGCAATGACATTTGTTTTCCTCCAAATCATATGGAATGTATCCAAACAGCAAAGACGGAACATAATCTTTTCAATTTCAACAAATTTTATTGCAAATAAGATGCAGAAGGATTTGGCAGTAGGCAAAGCCTTATTAGCCATCTCCAAACAAATCCTGTATGGTACAATTATAAACAAAATATTTTTATATTACATATTGAATGAATATCATTAGTATCTCCCCAGCCTATCACCGTAGAAAAAATCTAAACATCTTTTAGTTTCAGATATGTATTCTGATATCATTTCAATAAGTATGTATTCTTTTCTTTATCACAATGATCACAGCCATGCGAGTGGGGAATATTAGGGATGTGTACTTTAGTTCTGAGTGTTGATTTTGATGTATTATATAATGGACGTATAAATATCATGGGATAGCTACTTAAATACGCAGACTCAGAAATATTGGATAATTAGGTATTCTCTAGACTACATATCACTTATTATTGAAACCATTAGGCATGTAAAGTTGGGTATAAAGCTCAAATAATATATAAAAGACATTTCTAAAATCCTCAAAACAATTAGATAAAACGCTATGATAATTATCCAGCAACACGACCATTTGTCATATAAACAATCCCGTTTTAAGTATCTGATCTATTCACTGTGTTATCAAGATTCAAATATAACCTAAAGCGTCAATAACATTCTAAGATACATACAATGTAGCGAAACTTGTCGATTGCAATTGATTCTATGCTTGTATTTCAACTTACCATAAATTTGGATAAAGCCATTGATAGTTTAATATATAAGTAACATATATTAACATATGTCGTCAATAATATGAATTTGCTCTACTTATAAAAATGAATAATTGATTCAGTTTTACGAATATGTTTTGCAAAGCTCAATATGAAAACTGTAAAACTGTATGATTTATTATAAGAGCAATGACAACATAATTGTAACAAGTCCAATCGTCTATGGATACATCTATGGTAACCTAATTGTAACAAGTCCAATCGTCTATGGATACATCTATGGTAACCTAATTGTAACAAGTCCAATCGTCTATGGATACATCTATGTAACCTAATTGTAACAAGTCCAATCGTCTATGGATACATCTATGGTAACCTAACTGTAACAAGTCCAATCGTCTATGGATACATCTATGGTAACCTAATTGTAACAAGTCCAATCGTCTATGGATACATCTATGGTAACCTAATTGTAACAAGTCCAATCGTCTATGGATACATCTATGGTAACCTAACTGTAACAAGTCCAATCGTCTATGGATACATCTATGGTAACCTAACTGTAACAAGTCCAATCGTCTATGGATACATCTATGGTAACCTAACTGTAACAAGTCCAATCGTCTATGGATACATCTATGGTAACCTAAGTGTAACAAGTCCAATCGTCTATGGATACATCTATGGTAACCTAACTGTAACAAGTCCAATCGTCTATGGATACATCTATGGTAACCTAACTGTAACAAGTCCAATCGTCTATGGATACATCTATGGTAACCTAAATGTAACAAGTCCAATCGTCTATGGATACATCTATGTAACCTAACTGTAACAAGTCCAATCGTCTATGGATACATCTATGGTAACCTAACTGTAACAAGTCCAATCGTCTATGGATACATCTATGTAACCTAATTGTAACAAGTCCAATCGTCTATGGATACATCTATAGTAACCTAATTGTAACAAGTCCAATCGTCTATGGATACATCTATGGTAACCTAATTGTAACAAGTCCAATCGTCTATGGATACATCTATGGTACTAACTGTAACAAGTCCAATCGTCTATGGATACATCTATGTAACCTAATGTAACAAGTCCAATCGTGGATACATCTATGTAACTAATGGTAACATCAATCTAGTATATGTAACCTAATGTAACAAGTCAATCGTCTATGGATACATCTATGTAACCTAATGTAACAATCCAATCGTCTATGGATACATCTATGGTAACCTAACTGTAACAAGTCCAATCGTCTATGGATACATCTATGGTAACCTAATGTAACAAGTCCAATCGTCTATGGATACATCTATGGTAACCTAATGTAACAAGTCCAATCGTCTATGGATACATCTATGTAACCTAATTGTAACAAGTCCAATCGTCTATGGATACATCTATGGTAACCTAATTGTAACAAGTCCAATCGTCTATGGATACATCTATGGTAACCTAACTGTAACAAGTCCAATCGTCTATGGATACATCTATGGTAACCTAATGTAACAAGTCCAATCGTCTATGGATACATCTATGTAACCTAATGTAACAAGTCCAATCGTCTATGGATACATCTATGGTAACCTAATGTAACAAGTCAATCGTCTATGGATACATCTATGTAACCTAAGTAACAGTCCAATCGTCTATGGATACATCTATGGTAACCTAATTGTAACAAGTCCAATCGTCTATGGATACATCTATGTAACCTAATTGTAACAAGTCCAATCGTCTATGGATACATCTATGGTAACCTAATGTAACAAGTCCAATCGTCTATGGATACATCTATGTAACCTAATTGTAACAAGTCCAATCGTCATGGATACATCTATGGTAACCTAATGTAACAAGTCCAATCGTCTATGGATACATCTATGGTAACCTAATGTAACAAGTCCAATCGTCTATGGATACATCTATGGTAACCTAATTGTAACAAGTCCAATCGTCTATGGATACATCTATGTAACTAACCAGTAATCGTCTGTAATATGAACATGTACAAGTCCAATCGTCTATGGATACATCTATGGTAACCTAATATGTAACAAGTCCAATCGTCTATGGATACATCTATGTAACCTAATGTAACAAGTCCAATCGTCTATGGATACATCTATGTAACCTAATGTAACAAGTCCAATCGTCTATGGATACATCTATGGTAACCTAACTGTAACAAGTCCAATCGTCTATGGATACATCTATGGTAACCTAATTGTAACAAGTCCAATCGTCTATGGATACATCTATGGTAACCTAATTGTAACAAGTCCAATCGTCTATGGATACATCTATGGTAACCTAACTGTAACAAGTCCAATCGTCTATGGATACATCTATGGTAACCTAATTGTAACAAGTCCAATCGTCTATGGATACATCTATGGTAACCTAACTGTAACAAGTCCAATCGTCTATGGATACATCTATGGTAACCTAACTGTAACAAGTCCAATCGTCTATGGATACATCTATGGTAACCTAATTGTAACAAGTCCAATCGTCTATGGATACATCTATGGTAACCTAATTGTAACAAGTCCAATCGTCTATGGATACATCTATGGTAACCTAACTGTAACAAGTCCAATCGTCTATGGATACATCTATGGTAACCTAATTGTAACAAGTCCAATCGTCTATGGATACATCTATAGTAACCTAATTGTAACAAGTCCAATCGTCTATGGATACATCTATGGTAA
This sequence comes from Argopecten irradians, assembly GCF_041381155.1. Classification (NCBI taxonomy): domain Eukaryota; kingdom Metazoa; phylum Mollusca; class Bivalvia; order Pectinida; family Pectinidae; genus Argopecten; species Argopecten irradians. Next base: position 10,279,168 of record NC_091142.1, on the reverse strand, counting down.
CCTAACTGTAACAAGTCCAATCGTCTATGGATACATCTATGGTAACCTAATTGTAACAAGTCCAATCGTCTATGGATACATCTATGGTAACCTAATTGTAACAAGTCCAATCGTCTATGGATACATCTATGGTAACCTAACTGTAACAAGTCCAATCGTCTATGGATACATCTATGGTAACCTAATGTAACAAGTCCAATCGTCTATGGATACATCTATAGTAACCTAATTGTAACAAGTCCAATCGTCTATGGATACATCTATGGTAACCTAATTGTAACAAGTCCAATCGTCTATGGATACATCTATGTAACCTAACTGTAACAAGTCTAATCGTCTATGGATACATCTATGGTAACCAAATTGTAACAAGTCCAATCGTCTATGGATACATCTATGGTAAAAAGAAAAGTTCGTGATACTATGTATGGTTACCTCTAGTCTCTTTTTAACTAAAATATAGCTTATCAAGTATTTAATGATGAAGAATATTTCACCTCTACCTCGCGTGAATTACATGTACTAATGAAAAACTGGATAGAAAGTGAATTATGAAAAATCCAAAACTCAAGAGCTAAATATTTAGACATTTCAAACCAATAATTTACGATCTTTAGAACTAGGTGTTTCCTGCAGCCCTGTATGAGTATGCGTGAAGTAGGAATTCAAAAATGCTGCTTACGCTTGTTGAAGAATTCGAAATATTTAAGATATTTATTTGGTCTGTAAATGCCAATTATTCCTGAGATTCTGTACTGAAGTGGTTCACTATATCCATATAGGGTGTGGTGTATTCCGTGAACATGTCATGATTTATACTATTCAGGTACAGTTAATATAGGTAACCGTTATACAGTGAAGTTTATATTGCCTATCACCTAATTTTATTTGAACAGTGGGTCATTGGTACCCAGGTGGTACAGTTTCCAATCATCCTACTTATTCTCCTTTACGGTCGTAGGTTTAAAGCTTATGTATGTGACAGCTGTCAGGTAAAAGATCATAGGTAAATTGGTTTTCTCATTATCCAACTTTGACTCCGTTCACCGAAACCTCGCGGTATCCCTAAACGAACCTAATTGATATTATAATGGTGTTTAACAAAGCAAATTTACGTTTGGTTAATTTTACTTATTTGACTAACGTTGTTGTTCAATCTGTTCACTTAAATGTTTATGAAAATTACTTGAAAATTATAATGTCAAAGACGAAATAATGTTGCATGGTGATCGAAGTGAAATAGATCCAAATAAATGTAACAAGCAGTTCACGATTATCTATGTGTGGACTGTAAAATGTAGGAGCAAGTCTATAGTCTCAAAGGACTGTATTAACGCCACAAATTCGCTCCTAGATGAGAACCTTTTGCGAAATAGCAAAATATTGTCTGATTAATGTTTTAAGTCAGGTCTATGCTTAATGCCTAAATGACTTTGTAATAACAAGTAGAGAAACATTAACAATGTTCAGCAAAAGTATATGTTAAGGTCAGGCCAATGTTTAAGCCCATCAACTTACAAACTTAGATAGATACAATAATTGACTCTGTCACCCGTACAACGACGATCAATCTGCTTTAACACAAATCACCATACCTCTGTATATGTACCCCCTTGTCTTGTCAAGCATAATGCTTCGTGGAAGAGGTTTTGTGAAAATAAATGACTCTTCTCTGACTCAAGGGGATACATCATCGATACTCCATGGGTTACTATTGCTGTCGTTATATCCACCCCTGGACTATCTCATAGTAAAAACTGAAGGCAGTTCATGAGAAAAAATGTGAAAATTGTACCGTTATACAATTCTTATGGTGTATATCAAAGGATCAAATTACCTGTGTCTTCAGTTGTCTCAAGTTTTACTATGAGGGGTGGATATAACGTCAGTGATAGTAACCCATGAGTATTGAGGATGTAGAGGATGATATTTTACCATTTTACCTTGTCATAACCCAAGTTATCCCTTGTCCAGCATACTACCTCTGAAGGAAGGTTTCTTCCCATGACTAGGACAATGCATGGCCAGACTGGATTGATGACAAAGAACGCTAATAAATCTCAGCTGATCCATTAATCTGCATTCTTTCAAACAAACGAAACAAATCAGTGGAGATGAAAATTAAAAAAAAAAAAACAAAAAAAAAAACAAACACCTAAATTTGAACAGGATGAACTATTATTTATTTATTACCTTTTCACATGATACCACAAATGAGCATTGTATTTACAAATCATAGTTATTTTTGAAAGAAATTTAGACAGATTTTGTCCTGTTTTATATAATGCGAGGTTTTGACCTTGGATTATCTGATAATCGTAGATAACTGCATGTTACTACTTTAAATCTGTGGCCTACATTTCCAGATCTTTATATCCGGTTGTTGCCCAGCCCCTGTAACTAAATATAGTAACACAGGTAAAAGTAGGGTGATAGTACTCAATACTGACGTCCTGGGCAGCCGGAAGATATCCGAAGAATTCGGAAGCACCATTCACATATTTCACGAGGAAATCAAACAATTGACAAGTTAATAAACATAAGAGTTCTGTCCCTAGCGCTAATCCCCGATGACGTAGAAAAGGTTTCAGTCAATCACACCCCTTCATTGATTTCTTAGCTACAATGTTTACAATGTAGTAGAACTCTCGTTATCGTAACTATATAAGTTAGCCCAATCTGCGGTCATCTTATCGCAGCCTTTTATTTTACCTGTTCAAATCTCAGGTAAACTTTATAGTCAATGAAATTTGACGATAGGGAACATATTAAAATATAAACGAATTTATATTCCTCTGCTACTTTTAGTCTACCGATGTCACATGTCTACGTATGCGTTGCCTAGTTCGACTGCTTCTTTGTTATAGTTCAATAGCATTAGGATACTTATAAAACTGACGACGTCTTAATTGATGTCCTTCATTGATATGCCATATAGACGTTTATTTTCACGGGTAAAGTTTTCGAGATTTCGAATAAAATAAAAACAAATCATCCAAAGTATCCATATATATGATCAAGTGTGTCAATTTTCAGCACATGTAGTGATAGAAATAATAGATATGATGAACGCTCTTTAATATAGCTATTAATATACCCATTAAAAAGTTCAAAATATCCTAATTAAAGCAACCACCTTGCTGTTCGCAAGATAATGCATTATTGAGTCAAACTGATGGGGAAAATGACTTAGCTGTTAAAGGTTTTAATTGAAGGTAATCTTAAAGCAAACGACAGATTTGTATCACAGTAATAAGTACCATGGGAAAATGTCCCGGTTAAAAAGATGGAAATTCGATTAACGCAAATATGGTTTAAAAATTGTCATTTTAGATAAAGGCCAATAGAGAAAAAGAGCAATAATGTGAAACATATTGATATCCGAAATTATTTTGCTCAAAGAAGAGCGTGTATCCTTAACTAGAATATTATCGTTTTTTAAGGGGCTCACATAACCAGAATAACCAAATTGAGAAATTAAATTAAAATGCAATTAAAGTACAGTAAAAAAGATTTTTTTCGTCATCAAATAATTGTATTTATTAACAGTATGATGTACTGTAGTTATTGCTTTAGTCATCTCAGACTGATTGAAGAAAAGAGTAGGGTTTGGGTTAGACATGGTGTATTTGGGCGATTAAGTGTTTGGATATTTTCGTTTTTGAAAAAAACCCCAGTAAAATTATTCAAAAATGTAAAACATGCCCTTTAATATTTCGTTAACATTTCATGGGGCATGTCATTGTTTCTAGGGGGAGATTACGATTATTATGCTTGCAACTCTATCAAATAGACATCTTTCACTAGATTTTATTTACGCATGACAAGTATAAACCGTTTTGACAGTTTCGTAAGCATGCGCTGTCAGGAGTAGATCTAAAAAAAGATTATGTTGTTGGAGAAAGTTGAAAGTTTTGTTTAATATCAACTTGTATAAACAAAGGTGTGCCTTACATTACGATGACTTCAGGGGTCTCTAAGTAGTCATGTTTATGTAAAATATTCAGTCAAAATTTAACAGATGTGAATTGGATTTGAATTTCAAATCTCATAATAAAATGTTTTTTATTTTTGTTTACGTAAGTAAATGCCAAATTCCTATACAATAATATGGTAAACATTACTATAAATATAAGACATAACAAATAAATTAAACCTAATCGACGTTGTTCGAGTTTGGCTAGGAGGAGTTATTTCCCATTCCTGATTGTGACGTCATTGACGCCATCATCGGCTTTGGCATTTCAGCGTTCAATTGTAAATTTGAACGACATTTGATTTCTTTCGCAATCTGTGCCTTGCATATATGTACTAGAAACAGAAGGAAACTTGCAAGAAAGGAAAAGCCCTAAAATGAGAGGGGTTGTGACATTTCGTTCAAGTGGGTGTACATGTGATATTACAAAACAAAGGGTTATTATTTCACGGGCTAAAAAAAAGGGTGGGGTTGGGTTAAGGATTTATCGTATATACTAAATATATGAAAGATATTGATTTCTTTATACTCTATATGCATAGTGCTTTGCTTTGTTTTATATAGAAGAAGACAATATTATATCATCATAATACCTGTTATTGGCAAAGGCAAAACAGTCGTAATGGAAAAAGAGATGCCGGTATTTGTTAATTAAAGAATATTCTGAAAATATTGCCTGTATTTGTACCAGGACTAAATGTAATAGTTAAATAAACAAAGAGGCACTTCATTTTTCTTGACATTTCAGAAGCAAGCACCAATTGAGAACACGATTTTAGTGTTTGCATTAAGAGTAGTAATGTTTGCGTTTGAATGTTATCTTACAAATCGTTTGTTGGCTTTCGTCTGCTAATTCACTTTTTACGTTATATATATGGTTATGCATGTGCACTTAAAAAGTGTGGTCCTGTCTCAGCGGGACTTCACCGGGGCTTTGGTGAGCCAACAAGCAAAGTTTGACACAAGGACAGTTGACTGGCGATGGGAAGGTTTGTTATTTGACAAATCCTATCATTCAACATGTTATCTGTATTGGTTCTGTTAGTTGTCGTCTGCTAATTCACTTTTACTGCTACATGGTTATGCAAATGTACTTATAAAAAGACTACCTCTTTCATGTGACATCAGAGAACCAAGAAACACAGTTTGATAAAAGACACTTAACTAACGATGGATATGCTATCTGTTATTTTCTGTTGGTTGTCGTATGCTAATTAACTTGATCGTTATACAGATATACTTATACATTTTACACTCCATTTTGAGTTCCTGCCCCTGCCTGTTACAATCGATGATATGATAATATAAAGGTGGCGCTCCCAGCAGGTAGAGGTGACATTGAACACTCCTTTGTATGGGGACATGATTCGGCAAAACTATCAAAATTTGGTCACATGAACTTATTAATGTAAACACATCATTTACACTAAAGTTTATGCACTACAGATGCTTTCAAGCTACAATGATTAACAGTTAAAATTTGCTATTATCGTGCGTTATAATTATGCACTACAGATGCTTTCAAGCTACAATGATAAACAGTTAAAATTTGCTATTATCGTGCACTATAATTATGCACTACAGATGCTTTCAAGCTACAATGATAAACAGTTAAAATTTGCTATTATCGTGCATTATAATTGAGATAATGGTGTATAATAAATAAAATATTGTTTTTTTGAAAATTTCGGATGATTTAATCGTGAACTAACTACAATAATGTATTTAGAGTCTGACGTTTCTTTACATTTTTGTGTGGTTCATGAGCACTTACTTTGCCTTTTTGACTTCAAGCAGTACAGAGTGAAAATAGAAAATGACGAGGTTTGGGATACCTAAAGATTAAGACCTTAAAATATGATTTAATCGCGAACAGCCTATTTACTAAAGTTTCTTTAAATAATGTTGCGTTTCGAAGCACTTGTAGATTTAATTTGAAGCAATACTGAGGCAAACAAGATATTAAGACATTTAACAATGATGTAATCGTGAGCAGAATATTTACTATGGTTTTCAAGGTGATATTGCGTTTGAAAGCTCTTGTGCTTTTGATATTTTCCTTTGAAGCAATACAGGGGAAACAAGAGGATTAAGATATGGTTTCGGATACGATGTAATCGTGAACAATCTATTTACTGAGGTTGACCTGAGATAACATTTTGTTTTTAAGCATTTTTTAAAGTATACGCAGTGTAAAATAGAACACTGAGACTTTTAAATATCGATGATACATGATCAAAATTGTGGACATTTCCTGAGGTGATGTTTTCCGCTACCCGACGACACCGGATTATGACCGTTGGATGTGAGGTAGGACCTTGACAGGACTTGTTTCGATCTGTCTGGTCACACATTGTTTCTCACATGCCGTTTTGTCACAGATTATAATAGATTACAGTTATTTGTGAAATACCCACGTGTAAAGTCTACATATGGACCCATACAGGTTGTTAGCACGGACCTACATTTATTTACATAGCAACAGTTTATCTTTAACACATTCTTCACATTGTTTATATGAGTTTCCATTAGAAATACAAGATACTTTAAGTGTGGAAATTTACCAGAGGGGAATTTTACGCAAAGATCGTTTGATTACGAAAAAGTCCCCCCCCTCATAATAGTATGTGAGTGTATGAACGTGTTGCTAAAAGTCTGAATGTTTATAAGTATGTAACACCGAATATACAACAGCAAAGCATTATGCTTGCAAATCACGAAATTAAGCACTCGTGAAAATATCGATTTCTACAGTTGTGCAATATACGTGTTAATATTATGATTAAATCTTAAAATTTCACTCCTATGATAAACTAGAATACCAGATTTCCAACAAGGATATTTTTACTTTTTTTTCGAAATAGTTAATTACCTGATTACATGTATATACCAACATGTTTACACTTTTGTTTCTTGCAATTAATTATAGATGAAAACATCTATAAGAAGAATGTCATGAAACTGCTGAAATTTATAAATATTTATTTGATATCATAATATTTCTTTGTGAAACAATTTGAAATAAATGTATGTAATTTTTCTCATTTCTGTTTTCTGCAGTTTCGTGGTATATTCTCTAATGCGCGTATTTTTTCTTATTTGATGCAGCTCCAAATACTTTTTGATGTGATTGGTCAATTAATTGGCATGCATAATATTTTTTTTTGATTCTGTATCTGATTGGCGGATAACTATATATATATATATAGCTAGAGGTTGAAGTGTCACTGCATTGTTATCTCATAGATACTGCGTTGTATATCAAGAATGTGTTCAACACATGTGTTGGCCTTATGACGGGGAAACTTATATTACATGTAAAAAGGGAGAAACCACGTTTTAACAGATTATGTACGTAATGTTTTTTTTCAAAATTTTAATTTAAACGAAAACCAAATGTTTTCAGCGGTTTGAAATGTTTGCGATCTGGATTTCAAGATTTATATACTCTAACCATTTTACAATATTTCGCGGATCAAATTTTCGCGATCATAGCAACGTTCCGTGAAATCGCTAATATATCATTCCGCGAAAATACCTGGCTATACGATATCAAAACTAAATCAATAATTTATACTGGGCGTACCTCATTCTTATTACCATGCTTAAAAATATGATTTTGATAAGATTGTTGTCAAGCACTTTTTTCACAATCAACAGAATTTTCATTTCGCTGATGACATATGATTGCATTAACATGCAATCGATTTTGATTTATTTTTCTTTACGGAAATGTTGTAAAATCCAATAGACCGATCACCGGTACAGGTAAATAATGGGGCATGTGACCTATGGTGGACTGCCAATCAGAACCTCGCTATCTCTGAAGTATTTTACCCTTCTGTGACCCTATGGTATTACAGTCCTCACGACACCCCCTATATATACGCGTGGATTTAAAGCTTATCAACATTAGTCCTGCCTCAGACCTCAACTTGTGTACACGTGAATCAAGAACTGCTTATAAGAATTAGCAGTGTATATTTCATTAAATTTTTACTTTAAATCACCAAGGCTTTATTGATAATTTGGAAATAAGAATTTTATTGGAAGTTATAATCTGTGGACTGGTCTTGTGAACTCTGCATTAGAAGACAATTTAAATATTGCAGTGTTCTTTGTGTTATTTTACAATGGATGTAGAAGTAAGTCGGGGTCGACCGCTGATTACTCATAGCCACAGTGTACCAGTGTACCCCGTGGACTTCAACGAACCTCCGACACCCACCACTGAAACATGCCTCTGTGGCATCGGTAGTCTACCGTCCGTACGATCTCGTTCACTTCCTGTCTCTCCCTCCGACAGCCTCCTCTCGGAACATTTCAGCAACAACAGAGGACTATTTTCAAAATTCAGAAGGAGATTATCCGAGAAGAGAAGATCATTATTCAGTAAAAGAAGGAAAAGTTCCCAGGATTCCGGATACCAGTTGGATGTTTTGTTTGATGATATTGGGAGACGGCTTAGCAATTCTTCACGGGACAGTGTCCTCGAGGAGTTTCAGGTAGTGATTACGTCACATTTGACCTGTACACAAAAAATGGTTGCTTTTTTAGTAACTGATACACTACCTGTACTATCAGATGTCTTCTAACTTTTAAAATGATTTTATTTTGCAATTTCTACTCTCACAAATATAGCTTTACCCGAAAATAGAATTGTTTGGGCCATTTAACAATTTTGCAATGTCATGAATATAAATGGGCAAAAATAAAGTACTCACTAAAATAGTTTGCTTCACAGTATCTGATAACTATCTGTGACAGATAACTAATGCGTTGATTCAACATTCGTAGTATTTAAAGTCCTGTTTCTGGCTCTAGGCTGCACATCTGGTTATGCTCAAAATCAAAGTAAGCTATTCATAAACAGTAAACAGTGTGATATTAGCCTAAAGGTATACTTGAATGAAATTGACAAAATCTTCTGAAAATATGGTAACATGTTTTACATTATTAGATTTCGTTTAAATATGTAATGATATTTAACGCAATGGTTTACTCTGTTTATTGTAGAAATGGAGCTTAGTAATCATATAAATCATTTTAATAGATAACTGTATTTAATTAAGCATTTATAATTACAACACAAAACTCATACGGCCATGTCATAGATATCGTAAGACACATGGGTAATAACACTATTGTGTGCCACGAGCCTGAACTCGTTTGATAAAATTCATATTACATTGGCAGTCATGTAAGATCCTCTGTATATATTAAGTTTTCATGAAAATCACACGTGACTATTGTTAATCCTAGACTTATTGTAATGTGTGCAATAGTGGTAATGTTGTTGCTGTAATATTGCATACGCCTAAACAACTTTTTTTTCAAAAGAGAAAGATAGATAAACATATTATTTTAAAGATTCTTCAGGAACAGTCTTATTGATCTTCAGTAGCAGGTAAACCTGAGGGCACTCTTACACTCGACCTTTGGCCTCTGTCACCAGTCACCTTGGACACTCTCTTACATCGAGGCAAACATTTGACTTCCCTCATTTAATAATGAAACAATTGTATAACACTTTTTTGCGATGAAATAGGGATGGGGGATGTTGTTTGAGAAGTAGAAAGACAATAGACATTCTAGGGATAACGACATGAAAACCTATTCATAACCCACATATTGTAGTACATATACAGCGTTTGTATTCTATAATTGTAAAATGGCTAAGAACAGTGGTTATCAACAGGACTGTTTTGTTTCCTGCATGTGGTACGTCCTTCGTGTTGACATGAGTTGGCGGATTTGGGTTAAAAACGGCATTTTGAACTGACTAATGCATTTGAAATCTGGCTTATCGTCAGGCTCATGCGATATTGTTGTTCAATCTTGGCTATCAAGGTATGTTTGATTAGGTTGTAAATTGACAATGCACTTGTGTCTTCACCGCAGGTTACGTATTGCCAAGTTTGATAATAATTTGTTACACGAATGCATTGTAGAACGCTTATTTTCCATGTGAGCCGGGGAAAACAATGTAGGTCATCTCTCTGACCATAATAATACCCACTCCTGATAGTTATGTGTTGGGATACTAAAATTGTATCCGAGCTCAGGCATGACTCTGTTATGTTGTTGCCATGATAATTGTAGCTACTGCAGTGATATTGCCACTTGAATGATCTTATAAGGTAATGTTGACTTTAGCGGACATTGTTCAGTCTCCAGTGTTACCGGGGAACTATTTCAGCCATACAGGGTAGCTGGGATTTTCACAAAGATTTCTACTGTCAAAAGATATGCTATGTGAGACACTTCAAAATGTCACTTTGTATACATTTCAAAACAAAATGTTGTTCAATTTCAGTTGAGGTTTGTTTCTTTCTTAAAATTGCTTTTAAACTGTATTGATATAAATTGACTGATATTGTAAAAAAAACTAAGCAATATCTGACTCTGTATTTTGTATAAAATTGATAGGCCATTTTGTTGAGAAAACCTAGTTTAGATGGGTGAGCTGAGTCATTCTTTTCAAGTGGTCTTGTTATGTTATTGATATTACTGTGCTTAGCAATTCCAGAGAAATTACTTCTGTGATCCAGTAAGTCAGGTGTCTGGTATAAAAATCACCAACCTACTGTACATAGAAGCTGCCCTATTACAATTGAGTGTTTCATAAATCAATCGCATGAAGTACCATATAATGTTTACGAGAAAAAACTCTGTTCGAGTAGAAAATAATTAAAGCTGACTTAATTGTTTGTACTAAATATCATAACGCAATGCATTGAGTCATATAGGGCGCCCTTTACATAGCTGGTGTTTGCAGAACACTTGGTAACATGAGTTTCAGAAAAGTGTCCCTCCCAGCAATATGGTATGAACCTTGTCACCATGGTGAGTC